>NC_140586.1:176622996-177212996 GCF_964204655.1 Triturus cristatus | reverse complement strand
GACGGAGCCCGGGGCGGGGAGGCCGCCCTCCTCGGGGCCCCCAGGGGCCCGGCTGGAGCTCCGGGACCCAGACGAGCGAGGGGAGGATCCCCGGCCCCAACGGAACCCCGTCCCGGGCCTTTGGCAGTGCCGCAGGCCGGGGGACAGGGCCCGGGGCCGGAGGCCCCAGGCCGGGGGACAGGGCCCGGGGCCGGAGGCCCCGACCCGGGGCCCGGCCGGGCCCCTGGAACCAGCCGGGGCTCCGGGGACCGCAGGCGAAGCCTCCCCGGGCCCTCCGGACCCCTCCCCGGGCACCCTGCCACGCGGCAGGACCCGGGACGGAGACCGGGGTGGGGAGCCTGCCCTCCCCGGGGCCCCCAGGGGCCCGGCCGGAGCTCCTGAACCCAATGCAGCCACGGGAGGCACCCCGGCCGCAACGGACCCCCGTCCCGGGCCTTTGGCAGTGCCGCAGGCCGGGGGACGGCGCCCGGGGCCGGAGACCCCGACCCGGGGCCCGGCCGGGCCCCTGGACCCAGCCGGGGCTCCGAGGACCGCAGGCGCAGGGGAAGCCTCCCCGGGCCCTCCGGACCCCTCCCCGGGCACCCTGCCACGCGGCAGGACCCGGGACGGAGACCGGGGCGGGGAGGCCGCCCTCCCCGGGGCCCGGCCGGAGCTCCTGAACCCAATCCAGCCACGGGAGGCACCCCGGCCACAACGGAACCCCGTCCCGGGCCTTTGGCGGTGCCGCAGGCCGGGGGACGGCGCCCGGGGCCGGAGACCCCGACCGGGCCCCTGGACCCATCCGGGGCTCCCGGGCCCACAGGCGCAGGGGAAGGCCCTCCGGCCACCCTGCCACACGGCAGGACCCAGTTGCCGGCTGAGGACCGAGAGGGGTCCCAGAGTACCCTGTCCCTAGTAATCCGGAGGAAGGCTACCCCCCGTTCTTGAAACCCGCGCGCTCCGAGTGACGGAGGGGACCCTAGGGGCGAACGCACCCGGCCTCCTGGAGCCCCGGCTGGGATCCGAGAGGCAAATGGACCCTCATCGGGACTTCCAGGCCTGGCCCTGCCATCTGGTCGCCCCATTGGAAAGCATTGCGCGCGACCAGATGGCCGAGGGGAAAGGAGCCACCAGGTGGCCGGCAACTGAAAGGACTCCCGCCTGCCCACCCACCAGGGGCTCGGGGTGGGGACTCTGCTTCCCGGCTGGGCCTCAGGCACGGGGAGGACCACCGGAGCTCTCGGGGCCTGGGCGTACCCGGGGGAGGACTGCCCGGGACCCGTGGAGCCCGTCCCTGGGCACTTTGCCATGCCGCGGCCCGGAGGAGGGAAGCCCCGGGGATCTGGGAGGATGTTGCCCGGGCGTAGCCCATCTGGTCCCCGGCAATGAACCGCACAGCCCCGGCATGGGTGTTCCGGCATACCCTGCCCCTACTAATCCGGAGGAAGGATACCCTCCTTTCTTGTAACCCGCGCGCTGCGAGTGACGGAGGGGACCCAAGGCGCGGACGCGCCCGGCCTCCTGGAGCCCTGGCTGGGATCCGGGAGGCGAATGGACCCTCATCGGGACTTCCAGGCCGGCCCGGCCATCTGGTCGCCCCATTGGAAAGCATTGCGCGCGACCAGATTGCCGAGGGAAAGGTGCGACCAGATGGCCGGGACCGGAAGGACTCCCAGCTGCCCGAGCCATAGCGGTAGGGCTCCCGCCTGCCCACCCTCACACCAAGGGCTCGGGGGGGACTCTGCTTCCCGGGTTGGCCTCGGGCACGGGGAGGTCCACCGGAGCTCTCGGGGCCTGGGCGCCCGGGGGGAGGACTGCCCGGGACCCGTGGAGCCCGTCCCTGGGCACTTTGCCATGCCGCGGCCCGGAGGAGGGAAGCCCCGGAGGCCTGGGAGGATGTTGCCCGGGCGTAGCCCATCTGGTCCCCGGCAATGAACCGCACAGCCCCAGCATGGGTGTTCCGGCATACCCTGCCCCTACTAATCCGGAGGAAGGATACCCCCCTTTCTTGTAACCAGCGCGCTGCGAGTGACGGAGGGGACCCTAGGCGCGGACGCGCCCGGCCTCCTGGAGCCCCGGCTGGGATCCGGGAGGCGAATGGACCCTCATCGGGACTTCCAGGCCAGCTCGGCCATCTGGTCGCCCCATTGGAAAGCATTGCGCGCGACCAGATGGCCGAGGGGAAAGGAGCGACCAGGTGGCCGGCAACTGAAAGGGCTCCAGTCTGCCCGAGCCATACCGGTAGGGTTCCCGCCTGCCCACGCAGGGCTCCGTGGCTGCAGGGCTGCAGGGCTGCAGGGCTGCAGGGCTGCAGGGCTCTGGGCCTGCAGGGCTCCGGGCCTGCAGGGCTCTGGGCCTGCAGGGCTCCGGGGCTGCAGGGCTCTGGGCCTGCAGGGCTTCGGGCCTGCAGGGCTCCGGGCCTGCAGGGCTCCGGGCCTGCAGGGCTCCGGGCCTGCAGGGCTCCGGGCCTGCAGGGCTCCGGGGCTCCGGGGCTGCAGGGCTGCAGGGCTCCGGGGCTGCAGGGCCCTGGGCCTGCAGGGCTCCGGGCCTGCAGGGCTCCAGGGCTCCGTGCTGAAGGGCTCCAGGGTCTGCAGGGCTTTGCGGCTGCAGGCCTCGGGGGACGCCCGGGGGACCCATGGAGCCCGTCCTGGGCACTTTGCCTCGCCGCGGGCTGGAGGAGGAAGCACCCGACGCCCCGGGGAAGTGTCGTCCGGGCTTGGCCCATCTGGTCCCCGCCTGAGAACCGCAATCCCCAGGAGGGGTGTCCCGGCATACCCTGCCCCTACTAATCCGGAGGAAGGCTACCCACCTTTCTTGTAACCCTCGCGCTCCGAGTGACGGAGGGGACCCTAGGCGCGGACACGCCCGGCCTCCTGGAGCCCTGGCTGGGATCCGCGAGGCGAATGGACCCTCATCGGGACTTCCAGGCCGGCCCGGCCATCTGGTCGCCCCATTGGAAAGCATTGCGCGCGACCAGATGGCCGAGGGAAAGGTGCGACCAGATGGCCGGGACCGGAAGGACTCCCAGCTGCCCACACCGAGCCATAGCGGTAGGGCTCCCGCCTGCCCTTGCAGGGCTCCGGGGCTCTGCACCAGGGTCCCTTGTCCCGGGCAGATGGACACTTGGCAGGCCGCAGGACGTGGGATCCCAGGCCCTGACCAAAAATCAGGAGGCCCGGGGCCGGTCCCTGCTTCTCAACACAGCCAGGCTGGGGAGGTCGGGGAGCCTGCCCAAGCACGAGGGTCCCGTCCCGGGCACACAGTCCATGAGGTTGTGCGCTCGTTTTCCACAATTTTCTTCAGAATAGTGCGTAGTTGCGCTAGGCAAAGTCCGCCCAGCCCTACTCAGGATGTGCTCTCGTTTTCCACAAATTTTTTCAAAATTCTGCGTAGTGGCGCTTCGCAAAGTCCGCCCAGCCCTAGTTACACTCCAGGAAATGCTGGACCAACGGAGCTCCCTGCGTTGCACACCGTATTCGGGATTGGTGTTGTATTATTCTCATTTTGACTGCTTGTGCCGTCTGTCCAATATATACTTTCCCACATGGACATGAGATAAAGTACACAACATTTTTTGTGTTACAATTTGAGAAGTTATTCTGCATGTGTTTTTTTCCATTCAGCATAACAGATTTGGAGTCACTAGTATAAGGACAGACTGCAAAACCATTGCATTTAACATGCCCTACCAGGGATGGAAGGCCTAACATATGTCTCAAGTCTCCTTTGGGTGTTGCTCTCACTAGATGTTGACAGAGAATTTTTCCTTTTTTAAAAGAAAATAAAGGTTCAGGGATGTTCAAATGTTTTATCAACCTCCAGTTTCGCAAGATAATTTGTTTGATCTTATTTGCCTTGGGACTATAAGTAAGTACACATGTCATCTGATTCAATTCCTTTTTCTCCTTAGGTGTCAATAAAGTTTTTAGTGGAGTGAACCATGCTCGTTTTAAAGCTGTCCTCACTAGTTTCCTTGGATAGCCTCTATTGCATAGTTTATTCTGAAGGGTTTCCGCATTTTCAAAATAATCTCTTTTGTTAGTACAATTGCGGCGAATTCTTAAAAATTGACCATAGGGTAAATTCTCTAAGATTTCTCGGGTGGCCACTAGAAAAGTGCAACATGTTGCGATCGGTCGGTTTAGTGTAAAGAATTACTTCTAAAAGATTGTCATTCAGTATCCAGACATCCAAAAAATTAATTTTTGAATCACTGTAAGTGATCGAAAAATTAAGATCTTGCGAACGGGAATTAAACCAACCATGAAACTGCTGTAATAATTCCTGATTGCCAGTCCAAATCATAAAAATATCATCAATAAACCGAACCCACCGAGCGATGTTTGCTATAAAGGGTGTGGTGTCTTGAAATATATATTGTATCTCGAAATAGTCCATCACTAAATTCGCAATCTCTGGGGCGAAACAACACCCCATGGCCACGCCTTTGACCTGTAAATACAGGTTTTCCTTGAATGCAAAAAAGTTGTTTTTGAGGCAAATCCTCGCCAAAGATTAAATAAATTCTGTGGATACCGCATGTGGTTTAGGTCTTTTGTCTAGTACCATATTAAGGACCACAAGTGCCTCTTCCTGTGGAATGTTCGTATAGAGACTTTCAACATCGAAGCTGACCAGCAACTGCTGGTCACCGACAAATGTTGAATACTCAATCTTTCCAATAAAATCCATAGTGTCTCTAATGTACGCCTTAGTCTGAGGTATAAATGGTTTTAAGAAGACATCTATATATTTAGCCAAGGGTTCCAACAAGGAGCCACAGGCTGACATGATCGGCCGTCCAGGCGGTTGTTCGCGTCCTTATGCACTTTAGGTAATACATGTGAGATGTAAAATCTGTATTTTCGGGCGTGGAGTAGGGTTATCAGTAATTTGCAGATAAGATTCTACGTTATTTAATTGGTCCATTATCACCTTATCGTATTCATTACTGTCCCATAAAACAATCACCTCTAGAAAAAGAAAGAGCAGAGATGGGCTTAGCTCTCATAAATGGTGGCATCAATATACTAAATAGGGACATAGAGCAATGTTAAAATCCCAAATCAAGACATTGTCCCTAAATGTGCGGAAGGTGATGACATCACCAAATGGTTCACAGCCTTTGTGAAGGCTTGTGAAATGATGAGTGAGGAAGCAACATTGGGTGGGGCACTCCTTTGGGAACTGTTAACTGGTAACTGCAGGGACAGACTCCTGACTCCTGACCCTTACATGGGCAGATGCTGGGTCTTATGAGCTCATGAAGAGTACTCTTATTGAGGGCTTTGTACTCACAACTGAGGAATATAGAATTAGATTCAGAGGGGCTCACAAAACCCCAAACCTATCCTGTACTGACTTAGTTGACTACTCATTTAAGACGCTAGATCGATGGTTAACTGGAAATATCTTGCATGATTTCAATGAACTTTACAATCTTTTTATGAAAGAACATATTTTGAGTAATTGCACTAATGAAAAGTTACATCAACGTTTGGTAGACCTAGGTCTAATTTTTCCCCAACAATTGGGAAAGAAGGCATGCCACTGGGTCAAGACTCGGGTAACAAAAACAACCACTGGGGGTGACCAAAAGAAAGGGGTTACCAAACTTCTCCAGGGGAAAGGGGGTGAGAACCCGAAGACAAAAAACAAGAGTCTTCAAAAGGGCCCCAAAAACCTGTTCAGGGGGGTGGGTCCGAAAAGGTTTCCCAGTCCTTTGGTAGGTACAAAGGGAAACATTTTAATCCCCTAAAGGCCTGGTGTTTCAACTGTAAGAAGTTGGGACACTTAACTGGAGATGCTACTTGTCCTAACGAGAAACCCCCTAGTCCTCCTTCTGTTAGTACATGCTGGAAAGTAGGATCTGCTTCTATGGTTACCCCAGCTTTTTGCCTGAATCTAAGCTGTGTTGGACTAGTCTGACTGGGTTCCTGCTAATCAGGACACCAGTCTACCTGCTCTCTCCCTAAACTGTTGTGTTCAGTACTTAGGTTCATCCCAGATTGGATACTAGGATATCCTTATAAGACCCTGGTATATGGTACTAAGGCAACTAGGGCATAGGTACCCCAGAGATCTCCCATGGGCTGAAGCATATATTATGCAACACATGTGAGACCATTCAACATTGATCTACAGGCCTGCCATTGCAGCCTGTGTAAGATGGTGCTAGCACCACTTACTAAAGATATAGGTTCCCTATATCTAGGGTCACTGCACTTAAAACCTTAAAAACGTAAAACCTTTAAGTCACCCCTATAGCAGGCCTTTCCAATCCTGAAGGCAGGGAGCTTGATTTTAAGTGAGAGGGTGCTGCTGCATGAGCCTCACACTACTGCAGCCTACTGAGTCTATTCTTTGGGGTTGTCACTGAAGCAGCCATACAATATATATTGACCATCTCGCAAATGGCTGCAATGAATCCTATCATGTTTGGTATCAAACATGTTAGAATCATACCCCCACACTGACAATGGTGTGGGAGGTATCATTCCAATAACTGGAAGAGCCCTCCGTTAGGCTCTCAGTGTTCCTGGTACCAGCCTTCTTGACCCAGGCAGCACAAAATGGTTGATGCCACCAGAGACACGATTCTGCCCTCCTACTGCTGAGCCAAGCTCGAGCAGGGGAAGGCAGAACAATAGGCATCCTGTCACAGGATGGTGTGACCACCTCCCGGACAGGATTTAGTTAATTGGGATGGGGTGGGTGTGCTTGCAGTCTGCATGAGGGACCCATTTGGTGTCCCTGTGCATAGTCCAGTTCAATCCATCCTTGGGAGCCGCTGGCTACCGCTCTAGCGCGAAACTGGACAAAGGACATGGGAGTAACCTCCCCCCTGTCCAGACTCTCCCCTCGGAGTGTCCCCTGAATCTACCCAACTCAACCCTTTCCCTAAGGTACTTAAGGGCTTACCTGGGTGTAGGTCTCTAGAGTCATGGTGAGATAAGATCAGACACCATTGCTCTTCTACCGTCTGGGAACTCTGGACTTCGCTGGACTTCGTTTGGGCCCGACTTCATCTCCCTTCCAGTCTGCTGCATTGTCTGTGCATCATACAGGAACCTTCCAAGGCCTGTGAAGCATCAAAGACACTTTAAGAAATCTCCCTTGGAGTGAAGGAGTCATTCCCCTGAATTTGCGGGCACCACAACTAATTTGACCGGTCTGCTGATCCTAAGCTCCTCCGGAATCAGAAAGGTTCTGCAACACAAGTGGTAGTTTACCACAGCTCCTGAGGCCTGCCCTGCCCTCTCACCAGGTTTGAGACCAGTATCACTCATGGGGGTTGCAATAACCGAACCCCTGTGCACTGCGTCAACTTGCAGTTGCAAAGGCTTGTTGACTTCTTTCCAAGAAGATCTTCAGGCTTCAAGTAGCTCCAACCTCGAGCACTTCCAGTGACCAGAGTCTTCAGCCACACCACATTGTGTGCATCATGGCCTGCATCTTTTGGTGAGGTGTTTGAGGTCCTCTCACGACACCTGTTCCTCCGGCCTGTGGGGCCACTTGAAGGTCACACTTGCGACTTTTGGGCTCCCCCCATTGCACAGAGCCTGCCCTGACTCCTCTGTTTGTGGTGAGCCCCCTGTACCTTGCTGGTCCCGACTTCGCTCCTTCTTCACTTCCTGTGTTTGTTGCATTTGCCAAGGCTTGTTGGTGCTCCCACTGGACACTGACCCCTCAGCACTCGACATCCTTTGTGGGACAGCTTGTGCATGGCTCCTGGTTCTCCTCAGCATTGCCTGATCCTCACAGCTGCAGAGTCAAGGTCATCGTCATCCATCCTGCAACAACCGACATCGGAGGACATTTGTCTTCCAAGTCTTGTGGTCACCCCTGAGTGACAGACTCTGTCCCCTCTGCTTGCAGGTACCTCTCTTCTAGAATCCATCCTTGGATTCCACTGGACACTTTCTCATTCTTCAACAGCGGCACTTTCCTGAAGTTCTCCATTGGGTTTGACGGCGGTTTCCAACACCACTTCACGCGTATGCACCAGACTTCCCTAGTGTAGATAACATGAGTACTAAAGGTATCCATGGGTGGGGTGGCTCCTCAACCTTCTGTATTCCACAAGGTTTCTTCATGGTCCACTGGGAAGGATCCCTAATCTTTAAAAATCCAACCGCGACTTACAAGTAGAGTTGTAAGGAGCATGTGGTTGTGTTAACACACTGCACACGCTCTCCATGGGGTCCCTATCTACTCACCTTGGGTGGTTCCTTGGGTCCCCAGCACTTCTATGTCCTCTCAATATTGTCTTTACCCAAATCGTGGTTCTTATACCATTTTCTTAGTATATGGTTTGGTCCCCCCATGGGGCCACTGTGTATTTCGTGCTATTTACTGTTTCTTCGCCTATTGTGTGCATTGTGCATATATCTGGGTAGGAGATATTTCTATGTGTTAGAAAGTATTATATAATAAATAAATATTTTTATAAATACTTTGTGTGGCTCTTTTTCATTTAATCTATTTTATAAGATTGCATTTTTGTAAAACAAGCTGCTTTACAGTCCTTCTGGACCAAGCCTGAAGGCTGCTCCCCATGGCTACCACTTAGAGAGCTTTCTAAGGTTGTCTAAGAACTCTTAACTCACCATAAGTGTTGTCTGGACTGGTGACAGGTGTCCACTTACATACGTGTACATCATATAACAGGTCAGCTTCTCATAGTACTGGTGTAGCCAATCTCCAGATGGGATCAAGAGTTTGCACAGAGCAATACAGGGTTCACAATGAAGCAGTTCTAGTCACTGAGGGTGAAGTTGTGGTTACCACTTTAGCTGTGTGGCCTCCCAACTTAAAGAAGCATTTTACAGTACCCCTGGATAAATGGGACTAGAATAGATGCTCTGAGGGATACAGGTGCCAGTATCACTATGGTGAGAGATACACTGGTCTCCCCAGAGCAATACCTTATTGGGAACTCCTACCCAGTCACCAACGCTGACAGTGTTACTTCTAATCATGCTATGGCGACATTAGACTGGAGGGGAGGGTTACTGGTCTGAAACAGGTAGTGGTCTCTCCAAAGCTTCCAGCTGCCTGTCTGCTTGGAACTGACCTGGAGACCTCAGCATGGGCTGATGTAGAATAGAAAACCCATGCAGCAATGCTGGACATTCCTGAGATTTTGTGTGTCAAGACTAGAGCACAGAGCAAAAAGCAGGGCGAAAAAGAAGTGTTGGAACCTGAAAGAATGGCCCAACTTTTTAAGAGGAAATGTAAAAAGACTGGTAAACCAGCTTCTGAACAGCCAAAGACTCAGGACCCTAAGGTCCAGAATGGCAGAGTACAAAGAAAAAGCTTCCAAAAACCCTGAGGCCAGCCAGGAGCTACAGAAGCACTGGTATGACCAAAAAGCTGCACTGGTTGAGTTACAACCAGGGCAAAAGGTGTGGGTTTTGGATCCTGTGGCACACAGGGCCCTCCAGGACAAATGGAGTGTCCCTTACCCCCATCTTAGAGAAGCAAAGTGAGGTCACCTACTTGGTAGACCTGGGCACCAGCAGGGCCCCCAAAAGGGTGATCTATGTGATCAGCCTTAAGCTTTTCCATAACAGGGCGGACATCATCATGCTGATGGTGACTGATGAGGATCATGATACAGAAAGTGAACCTCTCCCTAACTTCCTTTCTTAGAGCCCCAAAGATGGGTCATTAGATGGAGTTGTCTACTCAGACACCCTTACTACCCAACAGCAGACCGACTTCAAGCAAGTCTTGCAGCAGTATGCTAAGTTGTCTTCCTTAACCCCTGGTCAGACAAAATGGTATACACATGATGTGGACACAGGGGACAGTGTACCTGTCAAGAACAAAATCTATCGACAGTCTGATCAAGTAAAGGAAAGCATCAGAGCTTAAGTCAGCAAGATGCCGGAATTATGGGTTATTGAACCTTCTGAGAGCCCCTAGGCCCAGCCCAGTGGTTCTAGTCACCAAACCTCATCCACAGGGTGCAAAGAGAGAAATGAGGTTCTGTGTGGACTATAGGGGGCTTAACTCTGTCACTAAGACAGATGCTCACCCTATCCCAAGAGCTGATGAGTTGATCGACAAATTGGTTGCAGCCACATTTCTAAGTTCCTTTAACTTAACTGCAAGGTACTGGCAGTTGGCATGACACCAGGAGCTAAAGAAAAAACAGCACTCTCCACACCTGATTGGCATAATCAGTTTACTGTTATGCCCTTTCTTTTAAAGAATGCCCCTGCCACCTTCCAAAGGTTAGCAAAGTCCTTGCTGGATTGGAGGTGTTTAGTGCAGCTTATCTATATGATATTGATGTCTTTAGCTCCACCTGGCAGGATCACCTAATCCACCTGGGGAAGGTTTTAAAAGCCCTGCAAACTACAGGCCTAACTATCAAGGCATCCAAATACCAGATAGGGCAGTTAACAGTTGTATAGTTGGGGCAATTGTTGGTGGAGGCCAAGTGCAATCTTTACAACCCAAGATCCAGGCCATCCTGGACTGGGAAGCTACAACAAACCAGACTCAAGTCAGAGCATTCCTTGGCTTGACTGGTTACTACAGGAGGTTTGTGAAAGGGTATGGGTCCATTGTGACACCCCTCACAGAACTAACCTCCAAGAAGATGCCCAGAAAAGGTCAACTGGACAGTAGATGTCTAAAAGCTTTTGGCACCCTGGAAGAGGCTATGTGCTCATCACCAATTCTCAAAGCTCCAGACTATACCAGGCAGTTTATTGTGCAGACTGATGCCTCTGAGCTAGTGATAGGAGCACTCCTATCCTAGACCAATGATGAAGGCGAAGACCAGCTTGTTGCTTTTACAAGCAGGAGGTTACTCCTCAGGAAGCAGCGTTGGAATGCCATAGAGAGGGAGGCCTTTGCTCTGGTTTGGTCTCTGAAGAAGTTGAGACCATACTTGTTTGGTACACACTTCACAGTTCAAACTGACCGCAGACTTATCAAATAGCTAATGCAAATGAAAGGTGAAAATCCTAAACTTTAGAGGTGTTCCATCTCCCTACAGGGAATGGACTTTACTGTGGAACAAAGACCTGGGACTGTCCATGCCAGTGCAGATGGACTTTTCAGGTTCTTCCACATAGACAATGAAGACTCTCTAGGGAAAGGATAATCTCATCCTCTTTGGTTTGGTAGAGAGGTTTTGTCGGAAAGTGTACTTTTTTTGCATGGTTGCCCCCAGTTTTTGCCAAACTGTTGATGTACTTTAACTGAGTGTGCCTTGGGTTCCTGCCAACCAGGTACCCAGGGCCTATATTCTTTCCCTAAACTGTACTGTTGCAAACCCCAATTTTCAACTCTCTGGCCACCTGCAAGTCCCTTGTAAAAGGTACCCTAGGTACTAAGGGCACTGTGACCAGGGAAGGCCTCTAAGGTCTGCAGCGCTTATTGTGCCACTCTTAGAGGCGCTGTACTTTTACAAACACACACTGCCATTGCAGGCTGCATGTTTTGGTGCAGAACAATGTCAAGAGTCAACATGGCCCATATCCCTGTGTGCCATGCTTTACAATCCACTGCCCTGGCATAGGTAAGCCACCCCTCTAGCTGGGTACACTATACCAGTGGTGAGGGTACAGGTGCATTAGCCCCGTACCCCTACAGTGTCCAAGTCAATTCTTAGACATTGTAAGTGCAGTAATGCCCTAAAGAGTATATGGTGCTGAGTTTGTCATTACGAACTCCACATCACCATGATGGCTTTACTGAAAACTGGGACGTTTGGTATCAAACTTCTCAGTACATTAAACTCACTCTTATGCCAGTGTGGAATTCAATGAAAAATGCACACAGAGGGCATCTTAGAGATGCCCTCTGAAAAATGAACTAAGTTTAGTGTCCTGGCTGAATGGCTGCTTGCCAGCGGCCACCACCATGGTGGTGTGTCTGGACCCTGGGTCAAGAGCCTTCCGCTCTCAGGGTCCTAAAACAAAGCATATCCTGGGATGAGGTACCAAGCCTCCTCCTCCAGGATGGGCATGGTCCACGAAGGGGAGGTTTCAAAGGCTTGCTGCCTTTTTGAGCTACCCCAGCCATTTGCTGCTTCCAGCAACGGCCCCCACTGGTTATGACATCCCACTTTGGGTGGGAGAATCAGCGGGAAAACCAAGTTAGGAGGAGAGGTGTGCCCACCATTGCCAACCCCACCCCTCAGGTGGGGGAGGAGAGGTGAAGCACAACTCTCAGTCCCCACCATCTTGAAGATGGGGAGACCCAGCCAACCAGAGTGAGGGTTGTGTTCCCTCCTACAGGAGGGTGACATAATAGGGAGTGTCTACCCACCCCAAGGAAGGGACCCACTGGTCTCAACCTGTACCTACCTGTAATGCCACTCTATTTAGTGTTCAGTGGCAGCCCTGAACCTTGCCTCCTCTGACAAGCAGACCGGAATAAAAAAGAAGGAACAAAGAGCCGTTCTGATGAATGAGAGTACGACAACAACTGACTTGGCCCTAGTACTACTGGGCTGTCCCCACCTTGACCAACGACAGCGAAATCCCATTGTGTCCTGCAGCTAGCAGCCTCCAAGAATCCAGAGGACCGGCACTGCCTTCGCAAACCAAAGACTCTGTCTCTGTGAGCACCTGACTTGCTTAAAAGTAACCGACTCTGTGAGTCAGCACCACTCTGCTCTTGGTGCCCTGAGCACCAGCCTGAGTGACCCAATAACCTAAGGAATCTCCCTAGTTATCCTAACCTGGATCCCAGGGGTCCCTGAAAATCCAGAAGTTCCTAGAAACAAACTTGCAGCCAACAACTGAAAGGACGCCTCAACCGCAGCCAAAGACGACCCCCAAACCGACTCCATAACCGAAAAGGTGCAGAAGGAGCAACCACAACCATCCGACCGACTCCGTCACCAAATGCTGCGGTCACAGAACAATGACTCTCAAGCCCCTTTTGACTCAGCATTGGCAACCGACTCCAAGAGAACCGCAACTAAATCTGCAACCTCAGCCATCACCACATCCTACACCCAGCCGCCCCGGTGCCGCTGGTGGTGTAGTCCTTGAGTTGGCCATTGAGCCTTTAGTGCTGACCTCGACCCCAGGAGCTGTTTGCTCCCCAATCTGGTGGCCTGTTTGAAGCAGTCCCCAAGACCCTGACCGTGCTTAGCTCGTTGGCTAATGTGTTGTCCCTGCACTCGGCACCCAGCCGCCTCTGTGCCACTGGTGGTGCGACTCGAGCGCTCATTTGACCGAATCCTTTCTGCAGACCAGTAAGCTCAGTTCTGCCTTTTCAGGACTAAATGTGGCTTGTGAGTAATATTGTAACCCTGTATTAAGTTTACAAAACACAATGATTCATTTTTCTCCCTCTCAGGAAATGTACCAGCCTTGTATCTAGAGATACCTGGCTGTGCTAGAAAAGTCATTGCAAAGTGATTTTGTCTCTCTGCAAATCCAAAGTAATTTTGAATGGCTGCACATCCAAAGTACTTCTACTGTAACAAATTCACTGCATTCAAACTGTATTTAAACTGCATATACTTAAAGTATTTTTATTCTGACTGGTACCAGGCGTTGCTTAGTTCTAGAAAAATAAATACAACTAGTGTGTGAAATCATCTCTTCCTGTGTTGTACAATAAATGCTTAACACTACCCTCTGATAAGGCCTTACTGCTCAACCACACTACCACAAAATAGAGAGTAAGGTACTGTCTACTTTAACTTCTGCCTACCTTTGGGGAACCACTGGACTCTGTGTACACTATACCTCCATTTGGTATAGTATATACAGAGCCAGCTTTCTACAAGTGTGTCCTGACAGTTGATGTCAGCAATCTAGACTTAGGAGCAATGCTGACCCAGAGAACAGGAGGAGTAGAAAATATTATTGGGTTTGCTTCAAAGGTGCTCCGTGAACCAGAACACACTATTCGGTTATTGAAAAAGAATTGCTGGTGAGCCATGGAAACATTTTGCACTTATTTGTGGGGATTCTGCTTTGGTCTGCAAACTGATCACAAGCTGTTGGCATTCATTTTGTGGGGACACAATCCTAAGTACAATACACCCAGAATATCTAGATTATCAGAAAGTTTTTTGCAATTACAGTTTTATATTGAACACATCACGAGAGCAAGAAATGTCAGAGCAGAATGTCTGTCTCTTTTTCTCACAAAGATGATTAAACAGGGTGTTTCTGATCTTGACTCAGGATTGAACAACAGTGAAGATGAAAGTGTTATGGTGGCAGCAATTGAACTAGGAAACTTTCTCTATTTTCTGAGTGTGAATGGAATTCAGCTACTAATGTCGATGTGGTCTAGGGTGGGGTGTCCAAATACATCAAGTAAGGGTTTGTCCAAGGAGAACACTTAAACATGGGTTACAACCATTTAGTAAGATTGCTGAAGAACCGTTTTTGGAAGATGACTTGGGTATGAGACACTAAATTGGTGACTCCCGTCAGTCTCAGAGTATTAATATTGAAATGTGCTCATGAAGGGCACTTAGGAGCCACTTTCACCAAATGCTGGATGCATGTTGCGTTCTGGCGGCCACAGATTGAGAAAGATGCTGACGTTATCAAAGCATTTAAGATTTCTAACCCCCATTAGTTCCCATCGAGCTGTCAGCCGGGCCACGGTTAAAAGTCTGCATTGATTTGGTGGGACCATTTAATTGTCTTCCCAGTCATTCACATCATGCCCTGGGCCTCATCGATTACTACTCTAAATGGCCAGAAGTAAGATTTGTTGGGGAAGCGGAGTCTAAAACAGTGATCACCTTTTTAAGGGACGTTTGCATGAGGGAAGGGTTCTCAGAGTTCTTCGTTTTGTACAATGGAGGACAATTTGTTTCTTCAGATGTAAAAGAGTTTCTTGATAATAGCAGCATAAGGCATCTCCAAGCGTGCTCTATCACCTTCAGACAAACAACTTTATTGAGCACTTCCCTTGTATTTTGGGAGATTGTGTGCCATGGGCTTTGCAAAACAGGTGCATTGTGAGCACTGCAGTTCAAAACATTTTGTGGAATTATTGGACCACACCCCTGTCTTCAACTTATATTGCTCCATTTGAGCTACTCAGGGGTAGGAAACCCCCGATAGATTTTAGACCCGCATGGATGTCAAGATGGTTGAAGCAGAAAGTTGCAGTTGAACGTATAGATGAACTTTTTAGAAAGAATGTTAGAAAGAACGCTTCCTATACATTAACAGAATGTGTTTTATGACACGAAGAAAAGTGCATCTGACAGACCCATTGTGGTTGGGGATTATGTATGCATTAAGAAGAGTAAGCATGTCAAAAAGGGTGATAAGAAGTTCACAAAACCAGTAAAATATGTGGTAGTGCTGTTCATGTGGAAGGATGCCATTGGTGGATGCCATTGGTGGACCCATTTTAGGGTAGTGGCGGCTGCAACGGGACAGTAGTGGTAGGGTGGGGGGTTAAACAATGAAGAAAAAAATAAAAGGAACATAAAAATTAAACTTATCTGTCGGCCTCCGCTTCTTCTCTGTCTTCTTCCTCCGTTGACGCAGGAAGCACTCCAGAACTCCAGACCCCCCTACCAAACATGACGCTGCTGCTAACAGCATTGTGATTGGTTTGACTACCTTGGTTCAGCGCTCAGATGGGGACTGGGAACCTGGACATGTTCTCGACACAGGCTGTGCAACATAGCCAGGTGGAGAACATGCCAGCCCAAGACAGCCATCCAAACCATCATGCGCACTTAGAGAGTGCCCACCATTCCTACCCCTGCTCTGTGGGCAGTCTCTTTCCTGTCACCAGACGAGCGTTGCCGACCTGCAAGGAACCGCACTGTTGGCAGTTGTAGCGCCCGTACCATTCGGCCAAGTGGCCGTGACAGATGTAGTGAACTTCTTATACCTCAAAGGGTATACGTCAAACATACTGAACAGTGAAAGCTATCCTGGTTCAGTATGGTTTCACTTATTTTATCAATGAGGGGAACTGTCCTTAAAAAGGGAATCCTAATTTTGCACACAAAGACATCTTGAGTCACATGCTTGACTTCCCTACGAACCTGGACCCGGGGCTTCTTTTGTGACGTGCTGTGGGCGTTCCAGCCTGCCCCCCCCTCCTGAGGAGTACTGAAAAATAAAATGATGATAATATGCTGTTATTGTCATTTTATTTTTCCTTGAGGGCAACGCCCCTCCGCCTTAGCAGAGGAGCCGCCCCTGTTTCTAGGGTTGTAAAAGTTTCCCTTCAACTGGATATGCCCTATCCTAATTCTGAGGAAAGAACACTTGCGGAAAAGACTCCTGAACAAAAACACAAGGTGCAGGATGGTTTTCAACTTGATCATAATATTTCTCTGCCTGTGCGTGGGAATGTACGTTTACACAGAATGCCCGCCAGGTATGGATGAATGTAAAAAAAACTGTCTAGATATATTTTGCAATACTTATTTTATAGATCTGTATAGGTTATATACGATCTCTTGTCTTGTTATCATATCTAGGAAGCTTAAACCCATACAGTATTCATAAGGTGTGGGTCTCTTACATCGTGCTATACTCCCCTAGTGGAGAGTATTGTAACATGTAAATGTTGTTTTGTGCTCTGCATACATCGGGTGGGTTTTTGACTATCTTTGTTGTCTATTTTTACTGTTTGTATAGTATTTTAAAGTTATTCTATAAAGTGTTTGGTGAGTAAGAAAATACCCAATGTATTATCCCCAACTCCACTCCAGCGTGTGACACCATCAGTGGAACGCTGGCGTGGAGTCGAAGTTCTAAAGAAGACTGGTTGGGAGTTGAATGAGCTGGATGGTCTGAGGTCAGAGTGCCAGTGCGCCCAGCAGCTTTGGGTGTTTTTCCTTAACAATAAAATTGAATAGGTCTCCGTGAGCCTTCATCACCACATACAGCTTCATGTATAGCACATTGAAAAGGTAGCATGTATGGTACAATGCATATTATTCCAAAAAGCAGATAAGATTTTTTTTAAAAAATACATGCAATCTAGTTAAAGTAACATTAAAAATGTAAATAACTAAAACATTTAGGACCTCCCCTGATTTGCTTACCTGTGGAAAGTGGTAGAGCCCAAGTATCCTGGCCACAGGGATAGACAAAGAGGACATGGAATCTCCCACGATCCCAACCACGGTGGACCCTAAGCGGCAGGACAGATCCCTCTTGTATGCCAGCAGGCTCAGGGCGCCCTGGATTGCCCTAGACTCAGAGACACACGAGTCGAAGATCTTAAAGCCCAGGGTTAGGTTGGGCAATAGACTGGAGTCTTGGTTAATCATCTCCAGTGTGAAGACCACGGCCAGCACATCTCGGAAATACCTGGTGTGGAACCTAGAAGCAATATAAACATACAGTGTAAGAACTTGTTTGCCACTTCTAGAAATGTGCCTAACATTGCACACCGAGTACACGGAGTCCATAGGGAAAGAGGGGCGAGGAATTGTTTGAGTTGTTAATCGAGAAACCAAGAACCTAAGAGCCAATTCAAGCTTTCCAAAGTCGACTGAACTGTGCAATTATAATATTATTGCAGCAATTACAAAACACACTTTACAATTTGGGCTCTCTCCGTTTGCTGAACATTGATATTTTTGGGTGTTTCTGAACAAATGTATTGACTTCTCTTGCCGGAGTTCCCTTTCTACCAAACCTAGTAGAAGCAAGCTAATCACTGTATTAAATACAAAAGTAAAACCAAGATGAATGAATAGGAAAGCTTGACCGTCCGAAAGAACCTCCGGCCTTAAATAAGGGAAGTCAACCTGGGATGTAGGGTCCCACCCAGGTTTTATAAAGCTTTAAATGGGCAATAAGTTTATCATAATGGAATCGAAAACGTTGCTTCACGCTTATCCGAAGTTAAGAAGATTAAACTTAGTAGAGTACTTACTTAAAAAGGGTCATTCTAGCCTGATTTTCTGCGTTTTCCCAACTCTGCATATCATCAACAAAAAACGAAATGCTTTCTGCTGATGCTGTGAAGTTTATGCAATAAACTGAAAAAGAAAGGTGTGCTGATGGGGCCGCTGATGGCGGGGCATCCTTCAGTAAGTGCACACGAGCATTACCAAGCATGCACGCACCTAGAGAAGGAAGTGGGTGCTATTTCTTTTGTTTACCAATCCAGTGTGGGGGATGCCACTTTGATCAGGAACGGGGGTGGATAGTGGTGAGAGAGCCACGGAGCTGTGCAACATTGCTTTTTGGAGTGATAAGTTGCCTGGCAGCAAATGGCAACTGCATGGCCCTTCAAAAAAACGGAAATGACAACTCTTGATTTCAAGGACCACAACAGGTGGGTCTAGGGTAGGCAAAGGGGAAACACGGGTGGGGTGGGTATTTGAGAGAGAGCAGCACGTAAGAGAGAAATAAATAAAATGCACCCCCCATGGAGTACTTACTGAAATTAATAAAAACAGTTCTCTAAATTGGAACGGTTCAAAGACACAAATCAGCCAATCAAAAAGATGATAAAGAGACAATGCTCTAGGGGAGAGATAAGCAGAAGGGGAAGGCAGGCAATCGAAAAAGAAGCAAGCGAATGAGAGTGACAATAATGGCAACCAATTGTTAGCAATGGGAAGGATGGAAGTCTACTGTACATTTTTGGTATGGTCTATTGGAGGTCATTCACAAACAGTCAGCTAAAAGCTGTCTATTGATTTTTAGGTCTCACCTACAGAGCGTTCAGGTTGAGCTGGACAGTCAGCTCATCCAGATAGAGGTCACTCTGAGAGCTGCACCTAACCCCGAAGCGTGCTATGTAATGAACTTTCTACAAGGCCATATCATTCAGCTCATTCCCCATACCTTTGTTATACACCATGGCCATCATTTTGGGAAGGAAAGATTTGCTTGGCTGGAACTTATCTCATAATAGCCAAAGTATGGGAGGAAAGAATGGAAAGGGACTGCATCAGAAAATAATGGGAAGACACAAAAGGGTGACGATTTCTCTATTGCATTCAATTTACTGCATGGCAACATCACATCCGCTACACTGACCAACCACATCAACGTAAGGTTCATAAATTATTACTCTTCTTAAGTCCACTTCTGCTATCCCCACAAAGAAAGTATGGGTGCAAGCAAAAGTAGTAAAACTTACCTTTAAATTAAGTGGTAAGTCAGCGTAGTGGATGTGATATTATTGTAGATCAGTATGAACAACCATGATATATTGTCATATAAGCCACAGCAATCAACATATGCACAAATGTAAAGGCTGCAAGTGATGTAACCATAGATTACCCCTGACAGGAGAATGGCCGGGGTATCTCTGTGAAGTCGGACTCCTGATGAAGCACCTTGGAGTGTATGACGAAGATTCCCCCTAGAACAACATTCCCATCCCTGGAGAAGGCTTCTGTCATCTGCTTGCTCATGTAGCACCTGGGCTCGGTGGCTTCCGGGAAGACGATGCTCACAAAAAGCAGCAAGATACCCTGAATAATACCTTGAGTGAGGAAAAGAGCCTCCATCATCATGAAGAGTCTTTGTGGAAGTTGTCTGTTCTTGCCATACAGAAGACTAGAGAGACAGGAGATATAAGGAAAATCTGACTAGCAGCGGAGTCATGTACAACCATGACTGTCGGAATACATGTAGTAAAGCATGAAGGCTCACTGCGTATGTTCACAACGAAGGGTTAAACTTATTATATATCAAAATCCAGCTTAAACATCTCTGCACACCTTCAAGGCCTCATATTGAGTTAAAACACAGTCAATTGTGAGTCCTGTCAAGAGATAGTACATGACACTCAATATACCTTCCAAAAATATAGCCAAGAACTAACTGCACCTAATGTCAACACATGGTTAATTGCATTCCACATATCTTCAAGACACAGCCAAGAACTGCAGACATCTGCTAGACACAGTCAAGGAATCCAGATATTGTGTAAAGAGAGATCAAACACACCACACAACATATCTAAAAAGCAGGTCTCACGACCTAAAAAATATATGAAGGGGCTTATTAGGATATGCAATTCGCAGTGACAGGACTTGTAATGTCACAGGAAGTTATGTCTCACCACTATAATATTCCTCACGTAAAAGAGAGCAGACCTATTTTACAGTCAAAGCTGAGACATACGGCCTGATTCACAAAGGTAAACTTACACTGTTGTATAAGTTTACTATTTTTTTTGCTATTCCCAAACTACAAGTTAATAGTATATTTACGACTGCGGACAGGCCTATCTTTTTATGTGTGGAGTGCTCCACCCTCACAGTGGAGTCTCCGCAGCCATTTGAGGGGCATCTGTGTATTCATAAACATTTCATGATTCGCGTAGTATGTTATAAGAACACATATGTACCTGGTGTGCAAATATAAAATGTATGAATGTAGTTACTGATTACACTATTAGTCGTTCTTAATAGTTATATAAATGTTTGGGACCATCATGGTTCATATCTAGGATGTTTTATGCAGACACGGCTAAGTATTTTCGATTCATTAAAAAGTGACTGTGCTTGATGTTTGTTATTATATGTATGGTTTATCAGTGCTCTGAAGACACAGTTAAAAACACAATATGAAGATTCAAGACACACAGATGAATTACTGCATACTCTTAAGGCATTGTAAGATCTTGTATTGATTCAAGTGACAGCCAAGAGCTTCACAAATTTTCAAAGCACAGTGGCTGATATAAAACGTACCTTCAAGACGCAATATCCTGAAACATAATCGTAAAACAGGAAGTGGCATTCAAAGTATCTTCAAGACACATTTCATAACATTTAACCTTCAAGACACAGTTATTACCTGCACTTACAGCCTTGACACACTCAGTGACACTCAGCAAATCTCTAAGACACAGGGGGCATATTTACAAGAGAATGGTCAAGCGTCACGTTAGGCCAAAATTGCTACGCTGCAGTCCGCCAATCTGAAAACACAGAGATGCGCCGTATTTTCAATGAAACGGCGCATCCCTGTTTTTTTCCCTTGCACTGGGGCTAAATTCAGCTGCCAAGCACCAACGCAGGCACCCTTGCACCAAAGCTCAAGGCTGCCTGCCCTGAGGGAATGATTGTTTATGTGCGGGAAGGTGTCCCTTCTTGCACATAAACAATCACTAATTGTGCAGCACACATAGAAGTTGCAAATCGTCATTTTATTTAATGATTGTTTACGTGCAGGAAGGGGCAACTTCCTGCACATAAACAATCATTAATGGCGATTTGCTGTTTCAATGTGTGCTGTACAATGCAGCACACATAGAAACAGAAATAACAAGGAAAAATTAATCATTTCTCTTCATATTGCCATGTTAAGGACAGGTTTTTGTTGGTCTTAATTTTGGCGCTGCCCCATATTTAAACCACCCTTAAATAGGGCACAGCATCAAAAAGCAATAGGTGTTGCAGTGAAACACCCCCACAACACCCATTGCCAGTCCCTTTTATTAGGTCTCGTCTGAGACAGCGCTTTAGCGCTGCTCTGGCGAGACTTCTAGTCAGTGAGTTTTGGAAGTGCAAACAGTGGCTTTTCAGGCCTCCAAATACAGTGCATGTGCGCCGGGCGCGCGCACCATTTGGCAGCCTGAAAAGCACTGCCTGATCACTTGCTTTGATGTCCTCAGTGAGCCGCGCGGCCACTGAGGACATCAAAGTGCACACCATTTGCCACCCCCTTCTTGCTTGTTCTCATTGTATGAAGCCACTTCCACACTCTACCACCCACGAGCCCTCGCTCGTTATCACCCGTTTGGCATCCCACTACAAAGGGTCCGCTCCCCCGCCCCCGCCAAGCGCGTCCGCCTGACAAATTTGCTTTCACTTTGGGCGCTCGCGTCCGGACCACTTTAGAAGCCGGGCTTTATTTTTATTTTTATTTTTAAATAGCGCAAAGTTGACCGAATAGTATTGCAGTGCTGTAAAAGGACACCAGTTACATAACAGACAGACACATTGACTTTTGCATAGGCATGGGGAGATTAATTATATTTTACGAGAATTACCGATGTTAAGCCTATGCAGAGGCTCGTTCCCAAGCAGCCCTTCACTTGCATTTTTGTTCACGCGGTCATTCTTTTTACCATTACTTGCTTCTTAAAAGCTCAGTTTTTGTATCTCGTGTTTATAAGTTAGTGCGCCCAATTTCCAATTTAAATGTTCTATTATTGTATTAGGCTCCAAAATCACCAGCGGCTGCACTCCGTTATCGAACCAACTACCGGAAAGCCCTTCAGTTCCATCAAGGTTGCTCCGGAAGTAACGGTACCTCGACCTGCTGAACATGATAGCGGCATAGCTCGGCAGAGGATGTAAACAAAATATATTTATAGGCTTGGATTACCTCCGTCATGAAGCAAGTAGCTACAGGGGCAGTACGAGCCGAACAAGCAGTTTGGGTCCGCTGCTCACCGCCCGACCTACATTGAGGAAGCCGACGCTCCAACCAGCGCTGCAGAGAGGTAGGATCTACTAGCCCTGTCACCACACAATTAAACAAAGTTATTTAAACAATCAAAGTCAATTCACGTAGAGGGGACTCTGATTGCACAGACATCTGCCATATTTGAAGCACAGTCCCAGGGAAAGCATGCTGTCCCTGCACAGCTGTGGTATTAACATCTCTGCCACATGTCCATACTTATTTTCGGAACTCTCCCATCTTACTCTTCTTATCAGGTGTTCGCTTTAGTATGCTCCGCACAGCCCCAGGATGCGCCAGCCTAGATGCGCACGTTCCTGCAGATGGTTTGGAATCAGACTGAGGGCAGTGGCAATGCTTCACATCGGTATGCAGCCACAGCTATCCTTTGAGCTCCAACTCAGGCGGTTTCCTAGATAGCACTTCTTTCATATGCTATTTTTAAAATCCAAAATCATGAACTTAACTTTTTTCCTTCCTGTAAGATGTGTTTTGGTCATTCGCTACGTTCGGCGTTCTATTATTAATGTTGCTTTTGTACCGAGCACATAAAGTTTTTGTTATTGTGTAAGTAAAGGATAGAGTGGTGAATTTTGCAATTTCACTTCTCAATACTCTTCACGTGTTAGCAGACAATATAAAACGGCCTGCTTCATTTTTGAGTTTTCATTCTATAATTCTCTCCTCTAAACAGACCCTCGACCCCTTCCCCGGATTTGGCAGCACCAAAATTGGGATTTTGAGGCGCAAATTCGGTTTATTTTGCGGCAGCTTTTCAATATTTTATTTTACTACTGTTCCTTGCTTGTCAAAACCTCACTGTCTCCTACCATTAATTTACCCTGCCATCACCATCTTCAGCCATCACATCTCTGCCAACTGCCTTCTCTGGTATTCTCTTCCTCTGCTACCATCCTCCTGTTCGCTTTTTTTCTCAACAGTTTTGTGTCCCCTCCCCTCCTCTTCCGTGGCCCTTCCCTCCCTCTCACCTTCCTCTGCCATCATCCTCTCACTCCCTTGTTGCCACACTTATCTGCCGTTGCCATGCTCGTTGAACTCTGTTATACATCTTTGGAAGTTCAAGTAAGCCCTTATATACTGAATAATTTTACACATTTTGTGGCGCCCTTTCTTATGCTGCATGCAGCTTGTCTTCTGCTGTGTGCAATACATTTCATTTTCTAAACTTCGGTAGCCTTTGTGTGATGCTATTTGAAATCTCCTGACATATATTCACAGTGCCTCCTAGAATTATAAATAAATGCACAATAGTACTCCTCAGCCTGCCAACCAGGATTCAGATCTGTGCCCTCCGGATACACAAACCTTTTTTGAAGTCATTGCATTACCAATTGAGCTTTCCTAGCAGAGCCGTGTATTTGCCACATTTAAACGTAACTCACATTTATTTATCATTTAATACGTGTGCCTGACATGGTATATGCAGTTACTTGTAGGTAAAAGGCCAACAAAATAGTTCCTGAATATGGCAAGATCAATTGCAAGTTGAGAGAATAACGCTTCCTCTTATTATGTAATTTGCGCTTTCTCATAACCTCATATTTATGCTATCATGCCCTGCTTCTTCATGTGTGTACACATAAGGAAACATACATATACTGCTGCAAATTACTGATTATAGTCTATTATTAGCAGCTGAGAGTGTTATCTATGCACGGTAAAATGAGAGAAACAAAAGCACCACAAAAATGTGTGCAAGATTAGATGTGTGTAACATATCTGCGAATTACTGAAATATGCTGCTTAGATAAGAATAGAAGTCCTGAGTCATCATGTTTGGCCACTGATAATTTAGCAAGGAGTAGGGGGGTCGGCCATGCCCCTTCCTTCACACTCGCCTAGTCTAGACAGGTGCAATGCCTCCATAAATGTGAAAGTGCTGCATGGGCGCCAGTAATACAAGCATTTGCAATCCAGTAGGTCTCGCATTTACGCGAGTTTAAGCTATTAGCATTGTAATGACAAAGCCTTTTATTTATGTTTTAGAAACCAAAACATAAATAAAAGGAATTGTCATTTACAATGCCAATAGTTCAACCTTGTTATTACTTGTGGACACATGTCCCTAGTCTGCAGAGTTGTTAAAACAGATAAGGCTGTGCAATGGCTTTTTAATATAGTTTATAAAACAAACACATAAAGTCAGGCCATTATCATTTAGAATACCAATAGATACTATTACATTATTAATAGCAATGCAAACTGCTCACACTTGCCTAATGCGAGACCTATTGCATTGCAAATGCTTGTGCTAGGTGCTGCCTGAAGGGGGGCTTTATTAACAAGGTGGCGTTAAGCCACTGTCTTACCACCACCTCATAAACAAGGGAAAGGGCTTATCTCCAAAGGAAGGTCATAAAAAGTGGCATTCCTGTAGTGATAAACTCTTGTAAATATGCTCCAAAGTGTTTCAGCATATTAGCAAAGCACAGCCAAGAATTCCTTGTATTTTCAGATACGTTCACGAATTGTGCACATATTGTAGAGACAACCATTGGCTTGCCACATGCCTACAGAAACAAAATAAAAGAGAGTTTATGAAAATAAAAAAAGTTAACTCGTCATAGGTGCTCATTGATAGTAACTTTCAAACATTCTGCAAAAAGTCAATAACTGTAAACATTTAAAGTAAACGACTTCAAAAATGTGTGCATAAAGCCGATAACGTAACACCTCCAGAAAAAGTAAGTCAATAGCTGTTGATGTATATTCATACAAAGTCTGTAAGTCATATATATTGAGAATAGTATGGCAACTCTTCATAAGTATTCTTGAAAACTCAAGAAATTGACTAAATTCAGAAAAAAAATCAATAATGTCACATATTCTGAACAAAGCTAACAGCTCTCCATAGATATTGTAATGGCTCTATCAGCACTTTCCTCATACCCAAGAAAAAAGTCAATGCCGTTTTACAAATAGAGAATGTAATTATTTTCTTACACACACGAAGAACATTTCCACACTTTCTTATATCACACCAAAGCCAAGCCTGCATATCACATTGCCAGGAGCTCTCCACCTACTGTTAACCGCAGCCGGACCCCTTCACACAGACAAAACCAAGACCCTGTCCCCTCTTCATACCTTCTCACTGGGTAATAGGCAATGGCTCATTGTTCAGTTTAGTCAGGGCACAAGTGCAAACTATGAGCAGGGCTTTTGTCTGCTTTTAAAAAATAACCACGTATCTGAAGACATAATTGTACAAAAGTAGTGTTAATTGGATAATTGCTACAGAAAAATGCAACAAATTGCACAGATTGTACAATGAAGCCCAAACTCCCTCTTGCACCATTCTCCCTGCAGAAAAGGTTTCACCTGGCGGATCCTGTGGGAGAAATGTCGTGGCGTAAGTGGGCACAATCTGTGTTTGAGTGCGGAAGGGCTCATCAGAGAGTTCACTCCAGAAAAAAAATAACATATGTTATGATAGTCAATTTATCGGAATACACACGAGATACAATACAGCATACTCCATGGTGTATTACTGCTTCTCTTTCTTCACTGAAGGCACTTGTAACTATGCATTACAACACAGCAAAAGAGAAAAACATATTCATTACAGGAAAGTCCCATCCTACATTGGTATGCTTTCAGACTACTTGGGTAGTAGGTTGGAGTGTGCCAGAGGAGATCTCCGGCCTACTCCAATCCTTGAACTGCAAATACAGCTGCAGATCTTTCTTTTGAACTCCTGAACACATAGAATGAGGGAGTGAATTTGCAAAGTTACAAAATGCCTCAGAGAAAAGAAATACTTATGCATGTTGGTCTCTATATATTCAAACTCATGCAGTTGGAAGTGGGATTATTAGTAAGGGTGTACGGAATTAAAATGTTGCTGCCTCGGACACAACAACTGAACTCTGTGATCTTTGTGTGCTTCACCGAACTCCACTCCTCAGATGACATTACCTGCTAAAAGTGTTTCTCCAAGACATTTTCACTGCAGTATTCCCTTTTTTTAAAAACCTCCAGTTTAAATGATTCTTTGAATGGGATTTTTTGACACAATTTCAATAGATTTCCACATGTTTTCACTCACTTTTTTTCAGCTGTAGAAAAATTGTAAAGTTCAGAAACATTAAAAAAAAAAATCAATTCATGACTCTCTGAAAATAGGTTACGTTGACAACATTGCCCCCACCCCCCAATAATGCATATGGGGATACAAACTGCTCCCATTTGCTTTGTAAGGTGGATTTTGAGGTAAAGAGTAATATAGAACTCAGAATTGTTCCATAACTTATAGCCAATGCAAGGACCCTACTTTACCTCTGGTTGCACATTTACATGTAGAGATGAGGGGGGCTTATTTACAACAAAATGATGCAGTGCCGCAAGCCACTTTGCTGTGCTGAGGAGTGTGATTTTAAAGGCACAGGGATGCGTCATATTTACAACAATAGGATGCATCCCTTTCCCATGCGCTGGTGAACGATTAGTGCCATGTGCCAGCACAGGCACCCTTGTGGTGCAATGGTGGCTGTGTTGCAGGGATGAATGTTCTTGTGCAGGAAGGGACACCTTCCTACACAAAACCAATCATAAGAGGATTTTTCCTATTTCTATGTGTGCTGTAGAATGCAGCACACATAGAAAGAGGAGAAAACAAGTAGAAATGAAAGTATTTCTACTCGTTGCACCTCCATGTAGGATTCTGATGCATTCCAAGGTTTACACATTTCCAATTCATTTTTTCTTCAAACACTTAAAACAAATAATGTTTAGTTCAGTAAAATATCTGCCCTGAAGAAGTTCAGTGAAACATCAGAAACACTTGAAAATTGTGTGGCCTTTGAATATGACTATTTTGGGAAATATGAATCATTGGTGATAAATCAGTTTGTTTCCAGAATTCTTTATAATCATTGGAAGAGTATAAAGAAACACATTCCATAAAGAGCCTTTTACTGCTCGTAATTTTTTCGACCTAGTTAAAAACTGAACATATTCCATTAAATAAATCGTTAAATTAATGGTTATTTATCGTAATTGCATGTGTTATTTTTTTAATCAGCAGCTTTTATCACACTGACCGTTCCACATAGTCTGGGAAGTATGAGTTAAGACTTCCCCAAAGACAATGGGAAGGACTGGTGAGGAAGCAATTACAGACCAGGCAGGATATTTTGAAGTTGACCTATCAGCAACTGTGGGGATTTGCCTAACATCCCCCACACTAATTACCACATCGATGAGATTTCACACTTGTAGTTTAGCTGGACTTTGAACCTGCTGGGGCCTTCGGAAGAATTGTTGTAGATCCTCAAAACAAGGTTGCAATAATCCTCTCAGTGGCCTATTAGGATCCCATAAATATGGAGCAAAGTGTGTTTAAGTTACAAAACACACTCATCCTGCACACCTTCAAACCAGAAGATTTGATAACACAAATATAGGGATGAATGGACATATCTGAATGATAGTCAGTCCAGAGCTTTTGATGCCTAGCAGGAGGGGCAGATGAGAAGAAGCCTCTCTCTTTGTTTCATCAACACCTTAGTGGAGTTATGCATAGTGTACTGGATGGTTTGGGACTGGATAGGAGTTAATGGTTTTACCATCCTTAATCAACATTCTACTTCAGTGTATCCAGCTTTGTTTATCTCCAGGCTTTCCGGAAGGTAGCTAGGTTATATGTTTACCCCGATTACGGTGAAATAAGAAGAGATGTCATCTGCCTAGAACTGCTGCCAGGGATGAACCACTGGGAGCAAGCAGACATTAAAAGGAGGGGGCACTGCAGCACCAAACAACATGAGATGTAGAAGATTATATACATTCACTTCTCAGCCTTTGTTCTAAAGCAATTCTGTCCTTTACTAGACTAAGGGCCAGATGTTAGCAAAACCAAAGGGTTAGCGACCCGTTTGCGCTTGCAAAAACTAATAGGGCAATGTACAAACCCTATTTAGCGAGTCGCAATTTATTTGCGACTCGCTAAATAGAATTTACGACTCACAATTAGGAAGGGGCATTCCAAGGGCGTCCCTTCCTAATTGCGACTCGCTAACCTATGTAAGAATGTTTTGCGACGGCTTTTGCAGTTGCGAAACACTCACAATTTACCCCCCCTCTTCAAAAGGGTGGTAATGCAGTCGCAAATGGGAAGGGGTCCCAGGGGACCACTTCCCCTTTGCAAATGCAGGGGAAAATGTTTTTTTAGGGGCAGGCAGTGGTCCCAGAGACTACTACCTGCCCTTAAAAAAATGAAACAAAAAAGTTTTTTTTGTTGTTTTTTTTTTTAAAATGCAGTCCCAGACATGGAGGTCTGCTGAACCCTGCAAGCCACCATACCTGGGAGGGCCAACCATTCCTAATGGGGTCGCAAGTTGCGAGTGCCTCATGAATATTGACGAGGCATGCAGTTTGCAGCCCCATTGGGAATCGCAAACAGTGTCTCTGACACTGTTCTACATGGCATTTAGCGACTCGCAAATTGCGACTTGCTATTGAGCGCAATTTGCTAGACGCTAAATGCCCCGGTCGTACATTTGGCCCAGAATTCTTAGCAAAGGGACTACATGATTCACTCTAGCTGAGGCAGCAGCCGATAGCTCCGGCAGGGATTACAGATATTTTTTGCCTAGAAATAGCCTTAGTGGTTAATTTGTGCTGCTGCCTTCCAGTGGGCACCAGCAACAGTTATTTCTACGGACTAGGACAGTTTACCTCCTCCTGTACTGTCCTGGTCCGTGTTGGAGCAGATTAACCTTTTATTTCCATTGAGCAAAAAACACATGAACAACAGCCAATACAGTGACCTTTCCTCATTTCATTGTATTGGCAGCCCTTCTTTCATGTACATGACTCACAATGGAAGATAGAAATGGGAGTGTTTTTCTCTCTCTCCTACACTTGTGTGCAGCATGCACCGGTTGGAGACTCTGGGCAGGAGTGAGCTTAAGCTGTATGTCATGGCTGTGTCAACATGCAAATCTGTCCCTCTTTTACTTCCCAATGCACAACTTGGACCAGGAGCAGTGTAGTCCCTAAAAGGACTTTGGTGCTCCTCAACTGAACCCTTATTTCTTCTGTTAGAAATAACACATAGGGATAGAGCTGTAACAGTCTCAATAAGAATGAAAGACACAGGCTAAAATGTAAGAGTTTACTTCAGAATATAAAAGCAGAAATACATAAGCTGGACCATCAATCCGTTAGTATAAGTGTACATAAATCATAAGTACAAGGAACTCAGTAAAGTTCAATAATAACTCTAGCATTGATTCACCTTTTAACGTGGGAGAAATTAGGTATCTAACAGTGAAGAAACAAATCCTTTTATAGGATTTTAGACAAAGGATTTCATACATTCAGTACACAAGAAAATGGTTCCTACAATATGCACCATTGGGGAATGAGCAAGACGAAAGATTTTACTACAAAATATATTCGAGATTTTCTCAGAATACTAATACGTTAGATTCAGGTGTTCTCAGAATCTACTTAGGGGCTTATTACGATGTCAGTCCGAGTTGCCTCTGACCGAAATCGTCTCGGACTCGGGGCAAATCGACCCCTGGTCAGTGGTTCCGACTGCCGGATTATGATGCGATCTAACACTGCTCGGTAGCATACTCACTTTTCTCTATGGGAGCTTGTGTCGCGGCTGTAAACCAGCCGTAATACAAGCTCATATAGATAAATCGGTGTGTGTGTAAAACCCAGTTCCCTGTGGTAGGCACCCCATGATGCCTGCCACACAGTGTATGGATTTACTGGGGGATACCCTAGGTACCCCCTTGCCCACCAACCATAGATCGCAGAGGCAAGGGGGCCCTGCTAGGAGCCCCCAGAGTCGCTTTCCAACAGCCTTTCCATATGAGAAAGGCAGACACAGAAAGGCTGTGGGAAAACGACATTGTAATCCTTATGGTGGAAACGCCATCCATAGGGGATTACGGTGTAGTTCCGTCTGGCTAAAGACTTCGAGAGCCGGTCGGAACCAACTGGCTACATCGTTATCTGGTGGTCAGACCGCAAGCCGACGTATCAGACAGAAAGCCTCCAACTGCGGTCAGAAAGCTTTCGTTTAGTGGTCGGAGGCTTTCCGACTGACATCGTAATCGACTCCTTAGTATGTATCATCTCACCTTATCTATGTAATACAGCCTGGGACAGCCAAGTTGTCCTTGGTTAGGTACATCGTGTCCAGTGTGACTGAAAAAGCTTCAGTCTTTTCGGTGTAAAGCTCATAATTCTTTATTACAAGGAAAACAACAGCAGCAGTGATCATGTGGTGTATTACGATCTCACATTCAACATGGAAGAAAGCATGAAACTGGCTTACGTTAGCATAGGCTTAATTTAATTTCTAAAACATTAAGCACTACAATAAAAATAAACAGATTCCACAACCCCTCCTTTGATAATTTCTAAATTATTACATCTTCATTACAATACAGTTGTCATAATTTTTGGTTTCCTTTCTTTGGATCCTTCCAAGTCCTTCAAGGTATCATAGAGGTCACTCTGCATTATTTCAACCTTTACACCAATTCTCTATTTCTTTTTTCCCCTGGTTTCCCCTCGTTGCTGACCGCTTTTTGAGCCCTAAATGTACCCACTATTTAATCAAATTCCTGTGCAGAATTTTCGGACAAAAAGGCACATGAGATACTAATTAATATCACCAAAAGAGGAATAAAAATGTTTGTTGTATAGCTCCACTTACGCTCCCAAACCAAGTGCCTTTTTTAGTAACTCCTTTTCCATTAGACCCAAATACAGAGCCTATTCCTTCCTAAGCACCTGTCCCTTACAACTCATTTAGTTCATGCGTAAGCATTTCTTAGCATGAATTACCTTACAGACTCTACTCCCTTCACAAGAAGCATGTCTACAGCAAGCCAGTTATGGATTATCATGACTCTCATAGCTAGCAATTCATTGTTAGTCACCATGCACTGTTAACGCATCTGCAGTATTGGTATCAAGCCTGTAAACTACGGTTGATAGTTTTCAAATCTTCACATCATTTAAGGCCATGCCTTCCAATGGTATTAGTGCTCCAAACACGTTGCAAACTATCTGCTTAAAGCTATGCTCGCTATATGTTATGTGGCGGTCAAGCTGCAGATTTATATCATTAGTGTGGTGAACCCTGGGGAAGACTAATGCTGCATATCTATCCAATTGTGCGGCGGGGGGGAGGGATAGGGAGGGGTTGGGGGGGTGGTTGGGTTGGGGGAAGTGGATGGGAGGTGGGAGGGGGGTATTGTTTTAAGATTGGTTTGGATAAAGCGATTTCGCAGTGACATCGACTGTACAATATGGAAGAGAAAGGCCTCTACAAGGTGTTGCACCCCTACGGGGGGCAAGATTGCTGCGGACTTACTAGGAGGCTTCTGGACGACGCAATGGCCAGACCACTGCTGGGTGCCTTGTGTGGGCTTGGTCCCTTGGTAATTAGTGGATAACTGCCCTACGGCTTCTTGGGTTAGAGTCCCTTTGAGGCACTTGTCAATAAGGTTTTGGTATGCAGTGTACTGATGATGATGTATGTCGTGATCTTGAGGAAACCAATAAAGTTTGTTGAAAATCAAAAAAAAAAAAATCTATCCAATTGTGCGGCAGCTGAAAGTCAGCTGGTTTGCAACACATGTAGTATATGTATTTAATACTTACCTCTAGTTCAGCAAAGGTTCTCCTTTTAGCAATATAACTAAGCTCACATTCACTCCATCCCACTAATTCAACAGTCTCATCATGCAAAAGGCTACTTTCTTAGCAACGGCAACACTTAACCGTGAAGGTGGATCTTTAAAATTTTCTTTACCTTTCCCGTTGCTAGGATCTGCCTTAACTCCTTTACGTTCCTTCTCTTTGACTTGCCTTATTTGTTTGTTTAAATCATCTACAAAAGAGTCACATACCTACTGATCTCACAGGTTAAATCACACATGGTTTAGTTATTAACACTCATGTTAGTCACAGGAATAAAGAATTTCATCATTTACTCACACTGATCCCTTCTTTTAAATCCCTCAGAGAAATGATAACCATTATTAGTAGAACACAAATACATATTTCAACCTGTCACAATTGGTACATCTTCTAAAGGTTTTCATAATCAGTAAAAATATAATTTAATCGAGTGCTACTGATAGAATAGATGCAGAAAGACTCTTCAGGAGAAATATTAGGACAAGGGCAAATAGATATATGCAGATCCCTCAGCTGCAGTGGCTGCAATATATGAACACACAAAAAAATTCACCTTCTTTACTTTGACATATTCGGCTAACATTTTAAAAAATAGACATGATAACTATAGATACCTTCAGAATGAGAGGTATGGAGAGTATAAGTTCATGTATTTGCTTACCAACAGCAGACTTCACAGTTAGATTCATCGGCATATGGGAAACATCTCCTTTCAGTAGATGAACATCCAACATCCATCCAGGTATAGAAACAAAAACGGCAACTACAAAAACTACAAGCACTACTTTGCAGCATTGCTACACCCCGTTGGTTCAAATCAGATCAAAAAACAGGATCAGTGTGCTGATTGAAGAAGTTAGTCCTCTACAGCTACCCAACCACATTACCCTATCTCAAAATCTATAGTAATTAATTCTGCGTCAACTAGAAGCTAAGGTGCTGTAACACTTTGACCATCGCCCTACTATCTTTCCATCCTCCTTGACTTGGCCAACAGTTAATAAAAGCTGAGCACTGTTTGTTCGCTTGGTCTTAAGAAGGTTCATCCATGTCAGTCAGCCATTCACCGGGTTCAATGTCAGTTCTTGCAAATTATGTCCAAATCAGGACATGAATATTTGCTATTTGTCCTCCTCTCTCATCTGGTCTCTTAGTGACTGTCGAGTCTAGTCTATCATCACCAGTATCACATTGTCAGGGAAGTTTCTTGTTCTTCTAATTCACTTTCTTATTGTCTCTGTATTTATTTGTAGCTGTCAATAGTCTTTCATCTAGTTTTTATCTTTGGCCAAGCTTCTTCTGTCAGTGCCCAAATCTGGGTTGTACTTGTGATCTCTGCCTCAGAGGATGCGGTTTCGCTTTCAGAGGTGGAACTTTCTCCCTCAGAATCACTCTCTGATTTTGGTGCAGCTAATCCAGGTTGATTTGATTCAGTTCACCACAAGTTCTCACTGTATCAGCAAGGATGCAGGCTTAGTCCAGAGTCTGGCATCTCGGTTGTACCGTCATTCAGCTCTTGCCCCTTTTGAGGTCCTGTTACCCGGACTGCAACCTTTTTGATTGGTCTTGCTTTCCCTTGTCCGATGCCTCATAAATCTCAAACCTAGGGGAACTCGAGAAGTTAGTGGATGGTAGCTCAACTTCTTCCTCAAGTATGAGGCATGCATCCTGTTTGGAAGTCCAGCACTCTTCACAGCAGTGCTGGTGATCAGGATCTCCTGGTATGGGCCTCTCCAATGCTCTTTGAGGCACTATTGTGAATGTGCTTTTTCACATAAACCCAGTTACTGGTGTTCAGATCATGACATGGAGATTCTCGTCCAACTGGAGTAGTGGAATCAGCCCGATGAGAGATAGAATGCACCACATCAGCAAATCCCCTGCAGTTTTCAACATCCAGGTAATCTATGATAGCGCAGTAATGAGGCCTAATGATGACAACACACACGTGACACATGAGTATTCGAGGAGGCTCCAAAGGGGGAAATCAACACTTTTACTAGCCCCTCTACAATGCCACACTCATCATCATCCAGCTCTTATACAGCACATAGCTACCCAAAACAGGCTTTTAGGTACCAACAGGACACGTGAGTTTTTCTTAAGGAATGCTGCTTTAAATAAGAATACAAAAAGAACTATTGATGGACAGAATGCAGAACAATGTCGTACATTCACCCCAGTACAGAGATCTCGGCCTAAATCCATCGTTTTTTTGCTCACCAGGCAATTCCAGTTTGGACCCAGCCATATGCAAATCAGTCTTGACCCTGTGCCCAATGGGAACAGTCCAGCTCGAACTGCCATGCCAGGTCCTCCCTGGACTGAAAACAAGCATCCTAGGACCAGTTTCGGGGGTTCACCCCTCTTCAGCCAGGATAGCTTGATTCCAGTGGCATGGAGAACCTGGCCTGGCAGTTCAGGCTGGACTGGTCCCATTGGGCACAGGGTCAAGACTGATTTGCATATGGCTGGGTCCAAACTGGAATGGCATGGTGAGCAAAAAAACGATGGATTTAGGCCCAGATCGCTGTACTGGGCTGAATGTATGACATTGTTCTGCATTCTGTCCATCAATAGTTCTTTTTGCATTTGTCACCCCAAGTGGGACGGGTATGTTCAGACGTGAGTCCCGTGCTTTCCATGCCACTGGAATCAAGCTATCCTGGCTGAAGAGGGGTGAAACCCCGAAACCGGTCCTAGGATGCTTGTTTCCAGTCCAGGGAGGACCTGGCCTGGCAGTTCGGGCTGGACTGTTCCCATTGGGCACAGGGTCAAGACTGATTTGCATATGGCTGGGTCCAAACTGGAATGGCATGGTGAGCAAAAAAACGATGGATTTAGGCCCAGATCGCTGTACTGGGGTGAATGTATGACATTGTTCTGCATTCTGTCCATCAATAGTTCTTTTTGCATTTGTCACCCCAAGTGGGACGGGTATGCTCAGACGTGAGTCCCGTGCTCTCCATGCCACTGGAATCAAGCTATCCTGGCTGAAGAGGGGTGAAACCCCAAAACCGGTCCTAGGATGCTTGTCTCCAGTTCAGGGAGGTCCTGGCCTGGCAGTTCGGGCTGGACTGTTCCCATTGGGCACAGGGTCAAGACTGATTTGCATATGGCTGGGTCCAAACTGGAATGGCACGGTGAGCAAAAAAAGTATGGATTTAGGCCCAGATCGCTGTACTGGGGTGAATGTATGACATTGTTCTGCATTCTGTCCATCAATAGTTCTTTTTGCATTTGTCACCCCGAGTGGGACGGGTATGCTTAGACGTGAGTCCCATGCTCTCCATGCCACTGGAATCAAGCTATCCTGGCTGAAGAGGGGTGAAACCCTGAAACCGGTCCTAGGATGATGGTTTCCAGTCCAGAGAGGACCTGGCCTGGCAGTTCGGGCTGGACTGTTCCCATTGGGCACAGGGTCAAGACTGATTTTCATATGGCTGGGTCCAAACTGGAATGGCATGGTGAGCAAAAGAACGATGGATTTAGGCCCAGATCTGTATACTAGGGTGAATGTATGACATTGTTCTGCATTCTGTCCATCAATAGTTCTTTTTGCATGTGTTCAATAATGTCACAATGGGAATATATTGCTAAAGTTTAATAATGCTTATATTCTGTTCATAGTGTTCTTATGATACCTTAACAAACTGTCTCATTGTTTGCTAGCCTAATGTGCATCTTTCAGAACAGACTTCCCACTGTTAAAGGCCTTTTTTTGCAAATCCAGGTAGGATATGTTTCAGAAGAGTTTGATGTACTCCAGGCATTATAGTTTGGTAATGCATGTGCTTTTATTCCAGTAACTGAATAAAACCAAAGTCGAACACAGTAGAAAAACCCCATCTCCTGAAGAAGCTAGTTCAAATCCAGAGCCTGCATCCTGAATGCCAAAAGTTCGTCCTGAATCCCTGCTAGACCGCCTTGTCCAGCACATCAAGAGACTCCGTATTTATTCTTTTCTCTTGTCTCTCATCCCAATCCCCTTTCCCTCTGAGAACTTCCGGAGTGGCGGTGTGATAATCTAAACTGCCATTCCGTAAGCTCTTTGGGATTAGGGAATAGTTGTGACCAAAGCAGAACAACCTGGAGTTCAGGTGAGTGGCTTGTCTAAACACCTGGTGGCATGATCTACCACAACAAGAATGTAATGGTTGACTGAGGAGGATGGAGGTTCCAATGGACCAACTATATCAATCCCCACCCTCTTCAAAGTGAAACCCGACAACAGGTAGGGACACCAAGGGTGCTTTGTCTTGCTGTAGAGGTGGGCCTTACCGAGGCCTACAGGTGCAGGGGTTCGCCCTTCTTTGCACACAAGTCCTTGGACCAACAAATAGAGATTGGCACAGAAGCTGTAATATCAAAACAATAGTTTATTAAACCTCATATTGGAACTACATCTATACAGAACCCTCAGGCAATGTAGGAGGTAGTACAAGGGAGTACAGAAACTGTGGGTCTTTTATGCTCACTTTGTAGCTGAGTAAGCACAGGAGCTCAAAAGGAGGCAGTACAAGTGTACACAAGAATAGCTATTCTCATATAGGGACTAACAGAAAATACTTAGTCAACGAAGTAGGAGGAGACTAAACAGTAAGAATAGCCTGACAGTTGCATAGTATCACAGGTGCATTGGCAGCTACAGGCCTTTCTGACCATGCGCAGTGCTCAGGCTCAGTGCTGCAGGAGCTAACTATACAGAAGAAGCACATGGCAAGCACATGGTTAACTAAAATGGCTGCCAAGAACAAAATGGGTTCAGCTCATGCTAACAGTGTTCTCTGCCAACTTCCACAGACAACCCTTTTAGCATTAGCTGAAGACATCTATGATCTGGAAGGGACAAAGTATACATCCTGTATATCTAACAACATCATTTCATAAACTTCTTGGTCTAATACACGTTGGGCATTTACATTCTTAACATTATGTTTGGCAGGTATACAAGCAGTGATACAGAGGGAACAAAGCATTGGACCACATTGTAGGCATACGCAGCATGTCAGCAGGATTGCAAATAACATACATAATATTGTCAACAGTTTCCAGACCCAGGTAGTAAACAGTGTCCATAGCCAACCAGCTAAAGTCCATGTTCCGGTATTGGGGTGAATTTCAGCAGCAATTTTATGCAGTTTAGAGATCGCATCAAAAACTGAATGGGCATGATCAGGAATGTAAATGCAACCGCTGCTCCTGATGATGAGACCTGCACCACCTCGATCAGCCAGAACAATGTCCAAGACCATGCGGTTTTGGAGCACCACAATCCTTGCAATTTGCAGTTCTTTGGTGATGTGCCCAAGTGCCATAGCTGTTTGGTTGGTCACAGCCTCTACAATACATGTCAAACGTCTGATTTTCCTGCTGTTCAAAGCAGCACCAAAAAAGAAGAACAGCCCCAAATTAAAATCAACATATTGCTGCAGTGCGTTATCATTCTGATCCATCTCATCATGATTTGATGTCCTCTTAAATCGGTTTTTGGAAATGTTATTAAACAGTTTGTAGTCCTTATGATATGATGCAGGTGCCAAAAACACAGGTGGTAACAAAAAGGACACAAAACAAGTCCCGGACCAGTCAATGGGTAAATTGTAATATCCCTTATTTCCGCAGATAAAATATGTATTATGCGATGACGTAAAACTGCTGTTATTTACTCCAGTAATATTTAATACCAAGGTACAATCGCTTTTCCCTACGGGAATTCTGCCAACACTGTTCACACACAAGTCTTGCCGAGTCCTAGTAACAGCTATAACAAATGGTACATTACCCTTAGCAGTGCGAGTATTTGGGAAAACAGTGTGTGGAGGAATTTCCTCGGTGATACTCCTCCATCTCCCATACAGTTCCTTTGGCCTGCAGGTCTCCTTCCTCATCAGGATAGCACCCTTTATTTAGCTGGTAGTTTAGTCTCCCTACACCAGCATCAGTAATATTAGCAATTGCAGAAGCCCACAGCAATGTGAACCAGGCTTGACAAGAACCATTGTGTGAAAATGGCAGACGATTGAAAGGGGTTCCTCCCTTTTTCTGATAAGCAGGCATCATTCCACACACCCAACAGTCGGTAATGTTCGTAGCGTTGTATGTGTGGTGCAACATCTGGATGAACGTGTTGAGATAAGATTGTCGATGCTTTTGCTCATGATATTGGAGAGTAAAGTAGTGGTACTCAATAGGTGCTGGAGTAGTGGCAGACAGTATTGGTCGAGCAGGAGCCACTTCCTCTACAACCCAAGTTATTACTGCCATAATGATCATAGTGACAGTAAACCCAACAATACACAATCTTATTGCAGATTCTCGCAGCAGTCGATGTCTTCTCAATAGGCATATTTATCTCGTTGTTGAAATAACAAAACAGATGGAGCTCTAAAGTCCTGGGCAGCTGTTGTTTTCTTCACTGAGGGTTAAGACGGGTGTCACTAAGCAAAAGATCCTCCCCCTCTTCAGCTCAGTCTGTCACTAACCCAGAACGGTTGCTCAACCAGTCTTTTTCAACAATGCAGTTTCTCTCCGGGGCTACAGCTGATATCGAGATGCACCAGGGATTGTGTGGTCCAGGAAGACTTCCTCAGGTTCTTCAGGTGATGTGGCTTGGCCTCTCTGTGTCCAGGATCTGTCGATGGTCGGTGAGCGCAGCAGGTTCTACCAGGGCAGACAACACCTTCTTGCAGTGGGTGGAGTGCACCCAATTCTGCAGTTCTCGTCGCCAAGAGCACCTGCTCAGGACCTCGCCATCTGGGCTCCAGGCTATTCGACCACTGGAAGACTTTGACCATCACTTGGTCACCGGGCCAAAGATCATGACCATCACCTCGCGACCTGTCAGGAAGAGCTTCTCGAACCGGTTGATGAATAGAAAGCAAGCTGTCAGTCAACTGTGACAGTCACTCATCAAGACACAAGGTACATCATGTATGGGGCGTGGCATAGGAGTCCCCCAAATATTCATAGGCCTTCCAAATACCACCTCATACATTGTAAGGCCAGCAGTGGCAGTGCGTCCATTGGGGGCGTTGCCCCCACGCCTACGCCCGCGCCCGCAGCTTCCTCGGCGTCTCTGAACTTAAGTACACTCTCAGTTTACTTAAGTTCAGAGACGCTGAGGGAAAACTGTCAGTATGACGTTGGACCGCCCACCCCCTTCAGAGTCTGAAGGGGGTGGGCGGTCTGGCGTCATGTTGATTGACAGGCATTATCTGGGGCCACAGGCAGCCAGCAGCACACAAGTGCGCATGAGTGGGGAAGGAGGGCGGTTTTTGCACCGTGCCCAGTCATGCGCACTAGTGTTTCCAAAGGCTGGCGCATGCCCATTAGGAGAGCGAGGGTTGAGCCAAGGCTCAAACCTCGGTCTCCTAATGGGTAGGCGGGTGGAGCGTAAGCCTGCTCTAAGCCAATCCTGGTGCTGCTCCAGCACCAGGATTGGCTGAGAGGGGTCTTGCCAGCAGTGATCGGCTATTCCAGTGAGTGTAGGCGCCAGAACGGAGTCGGACCCGAGGCGGCGCGGACCCGGACCTGCTCAGGTGGGATTTTATTTAAAAAACCCCACCCCTGTGCGACCCCCCCCCCCCCCCCCACACGATACGAGCCGCGACTGAAGCTGCATGATGAAGTACGGTGATAGACCGTGATAATTATGCTAGGTTAGAGGGGTTCTTTGTATTTTCAGGTTAGTCGGCACATTGGTTAACACAGGGGAATGCTGGTCATGTCAGTGTCATGTAGATGCATTCCATGCGGACTTGTAAAGCTTCAGCTGATGCCGGCAGAGAAGCAGCCGGGTTTTGCAGCTAGGCATACGTCATCTATCTCTGTTCTATACAATCCACAGAGCGCCAAACATGTACGTTATTTTGAATTTTCAGCTTATAGATTCTCAGCGCATCAATCCCTTTCCTGTGCTTTACAATCGGGTTTCAATTGGAAGCTTTTTATGTTCCTGCTTGGGAAAGTGACTTTTCCAGTTCTCCGAATATAAATGGAAATACGCCTTCGTGGAATAGGCGCTATATCCCTAATAATGCATTTCATCGGATTGGTTTAGAAGAGATGGCTCAAGCACCTCAGCAGCGGAGCCTGCCACAGATGAGGCTGTGGGGGTGAGCAGTCGCTCATGTTGAGGCCACCCCACATGCCTCACGCCTTGCAGTGGAGAGTGTTGTAAATCGACTATGTCTGGTTGTTTTAGGTCCCTGCTTTCGTTCACCGTGAGCTTGTGTCGGTAGGACACACCGACCTTTGTGCAGGTGACCTTAATGTACCCGCTGCCAAATGAACCTTGACCACATCCTTATTATCACTGGCGATGTTTCTTGGGCTTTAGTTTTCTGCTTCAGGCACCGTGAGCATTAGAGGGAATGGTGAGCAAGGTTCGGCGCTGAAATGAAATGTGAGAAAACAAATATTACAAGTGGACCCTGGTTCCATTGTTAACAAGAATGGATCTGGCTCCAATTGTGCTAAGCATTGCCAACACAGACACGCATAGATAGATGATGGTTCCGTGTGTCGCATACACGAATTCCGTTTAACACGCTAAAGGCAGTCATGCCTATTGACTTTTCCAAAGACAAGTAAAAAGTAGCAAGCATTTTGTCTGTACAGAATTCATTTTGTAGAAAAAAAATAGCATGAAGCAGCGTGATGAATATGTGTCCTTGCCAGATGTGAAACTGGCCTCGTGCATTTCAATGCAAACGCTCTCCAAATAGTAGAACGATACACCAAATGGGGAACAGCATGCAATGAGACATTAATTCTTTGAGTGGAGCCAAAGCCCACTCTATGTATTTTTTTTAGGCATGTCGTAGTATTCGGTATTTCAGACTTACCAACTCCAGTACGCACGTAAAATACTGCAGAAGGATAATACGACCTATTTTTTTTGCAGTTTTTCACCGTTCTTTTCTTGCATTTTTGCTCTCGCACAAATAGCTCTATAATATTGACTGGACACACTCATGGGGAATGTAATAACCGGTCACTGCAGGATCGTATTGTGATCAAAAGTAGGCAGGGGCTATACTGAATAAGCAGCTATGTACGTCGTCATATGAAATCTCTTTACTGATGTCAGAACTACACTTTCACAATTGCCTTATTAACCTTCTTGCTTGCTCAAATATGCTTTAAAATGCACCATTTGCCAAGCTTTGTTTATTTTTTTGCAGGGGGATAATCCCCTCGCACCCCCATTATGACAGTCGAGCTTGCTCGCTACAGGTCACTGATCCCGAACTTTTACACCCTACCACTTTCAAATTTCACCAGCCGCCACTGAAGGCCAGATCGTATATGTGGCACCGATCTACTAAACAGTAATGCCAAGGGTAGCGCATCAGGCCATTTCAGAGATGTGGAAGCCTAGATTTTAGCCAACTTAATTTTGAGAGTAGAATTGTATCGTTCCACTAGCCCTGCTGATTATGGGTGGAAGGCAGCATGAAACTTCTGCTTGGTTTCCAATCCTTTCAAGACATACTCAACAACTTGCCCAATGAAATGGGGTCCATTGTCACTCCACAAAAGTCAAGAGAGACACAATTGATGGACGGAATGCAGAACAAATCAAAACATTCCCCCCCTAGTCAAGAGATCTGGGTTAAATCCATCATTCTTTTGCTCACCATGCCACCCCAGTTTAGACCTGGCTATATGTTCGGCAAACACCAAATCTAGGGAAGAAATCCTTTAAAAGCACCTTTGCTGTAGTAAGAGCTGTATTGTCTTTCATAGGGTACGCCTCTATCTACTTACTGAAGGCACATACCACTACTAGGACATATTTCAAATTATTACAGCGTTCAAGCTGGATGTAATCCATTTGCAGAACCTCAAAAGGTGCAGATGGTGTGGCAAACCATCCTGTTGGAGTTCGTGTCCCCTTTGCAGGATTATACTGGAGACAAATTAAGCAAGACTGCACTATCTTTTTAGCTGTGCCGGCAATTTCTGGATGATCCCAAACTTTCGTTATTGATGATGCTCCAACATGTGTCGGCCCATGTGCCATGTGAATCATAGGATGTAAAAAGGCTGTGGGCAGTCTCCACCTAGTCATGTCTATTTCTCGAACAGCCCTCATCATCCAATGTTCCTTCTTTAGACCATTGCTCAAGTTCATCTGCAGAGGCAGATCGCTGCATAACGAGCACTTCCTGCCTGGCATCATGCCAACATTCAGCCTGTGACTTCAACACGTACATAGATGTGGTGCTTCGCTGCATTGCAGTTTCGCGGGCTATGTGATCTGCGAAAGCATTGCCCTGTCCTATTTTATCTGTAACTTTCTTGTGCGCGCTACACTTAACAATCGCTGTTTTCTTAGGATATGTCAAGGCAGTAAGGAGATTATGCACTAGTTCTCCATGCACTACTTGCGTCCCATGTGATGTAAGAAAGCCTCTAATCCTGGTAATCTCCTGACCCAGCCCTGAGGCGGAAGCCGGGAGCTGGTGGTACGAGTGAATTCTTACTTCACATTGCTTTTAAAAATTTTAATCGTGTGGTGTCACTTATTTCTGTATTTTTAAAATACCGCTCTTGCAATTTGCAATCTACGCTTGTAGCGCACAGCTGATCTAAAAAGCTGTCGCGCCTTCTTCCCTCCTAAGCGGCCGCCATCAGCCCAGGCGTGCGCGCTGACCACGCCCACTTTTGGCCACGCCCCCCTACTAGAAATGTGCATGCACAGGAAGCGCAGCGGACGAGCGCAGCGGGAGCGCCGTTTGCGCGCCGAAGGCACGCCTAAGGCAAGCCCGTCTGCGCCCGTCCGCGCCAAGAACGCGACAGGCGCAGGAAACTCTGCACTAATCCCCTTGTGCATCAGGTACCCCCCTAGCGACCTTCATCGACTACGGGGTATCAACTACTGCTCCTGCAAACTTGACTTGTCAATTATCTCCGGCTCTTTCTGCTGCAGGCATTGCCGCTGGTCTTCCTTTAAAAACCCTGCCCACTTTCCCACTCCCCTATCCCTCCCCAAGGATTCCCTGCCGCCCTTTAAATGTGGTCTGATAAATGCCCGGTCTATGTGTAAGCATAGCCAAGATATACATGACCTCATCCTTGACTCTGATCTCGACTGTCTTATGATCACAGAAACATGGCTAACGGAAGACAGCAACCCGGATATAGTCATTTCCTTCCCTCAGGGTTTTTCTTTCTTTAGACAAGACAGACTGAAAGGGAGAGGCGGTGGAGTTGCCATGATACTGAAAAATACTTTCACTTGTCACACGTTTAATCTAGACCCCTTAACAGACGCGGAAAGCCTTGGCTTCTCAATTAAACTCAGTCAATCCTTCTCCTTCTCAGGTGGTCTGATTTACCGCCCACCCGGTAATGCTTCCAAGTTCCTAGACTCACTGAGCGACTCTCTGGGACACTCCTTACTCAGCTACCCACATTTTACCCTTCTCGGGGATTTTAATTTACACCTCGAGTCCATATCTGACTCACAAACCAATAATTTTCTACAGACCCTCGAAATTTTCAACCTTCAACAAAGTGTCACATTGCCTACTCATTTACTTGGACATACCCTCGACGGTGTCTGCACTAATTTCCCCTCCCTTACTACCCTACCCCCTCTCCCCCAAATATGGACAGATCATAGCCTGATCCCATTCCATATTATAAATGTACGCCCACTAACCTTCAGTAAAACAAATCCTCATTGTGACAATCCTGTCAACTGGAAAAAAGTCCAAGAAAACCTTACTCTTAACCCTATTCTTCAATCTCAGTCCCCCACTTTATCTGGTAACATCGAACTTGATGCAAACCTTTTCCATAACTGGATCTCACAAGAAATTAAAATTCGGAACCCAACCAATCGTCTCTGTAGATCTCATAAAAATACCAAAACCAACGCCCCTTGGTTCACCTCTGACCTAGCTACCGCTCACCTACTGTGTAGGAAAGCTGAGCGAAAATGGCGCAGAACATATGATAATGACGATCGTCTTTCTTACATCCATCTAAGGAAAATCTACCTCTCCAACATTAAATCCGCTAAAAAAATCTTCTACGTCAACGCCACTAATGAAGCTAGTCAGAAACAAAAAACATTATTCTCAGTAGTAAAATCGTTCACCCAGCCCAAAGCACTTCAACCCGAAATCCCCCCATCCCAAGACTTTTGCGACAAAATATCAGACTACTTTGACGAAAAGATCGCCTCCATTCAAAGTAATTTCCCCCCTTCACAAACGTCTCAAGGGGTTCCTATTCCCGATCAACTAGAATCCCTAGCTGGTAGCCTTAAGAAGTTCACCCCTGTCACTGTCTCAAACCAGAGAAGTTATTCTAGCGTGCAAGTCTGGCTCTCCTTCCGACCCCTGTCCTCCCAAAATCCTCCACCAACTCATAGATGTGGTGAACCCAATCATCAACGACATAGTTAACTCGTCGCTTCGCTCCGGATCGGTCCCTCGCCTATGGAAAAAGGGTACAGTCAAACCTCTCATGAAGAAGGCTAACAAATCCCCGTCGGACCCGTCCAATCTCCGCCCGATCACACTCCTCCCGGCTCTGGGAAAAATAACCGAACAGATGGTCTACAGAGAACTCAAACGTTATCTGGAAACTCATAATATACTTCACCCGCAACAATCTGGTTTCCGTCCCAAACACTCGACCGAAACAGCTCTGATTGAATTGTCAGATACAATAAAGACGCTGCAAGACCAGAGGAAGAAAGCTATTCTCATACTTCTCGACCTCACTGCAGCGTTTGACACCATATCCCACCCCATCTTGATCAGCAGATTGACAGACATGGGGATTTCGGACATAGCCCTATCTTGGATAAAATCATTCCTTACCGCTGTGCGCGGTACAAAAATCAGTAACATAACATAACAGGTCCCAAACTGTCGCTCTTGGCCCTTTCCACTCCAATGAGAAGAAGGTCTCCTCCGGAGTACCTCAGGGGTCCATCCTGAGTCCCCTTCTTTTTAATATTTACCTCATCCCACTCCTATCCCTGATTGAATCATTCGGCATACCGGTAACATCGTATGCCGATGATACGCAGCTCATCGTACCCCTAGAGGATAACTCAACCAAAGCAGAGTTCAACCTCAAAAACTGTTTGACAGCGGTCTTCCACTGGATGGACACTAACCATCTCAGATGCAACTCGAGCAAAACGGAGATACTCCCTATCGGAAAGAACATCTCCTTCTGCCCAGCCCTCTGGTGGCCGGATGACTCAGTTGCCCCTCCCCAGACCGTAACAACAGCTAGGAACCTCGGTGTCCTATTCGACTCTGATTTATCATTTGACCAGCACGCCAGGAATGTTGCCGGCAGATGCTTTGGAATAATAAAATCGCTAAGAAAGTTCTTTGACTTTCTTCCACTTGACGCCAGGAAAACAGTAACAGTAGCCCTCATAATCTCACGCCTAGATTACTGTAACGGCCTCTTGGCGGGGACAAAAAAGTCCACACTGACCAAACTTCAAAGTGTTCTTCACACGGCTGCCCGACTGGTCCTAAAACTGCCCCGAAAATCATCTATCTCCGCAGCTCTAAGATCCCTACATTGGCTCCCCCTCCACAAAAGAATACTTTTTAAAATACTGATTATCGCCTTTCGGGCGTTTAACAAAACTGGTCCAAAATACCTCACCAGACGCTTCCCCCACTACAATCCAAGCCGATCTCTCCGATCTGCCCAGGACAACCTCATGCTCCCCGCTAGGTACAACTTGAAGACGAAAGGTGGAAAAACTTTAAGTTTCCTGGCCATTAAAGCCTGGAACAGCATGCCCAAAAATCTTAGACAACAAACTCTTGAAAAACCTTTCAGAAAACTTCTAAAGACCTGGATTTTTAACCTTCCCGACGATTTCACCAAAGCTGCCATTTAACCTCTTACTGCTACCTCGACTGGGCCTTCAGGAATTTCAGCGCCATGATGCTCCCTCCGGAGCGAACGCTGCGCTTTAGAAATACCCCCTCAAATATCAAATATCAAATATCTTTACTTCCAGAGTAACCGAAAATCATGAGCCACTTCAAAGGCATAGCGGCTATCGGTATAGATATTAACATACAAGTCCGTACTAAGTTCACACGCCCTCGTCAATGCTATCAGCTCAACTCCCTGAGCTGACTTATGTGGAATGCGAGCTGTCTCAACTACCGCCTGAAGCGTTGTGATTGCATACACAGCTGATGTCTTGCCATCTGGTAATTTCAAACAGGACCCATCAACCCATAATTCCCCATCAACATTTATAAGGGGCGTATCTTGCAGGTCAACACAACCCTTTGTCTGTTCCTCAGTAAGAAATATACAGTCATGAGACTCTTGTGACTGGGATGGAGTAGCTGGGTATGGCAATAGAGTAGCCAAATTAAGAGTTGAACATCTTTTCAAAGTGATAGGAGGGGCCAAAAGTGTCAATTCTTATCCTGTCATACGATCACTAGTTAAATGCTGCATTTTTGTCTGGTTTAAAAGGGCATTGACTGCATGGGGTACTAACACAAGCAATCTGTGTGACAAGACTATCCCCTAACTCTGACGTATAGACAGAGCTGCCGCTGCGACAGAGCGAAAACACCCAGGCAACACACGAGCGACTGGATCAAGGACAGCAGAAAAATATGCACAAGGACGCTGCTTATCACCGTGTGTCTGTACTAAAACAGAGTGCACAACCATCCCTCTCATGTACGTAGAGTGTGAAGGCCTTAGTGTAGTCTGGAGTGCCTAATACTGGTGCAGAACATGGAGCACGACGGAACTGTTGGAAAGCATTCTGACATTCAGTAGTCCATGGAAGGGGCATTTGAGTGTCTATAGTCAAAAGGGCCAACCAGGGTTTAACAATATGTGAAAAGCTAGGGATCCACTGCCTACAGAAAGAATTAAGACTAATGAACGCACGGACATCCTTCTGAGTACGGGGCACAGGCATGTCTAAAATAACTTGAATGCGGTTTTGTGTGAGTGCACGTCCCTCAGACAGGAGGTGACCTAAATAGGTAACCTGCTGTCTACAATATTGCAATTACTTCTGGGAAACCTTATGATGGTGTGATGCAAGAAATGAAAGCAATGACCGTGCTCCTTCTTCACACTGTTCAGGGGTTATCAGCTGCCAACAAGATGTCATCAACATATTGTATGAGAGCCACCCCTGTTGACACAGGGAAAGAATCAAGCTGTCTTTTCAATGCGTGGCTGTAAATACTAGGACTCTCTGTATACCCCTGTGGAGCTCTACAAAATCTGAAGGAACGATTATTCAAAGTGAAGATAAACAAATAACGGCTATCAAGATGAATAGGTATCGAGAAGAAAGAGTTCTTCAAATCAATCACAGTAAATGTAGTTGCAGTCGGAGGAACCATGGTAAGGAGTGTAGTGATGTCAGAGACTACCGAGTATTGGGACACTACGATCTTAACCTCTCGCAAATCAATGATAAACCTGTATAATTTAGTATCAGTATCTTTAGTCAAAATGGGAAGGATAGGACTTTTACAAATGTTGTAAGGGACTTCTTCCACTACTCCTACTGTAATCAGATCTTGGACAATACGTATTAGTGCCTCTTCACCTTTGAGATATTTTATATTGAGGCACTCGAGGAGATGACGCGCCCTCCTTCACTTGAATATGAACTGGAATAGCCCACAGAGTACTAGAGGGTGATGCCAAGGCAATATCTTCTCTAATAAGACAAGACTTCTCAATCATAGTATAGTTATTCAAAATAACACGCACACCTTCTGGGGAACAACGTATCATAGCACAAAATTGTTTGAGTATATTCGAGACCCACAATACTGTCTGGCATGTTAGGAGAAAGTAAAAATGGACATGCAGCAGAGAATTTATCAACATGAAATGCAAGTGGTTGTGACTGTGGGATGAGGGAAGGTGTCCCATCAAATCCTATCGATGTGATTGTTAAGTCACACAGGGGAGCCCTAGAAACCAATTGTTCAGCCAGGGCGCTACGAGTAGCTCCTGTGTCAACCAAAAAACAATCAGTGGAACCTAAAACGCGTGTGTTAACATAGGGACCCTTCTTATCTACTGGGACTTCAACTGATTCCCTACCCCATTCTAGGCATTCCTATGCATAAGCAGAATCCTTTAAATCAGCGGTCGAATAATCAGACATTTGATATTGATTTCGTCGGTCAAAAGTATTAGAAGAATTCTGAGTATGTTCTACTGTCTCAAACCTAGTGCGATTATCCATCCCTCCCCTATTTCCTAAATTCCCCAGGTGGCTTTTCATTTGTCCTCTACCACGCTGATACTGCTGACTACGCAAAAGTGGACATTCAACAGCCCAATGTCCTATCTCCTTACAATAAGCACACTGATCAGAAGACAGAGTAGCTCGGGGGAAAGAGGATGCGCCAGGGCGATACATCACACGTCCGCCTCTGCCACCACCTCTATAGGATGGACCATAGACCTGAGCTAACATAACCTTTGTTTTTAAATCCTTGGCCTTTTAATCCTCGTTGCCCTTAGCTTCCAATTCCTGTCATTCATAATACTGAGCCATAGTCAAAAGAGAGACTGGGAAGACGTAGTCCATGAACTCTTGCTGGCCTTTAGGCGACTAGCTATTCCTAGCAACATATTTGTGACAAATTTGTCGACAAACAGATGCCTGCCCGTGTCATCTGTCAATGACTGGTCACTAAAAAGTGGAATGTCACCTCAAAACGTGTAAAGAAATCAGAAACCGACTCATCTATGCTAACATAGTCCAATCTATCTTTTTAGGAGGAATGAAAGTTTACAATTAAACTATTATAGCCTTTGGGAGGTCTAAAATTTCTTGTTGCGGTTTCTGTGCGGGTTCCCTTTCTGCATCTATCCTCTCTAGTTCCTTCCAAATATCTCCAAAAGCTGCAAGATCATATACTTTACAAATAGATCTCCACATATCAGGGGGTAAGATAAGTCCAAAAAACGTGTCAATATCAGACAAGGTCATAGTACAAGAACTAATAGCTCCTTCAACTTCTTCATAAAAAGCAGCCAGATTTTTCCGCGGGTCAGCCAAAGCAGCTTTAAGAGCCATGACATCCGCTCTACTCCAAGGAGTATAGACCCAATTGTAAATAAAATATCCCTTTACATCAGTTGAATCTTTATCATCACTTGTTCCCGCACCCCTAGGAGGGACATACAAAGGCGCAGTTTCACGCATTGGTTTCCCATGAACTACAATATCCTTATCGGTCTCTGGATCTCCATCCTGTGGCACGGGGGGTCTGAACTGTTTGTTCAGCTGTAGCAGCTGCCTTTTTCTCCTCTCACAAACGGTATGCATCAGTTCGTAGTTTAACCACACGTCTAATTAAATCGGCCACCTGGGAAGGGAGAAAAAGACAGTCACTCAATCGTTTATGATCAGTTTTTATATCAACAGGCTCTAATTCTTTGGAATATTTCCTGAACCTTTCAATGACATCTCCAGTAAACGACTGTAAAATAGAACTGCTCAGACTCCGGCGATTGCTGAACACTTGCTATAAGGTCTGGAGCAGAAGTGTCACCACGAGCTGCTGTACGAGCAGTAGATCTAAGAGTGGCCGCACGGTCAGCTGTCAGAAAGGAGCGAGTCTGCCGTTTAGCATCGGATTCTGTCTTCTCCTGATCTGAGAAAGATTTGTCATCATCCGAATCAACCTCGGGGCAGAGGGAAAAGTATATGGAGGCGGAGAGCGATCTAAGAATTGAATCGTCCTGTGGTTTATTAAGTAGAGGATTAAGGGGGCGCCGGATAGAGTATTGGCCATTTACCTATAAACGACACTCCCTATCCCCTCTATTTCCTTCATTTCTTTATTTTTCATCTCCAGCGCTTTCGCATAGATATTTTTTCGCTGTTCTTTTTCTACTAAAGCTTGTTCTCTTCTCATTCTTTCACGCGCTTCTTTCGCCCACATTCTACACAGTCAAACATATCTTGTCTACTTTTGCGCTTAAACACACATTGTTCCACATACTGAATTTTCCTAAGATCAAATAATCCATTTATGGGCCATCGCAAATCAGGATCCGTTTTTGTGTATTTATTCCATTGTGCGCTATACATTATGGAAGAAATACAGTTTTTAATGTACATATACCTATTTGGTGTCCCCTCGGGGTAGCCGGCTGACTCTGTTCTAGATCCATATTGGTACCTCCAAGAATGCAACACATTCTACTTAATGTGCTAGAAAAAGGCATGCCAAAAATATTATACCATAGATCATATTATACCCAAGTGACACTTAACACAATTTGTGCAGTTCAAGACTTCAAAATTTAGAGAAAAATCTCCTCATTACCTGCTCATATAAATTGCAATTTATATATATCCAAACAAAGCCAAGATTTTGGCCAAACAAGCAAGAAATGTCGCATCAAACGACCTTACCAAGCAAAAGTCTTCAGCCTCCAACTGCCAAGTTCTGAATTGACCAAATGGTCTCTGCAAGACGAATGGCAAAGGGATCTCAGTCGGGGACCGGCACCACCTGGAGGGTCAAATCGGGAAAATCTGAAAAATACTTTGGACTGCCAGGACAAGGGTCACCTCACGCAGTGTACATACGAGATTCCAATCCTCCGTCGAGACCACTCCTCCGGGCATCCGAGTCGCCGATGATCCCCACGTTGACGTGCTAATTTGTAGAGGTGGGCCTTTCTGCGGCCTACAGGTGCAGGGGTTCACCCTTCTTTGCACACTAGTCCTTGGACCAACAAAAATAGACCGCATGAGTGGAACTACATCTATACAGAACCCTCAGGTAATGTATGAGGTAGTACAAGGAGTACAAAAACTGTGCGTCTTTAATACCCACTTTGTAGCTGAGTAAGCACAGGAGCTCAAAAGGAGGCGGTACAAGTGTACACAAAAATAGCTATTCACATATAGGGACTAACAGAAAATACTTCGTCAACAAAGTAGGAGGGGAGACTAAACTGCTTACATCAGTAAAAATAGCCTGACAGTTACATACTAGGACAGGTGCATTGGCAGCGACAGGCCTTTCTGAGCATGCACAGTGCTCAGGCTCAGTGCTGCAGGAGCTAAATATAGACGGTTATTCTAGCAAAGCACAAGGGTAGGCAACAGTGAAGACAGAAGAACCACATGGCGAGCACATGGTTAACTAAAATGGCTGCCAAGAACAAAATGGCTACAGCTCATGCTAACAGTGATCTCTGCCAACTTACACATTGCCACCAGACTTGCCGCTAGCCTGACAGACCAGACAGGTACAGTAAAACTTCACCACATCCTGACAAACTCACGGCCAGTAAAACAGGTGATAACTTGCCCTTTGTCTTTTTGATGCCAAAGTGATCTGGTGACCTTCAAAGCCTTCCCACCACCAAAGCGACCCCAGGACATTTATCCTATGATCCCCACCTTTCAGGCTCTATCATGATTCTCAGTGAGGATGGTGCTGTGACTTCTTGGACTGCTCACATCACCCTCATCCCAAATGGCATATGCAGGGCCCACAGTGGAATCTCAGACCCCATGAGGCCCAGCATTAGCAAGGCCTCTCCAACTTCATTCAGATCTTGAGAGAGACAGTACAGGATCTTTGGCTGACTTATGGCTAGCAATTAAATGCTTTTGACTTGCCAAATGAGGGGTTTTCATCCATGCAGCGGCCAGATGCCCTTGCACAAATTAGCATCCTGGTACACAGCCTAAAATACTCACTCCATCTGAGCCAGGTTTTCAGATGTTCTTTTGATTGTACCTTGCAATGGGCACAGTAAAAGCTTATTTAATTACCCTTTTTGCCTTCCTGTATTTGGCGAACCAACAGTCTTTAATTTAGTGGTTTTGATGCATTTTATAAAAGGTTTGCTACACCCCAATGGGATTTGGGCTTAGTCTTGACATTTCCTATGTACATGTCCTTTGAGATTATGCACAGCTGTTCCTTCAGGCCTTTAACACTTAAACCAGCCTATCTTGTTGCAATTACGCCTGCATAATGTGTGAGTGCAGTTCAAAATACAGAAAGATTACTTTTGGATTACTCTTCCATTACTTTCAGTACTTGAGGTGATATGCCGAGAGATCATATAGTAGAGTTGGCCACTTACAGGTAAGTACGACACTTCGTAGGTTAAAGCATAGTTACTTTCTTTTCATGCAAAACAGTTAGTTAACAGACATTTTTTAGTAACAAAACTTGTAACATTGGTTCTTATATGAAAAAGCTTTTTAACGGTTGACAGTGAAATAAATGACTTACAAGTTTGAGTTTTGGGGTTAGGGCCAAAGTTCCCTAAGGTCCAGGTAAACACTCAAATTGTACCACCATTGGCTCTGGGGGCCTGGGTGCAGAGTGCAATGTTAGCCAAAGGGTCTAAGGGGCCTTTTCTTAGGGACAGCAGGCAAGCAGGCCAGTCGGGTGTGGGAGCAAAGCTCCTGGGATTAAGGTCAGCACTGCAGGGGCCAACGAGGAGCACAGAAACTGCACCACCAGAAGCACTGGGGTGGCCGGGTGCAGGGTGCAAAGAGGACGTGGGGGACCCTTTGCTTTTCAATGGAGACCTTCGGTTTTGCAAAGCTGCTGCAGGCTCGGGCAGATAGACTTACTGAAGGCGACCACCAGCTGGACAGGTGTGTTGGGATCTTCAGGGATGTATTGATACTGTTGGTTAGGCCACCCAAGGCCATGGGGTGTCGGGTGCAGGGGTGCCTTCTGCGTCTTTTTTTTTTTTACCAGCTCAGGTCGCAGTCGGGGGGACCCTTCAAGGTGAGGCTGCAGACTTCATTTTAAGGCTTGCGCCAGGTCATGATCACCAGATCCCAAGTCAGGATCAAAGGGGAGACCTCCTTGTGGTTTTGGGCCTCTCAAACTCGGGCTGTGGGCATTGGGTGCAGAGTAGTGCAGAATAGCAGAGTCGCCGGAATCTGGAGGTAAGCTATTGCTTGAGCAAATCTATTGCTCACGGGAGACAGAGTTGGTAAGATGGCTGCAGGGTAGGTCCTCCAGGTTCTGGGAGTTGCTGGCTACTGGACTCGCCAGTGTTCTTGCTGTAGGTAGGGCACAGATGGGACAGGTCTGTAGGGCTGAGGCCACAGCAGTTGGTGTCCTTTTCTTCTTCCTTGGTCAGCATAGTTCTTCTGTCCTTCCTGTTTCTTCCTTGAATCTGAGGAGGCAAGGTTCAGGGTGTCCCCTAAATACTAGATTTAGGGGCGTTAAAGGGGTGAGCAAATCAGGGCCAATGGGTCCCTCTTTGGGGTGGATACACCTCCTATTACACCACCCTCCAGCGGTGGGCCAGAGCCTCTTCCGAATGAGCTGTGTCGCCTCATCATCAAGATGGAGGGGACTGACATGTGCTTCACCTCGCCTCCCCCACCTGAGGGGTGGGGTTGGCAAAAGTGGGCACACCTCTCTTCCTAGCTTGGTTTTCCCATTGATTCTCCCGCCCCAAAGTGGAGTCCAGAACCGGTGGGAGCCAGTTGCTGTGGGCAGCTTCCAAAGGTGACAGGCCTTTGAAGCTTCCCCTTTCATGGACCCAGCACATCCTGGGGGTGGAGGCATGACACCTCTGACCAAGATGGGCTTTGTTTCTGGACCCAGAGAGCGGAGGGGTCCAGAAACCTGTCTGGTGGTGGCAAATGGCAGGCAGCCATTCAGGGACCACACCAGGGCTAGTTGTTTTTCAGGGGGCATCTCTAAGATGCCCTCTGAGTGCATTTTACATTAAATCCAACACTGGCATCAGTGTGGGTTTAATGTGCTGAGACGTTTTCTACTAAACTTCTTAGTTTCTAGTCAAGCCATTATGGAGCTTTGTAGTTCTTAATGACCAAATCCCAGACCATATACTCTTTATGGATTTACTACACTTACAATGTCTAAGAATGATCTTAGACACTGTAGGGGTACAAGTCTCATGCCACTGTATCCTCACCTTAGGGCTAGTGCACCCTGCTAGAGGGGTGATTTACCTACCTCAGGGAGTGGGTTGCAGGAATGACAGGGATGTGTGCCATGTCAACTCTTCAATTTTCTCTGCATCAAAACACACAGCCTGCCAAGACAGTGTGTGGGTTTTAAGGTACAGGGCCTCTAAGGGCGGCACAATGAGTGCTGCAGCCCTTAGAGAGATTCTCTAGTCACAGTGCACTTGCTACCCATCGTACCTTTTACAAAGGGCTTTTCTGTGGTCAGAAATGTGCCAATTGTGCATACAAAGGTACAGTCTTGGGAAAGAACACAGGCCCTGAGAACCTGATTGGCAGGGACCCAGGTCTCATCATGTCAGGTTGCATAGATCTCAATCAAAAAGTGGTGGGGTAACCTTTCAAAAAGAGGCACTTTCCTACACTCTGTACTTTGTTCTTTCGTCAATTCCTTTAGCCCTTGTTCTAGCTAAAGCACAGAAACACATTGAAGATCCTCAGCTTTCTGATAGGTGGTGGTGGTGGTGGATGAGGGGTAGCCATCAATCTGCTAAGTAGATGGGTATTGGGTTTGGTTGTCATAGCGTTCTCGTAAGACTGAGTCTTGTTATGATTCACAGAGTTTCTGCTATTTGAGGATTTTTTTCTATGCTTTTTTCATTTGCTTGCGACTTGTAGTACTTGTTACAATGATAAAATATCAGAATTTGTAGTTTGCAACACTGTCAGGAGGTAAAGATCTTCTGCTGGGGGCGCTAGAGGGCGCGCACGCAGTATGGCAGCACTCCTGTGAGGCTCCTGCAGCCTGGATGCATCCGACATTTATCCTTTTTCCCTGACCGCCTTCCTTGCGCTGATCGAAGATAAATGTGCCTGTTCCCCTCCTGCGGCTCCGATTAAAGTTTGGAGGCTGTACGCCGCGGGAGAACAAAGCTATCCGCGGCGCGGAGTGACCGGCGCCCTTGGCCTCAGACTTGTGGAGCGCTCGCCCGGACTGCTGTTGTACGCTGGGCCGAGGCGTGCCGCGTGGCGGGTGGGACCCGGTGAAGGTGCCGACGCTGTGGAGCCCAGGTGAGCGTGCCCCGTGGAGACTGCACCCGTGTGAGGCTTGACGGGAGCTGCCCGACTTGAGGACGCGCCCTGGGCCTGGCAAGATCCTGGTGTGCTCGGCGGCCGTGGGGACCGGAGATCGCTGGGACTGGTGACCGCGGCGGGAGCCCCCCTCGACTGGCTGTGAGGCGGCCAGGCCCGGCGATGCTGCGTGGGACTGTCCGTGAGGTGGGATTCCCGGACCCCCTACCCACCCCTCATGCTAGAAGGAGCTGTGAGGCAGCGACGGAGAGTTGGCTGCCCCCCCCCCCTTGCGGCGTGGCTGGTAGGAGCACACATCCCTACGGAGCGGCTGCTGGACGCCGAGGACTGCCCTACCAGACGCTGCTGTACCCCGGGATCTCAGGGCTACTGACCTGGATTGTTGGCACGATTACCGGATTGCGTGCGCCTGGGGCCGAGGTGCGGGCGCTTGGGCGCGAACTTGGTGGAGAGAGCCCTGGGACCACTTGCAGAGAGGCCCCTGCTGCGCGACTACGAGTGTTGACTCGGGGCCCCTGGCTGACTTGTGGACCCCTTCCCTCCCGCTTGAGGCACTCCTGGCTGTTGTGGGGAGGCGCTGGCTGGCGTGGCCCCGGAGGCGGCGGTGGATTGGGGGGGCCCTCGCTCCTGCCCTTTGCATCGGAGAGCTTGCCTGGGCCCTCTTTCCGGCGGGCACCGGCTGCGCCCACGCCGCACCCTGAGCCTCGTCATTCAAGTGCGTCCTGTGGAGGGTAGCCCTCGCTCTCTCGCGCCCAGCGCTGGCTCCCCGCCGCAGGCCCAGGATGGGTAAACAGGATACCAAGCAGCCGAAACTTACATTTGCTGCCCAAACGGCTAAGATGGGACTGAGAACTGCGCTGGATGCAGAGGCCCCGTGGGGCTCGGATGTGGACGCGGCCTCTCCACCATCAGACCTCCAGCAGATGATGCGGGAGATGAGACAAGGCTTTGCCACCATAGTGGACAAGGTGGACCGCCTCTCGTCACGCATGGATGCATTTGCGCAGAAGTTAGATGCCCACGAGGATCGTCTGACTGAGGCTGAGCGGCGGATCTCCGATAACGATGACACCACGGCCTCTCACACCACGCAGCTTTCCAGAATGGACAATGTGCTTAAGATTATAGCGGCCAAGAACGAGGAGTTGGAGGCCCGCAGCCGGCGCAATAATATCCGCGTGGTAGGTGTGCCCGAATCCACCAACACTGGCCGCATGGAGGAGTACGTGGAAAAGATCCTCCTGGCCTCCATCGGCCCTGAGACATTCTCGAAGCAGTTCATTGTTGAAAGGGCGCACCGTTCTCTGGGGCCGCGGCCCCGTCCTGGGGCCCCGCCTAGGCCCATCATCGCCCGGCTCTTAAATTATCGAGACCGCGATGCTGCTCTGCGAGCCGCACGCTTGAATCAAAATCTCTCCTGCGAAGGGGTCAACTTCACAGTCTACCCAGATTTTACGCCTGTAGTCCAGGAACAGCGGCGCAAATTCGTTGAGGTCAAGAAAAAAACTCCGTGCCCTCCAAATTGACTACGCGCTTCTATATCTGGCGAAGCTGAGAGTCACTCATCAAGCAAAGCAACATTTTTTTACGAACCCGCAACAAGTGGAGGACTACTTGAAGACCCTTCGAAGGGCTAGAGCGGCGCAGCCAGATGTGGAGGATGCTGATCTGAGGGACGAACAATAACTGCTTGTCTGCTTTTCTCCGGGGCCTGTCCCCTGCACGCGAGGGGGTACTTCAGACATTTCTCCTAGTGTTTTTCCATCCGTGCCCCCCTCTGGGACAGTGCTGTGACTGATCGTGACTGCTTGGATCGGTTGCTGGTCGGCGGTTGGTAAAGTACTCCAGGCATCATCCTCTCCCCTTCCCGTGCTGCTGTTCGGGAGCAGGTGGTAGAGGGTGAATCTGTGCGCCCCTGGAGGTCCCCTGGTGGGTGTACCCCTATGTACGATCGGACTTTGTTGCTCCTGTTGAGCTTTGTGAGGGCTGTGCTGGGGGGGGTGGGGGGGGGGGGGGGGGGGGAGTATTTCCTGGCAAGTTGGGGCTGCTTCAGTGGGTGGGGGGGGCCCTTTTGAGTCCTCGCTGGACCTTTCTGTGGCCCACCCGGGTGTTGTGGTGTTAATGTTTCCAGTATTAGCTGCGACCTGCCGGATGACGGCACTGGGGTCACTAATGACCTGGCTTTGGTATGGGGGTGGAGGATGCACTGTGGTACTGGCTAGGCCCCTGGACCCCCACTCCCTGGTGGGTGCGCGAGTCTCTATCTTCGAATGCCATAGGGGGGATTGTATTAGGCCTTTATATAGAATTGTTATTTCGATTGATGCAGGATACATGGCGGGGTTGTCTTTGAGGCTGGGCGGGGGGACAATGTTGTTTGACACTAATGATGCAATGCTGGGCGAAGCCAACATTACAGAGATGTTACTCGCTAAGTTGACATGGGTTTATGCCATAGGACTAGGTAGAGGCCCCTTAGAGTGCTCTCTAACGCGTGTAAGTATTGGAAATGGACGCTATTATGCCCAGAACTTTGAGTTTGCTCACAGGAAGCGGGGCCTCTGCGCGGGGAGAGTGGAGTTGCAGACGGGTATGACCAGAGGGAGGAGACTGTTGTTGGTCCCTATACCAGTGCACGCTATTTCTTGTTTGTATCTGCCCGCCTATGGGAGACATTGATTTGAATATACTCACTTGGAACGTCAGAGGCCTGGGGGACCCTAGGAAGCGTAGACAAATCCTTTCTTATCTGGATCGTCATGCTGTACACATAGCGTTTCTTCAGGAGACACTTCCAGGCACAGGCCGCTCCTACTTTTGCCTGCAGATGGGCGCAATATACTGCCTTTTCTTCCTATTCTTCGTACGCTCGTGGGGTTGCCATACTGGTGAAAAAGGGGACCCCCTTTATTTTGTCGGGCACCAAGAGTGATAGCCAGGGCAGATATACTGCCTGATGTGGGGAAGATTAGGACATAGGACAGTCACCCTGGTCTGCTGTTATGGTCCCAATGTGGACGACCCACGCTTCTTTGCAGAACTTGGCGCCCTCATAGTGGGCATAGGCGCACAGCGCCTCATATGGGGAGGGGATTTCAACACCACCCTCCATCCTCCAATGGACAGGTCCCACCCAGCCTCACACCACTACACCCAGGCCCGAAAGGCACTGTTAGAGATAATAGCGGAGCATCACTTGATTGACACGTGGAGACACTAACACACTGCAGGCCGCGAGGGAACACACTTCACGGCACAGGCGAAATCCTGGGCGCGGCTAGACTATGTCTTCCTGGCCCCACACTTTCATGCGGCGCTGGCTCGAGCACACCACCTCCCGAGAACATTTTCGGATCATGCGCCGGTGCGTGTCAGCTTACGGGCGGCTGATTTGGCCCCCCCGCGGACGGCCTGGCGTCTCCAACCCACGATGCTGCTGGATGCTGTTTTCCAGGAGGAACTTAGGGAAGAATGCTTAGATTTCTTTCAGCGCAATAAGGACTCTGTGAAAGATGTGGAAACTATCTGGGATGCGTTCAAGGTGTCGCTACGGGGCATCTGCATCGCCAAAGGGTCCGGGGTACTGAAGAGTATTACCACACGTCTTCGCACCCTAGAAACTGACCTGAAGACGCTTGAGGCGTCGGTGGCGGACAGCCCTGATGATGCAGTTCTGGCTTGTATTCAGGAGAAGCTCTCGGAGTATATGGCCGAGGCCGATAGGGAAACTAAATTTAGAGGCAAACATTGGACCGCCCGCCGGTACGACGAGGGCGAGAGGCCGGGGAAGGCTCTTGCGGCAACAGTGCGGTTGCTGCGGCCAAATAACACTATCATGGAGGTGGCGGGAGACGCCGGTGCCTTATATGGAGATACCGCAGACATACTAAACGCGTTCGTTATACACTATTGCAACTTATACACTTCGGCCAGGTCGGAGGAACTGCGCTTGCACGAATATCTTGAGGACGTATCGCTGGGATGGCTTAGCGATGCGCAATGAGAGTTTGAGTTCTCCCTTCGAGTTGGACGAGGTGTGCGAGGCTATCATGCATATGAGCTCGGGCAAAGCCGCAGGACTGGACGGGATACCAATTGAATTTTATAAGACGTACATCGAATTTATGGCGCCGGTCTTGCGCGAGGTGTATGAAGACGCGTTAGAGGTGGGCCACCTTCCCCCCTCGATGCGTGAGGCCCTCATCACGTCCCTTCTCAAGCCAGGGAAGGCAGCTAATGACTGCGACTCCTACCGCCCCCTGTCCTTGCTGAATTGCGATGTGAAAATCCTAGCAAAACTTATAGCAGCTCGCATCAATCTACTTCTCCCCAACCTGATCTTACCTGATCAGGCTGGGTTTGTGCCTGGTCGGGCTACATCCCATAACTTGCGTACTTTTTTTTCGATTCTGAATTCAGTGCACGACGACCAGCCCATGGCAGCTGTCTTCCTTGACGCCACGAAGGCATTCGACTCCTTAGAGTGGGACTATTTGTTCCAAGTCTTGGCGCGCATGGGGTTTCCGGGCATCTTTATCTCGTGGATCAAGTTGTTATACACGGCTCCTACCGCCAAAGTGCTGGTGAACGGTCAGCTTTCTTCTTCTTTCCCCATCACCAGAGGCACCAGGCAGGGGTGTCCTCTGTCACCCTTGCTATTCGCCCTGGCCATGGAGCCTCTGGCAGCGAAACTGCGGCAACATCACAAAGAGAAGGCGTTGAGATGTTTCCAGAGACAAATATTGATATCTCTATAAGCGGATGACATCACTCTCTATATACGCGACCCAAAGGAAAATCTCAACCCGATTCTTCGGGAATTCATCCGCTTTGGTGTGATTTCCGGGGTCCAGATAAATTGGAGCAAGTCGTGTTTGTTCCCCCTCACAGCCTCCACTGGGCGATTCGGGTTGGAATTCCCCCTCGCCTGGTGCGAGGGGGATTTTAAATACTTGGGTATACACATAGAAAAAAATAGGGAGGAGCTCATGCGGGCTAACTATGGTACATCAATTACCCGCATTACGGACTACGTTACTCGCTGGATCGCCGTGCCTTTGTCCATGGCAGGCAGAGCATCGCTGATTAAAATGATAATACTACCGCAATTGCTGTATCTGTTTTTGAACATCCCATTCCATCCTGGTGCCTTTTTTTTTTAGCAACTCCGCACCGAGCTCATAAGACTAGTTTGGGGCGGTAAATCGCCCCGGCTCAAGTAGGAAATACTTACTAGGCCGTATGATCAGGGCGGGTTTGGTGTCCCCAATTTTGAGCTGTATTATCGGGCAGCCCAGGCGCATTTCGCATACTTCTGGATACGACAGCCCAGATATATGCCACAGCTCGCAGCTGAGCACTGGCTGGCTCACCCAATCCCCGTGGAGGGCGCATTTTATATCCCAATGCTGGGAAGAGATAAAACGCCGACAACGGTACTCAGCACAGTGTCAGCATGGAATCACTTCATGCCTCCTTGGGACAAGACTTGTTGTACGCACCGCTCCTTCCCCTTACTTACCACCCCAGTATGCCCCTGCTGCAGGAGGCAGGGTTCCGGAGGCTGCTTCACGCCATCCATGTCGCGACTTGGGGTGACCTGTATCACAATGGCACATTTCGCTCTATGGAGCACTTCTTTGAGGGCTGGGACGCCTCTCCGCTTGACGTCTTTCTCTATATCCGGCTTCGGCAGGGGATACGGGCGCTAACGCCCAGTTTTCCACAGGAACCCCCGCAGATGGCACTGTTACAGCGCATTCTAGCCGACGACACCCCGACTAAATTGGTTTCCAAAATATATGGGTCGGTACATTCGTTACTGCCAGCGCCGCAGCTTACAGCTAGGGAAAAATGGGACAGGGAGTTGCGGACCCCGTTGACGGACAAACAATGGCGATTCTGCTTGTCACAGACGGAGCGCATTTCCTCCAGTAGCCGGTTCCGAATCATACATTACAAATACATTCATAGACTATACCACACACCTGTCAGGCTTCATGGCTATGGGCTCCGAGACAACGATCGCCGTGATAGATACCGGGCCCCTGTGGCGGATTTTCTTCACCTGGCCTGGGCCTGCGAGGAAGTGCACCGATACTGGTGTCAGGTGTTTGCAGCACTCTCTAAAATGATCAACACAGATGTAGAGCCCTCTCCTCTTCTGGCCCTGCTGGGGTATGTGGAGCCGATACAAGCGTCACATCGCAAATTCATCGCGCTCGCTTTCTTGCTGGCTAAGAGGAGAGTTGCGTGTCGCTGGGGCAGGGGCAGGGCCCCGAAATTCAAGGACTGGGTGCGGGATCTTACCTATTGCCAAGAACAGAACCGCACGTTCTCTGAGCTTATGCCGCCAACGTCCCGGCCTAGGGACATCTGGGCTCCGCTGAGATGCTATCTTTTGGCGGGAGAGGCTGAGATGGGCACATAGATCACTGCATAGAGCCCGTGGGGGCGGGGGGCTCCGGGGGCTTCGGACGGGAGGTGGCCCGGATCCTGGCTGCGGGCCCTCTGGTGGGTGTGCTGTGGGTCTGTTGTGTCTCCACTCGGCTCTGCCGGGCATAATACCATTACTGGAGATTCCAAGAGGGGGACCCCCCGAGGCGGGGTCGGCGCGATAGCACCTTCTGTGAGTGTCCACCTGTGGGGGCTACTGCTGTGTCTGGTTGGGACTGATATATTTGCACTGTCTGCCATGTCATCTCTGTGTCTCTTCACTGCCTCCTCTGTATTTACCTAGCTGAAAATGTGAACCCTTGGTCGAAATTGGTTTACAGCTGTATGTTCACTGTAAAGTTTCAAAATAAAGTTTTAAAAAAAAAAAAAGATCTTCTGCTACCACCTGCTTCACTCAGGTTTACGAATTTGAATTTACGGAAAACCTGAAACAAAACCAATATCGAAATAAATTATGATTATGATGGATAAAGCACATTATAGAGCTGCCATTTGGAAAAATGATGGAAGGGTCGCTCTGAAGAGTGATTTGTTGATAGAAGCCTACTTGACCCCCAAAACCTATGTTTTTAAACCAAAACTAAGTACATGGGTCTTATGGTTCCTGAAATATTACATCATCGCTGCAACACATCCACCATTTTAGAAATGTGATCCAGAAAAATTCAGCCTGGATTAGCAATGTCTACCCAAGCTAAATTACTTCTCTAATGTTACAAAAACACAAATCAAAAATAAAAATCTCTGGCCAACAATTTTTTTATGGTGGTATATGAAGGGGCCGGGACTTTAATGGATTTATGCCTGTTCAAATTTTTCTCTTTCAACATTCGGCAAGGACAGACTGAATATGCCAAAGCTTAGACACATGATAATGATCAGTGACATTCCACCATTCTACAGCAAAACCTCTACCTATCCTGCCTAATCCCTCTAACTTACAGTGCAGTAGAGAGTAAGTTAAGGTTCCTTTTCTGACTGCCAAGCAAATGTATTTGCTGGAAATAGTTTGTGGCAGAGGTCAAGGCCAGGAAGTAAAGTGGGTCTAAGTGCCCGATTTCGAGTTTTGTGGATGGGATACTCTGGGATGAACCTGACAAATGCAATCTATGCATCTTGTTCTTTTCCCTGTGCTGTAGTGCATCGTTTTCCCCACCATCTACTTATGGCAGACAGGGTATCCGCATTTTATACGACACATGTGTGACGTACCATCATTATTATTTATCTGCCTCTTTATAGCGAGGGTAGAATTGAAAGGTATTTGGAGAAGAGCAGGGCCATTGGAATTAGGATGAGATAAATCTCCATTAAAGCTGCCCCAGCAGAAGACTACAGAGAGCTAGCAAGCATGCCTGCATTAATTTAGCACAAGAATACTTGTACTCCGTAGTGCATAATGCCTTTCTCATTAATGAGAAGTAATTTATTTTTATTTTCCACACAAAGTGTCAGTTTACGTTTTTTTAGGAAATCCATTAAAAAGAAAATAATTTTTTGTAATCTGGTGTGCGGTTAGTCTGCCTTAATTGCTTTCAGGCAGACATTGCTTTTATGTGAGGCATGTGTGGATAAAATAGGTCTTTGTGCTTTGTAATCACAACAATTTTCAATGACCCTGAGGGACCAGCAATGTACTGCTACTGTGCCACTATGATTTTAAAGAAGCGTTTGCAAAGAGCACTGTTTACAATTTGTCTTTTTTCTTGATATAGCTACTCCTGCAGGTACACCTAGATTCCAGGAGATTGCAGCCCAGCTGTGACAGCAGAGGTTGGAGGCCAACCATCTAGAATAGTAACGGCTGGTGCCTCCAGAGGAAGAGGAGAAGGAGCATGAGATATCTTCTGCTTCCCTGGCCCCAGTTCTTCCAGCCAGCAGCAAAGTACCTCCAGCCTCCCGGCAACATTGCCACTGTCGGCTGCAGCCGCTTGTGCATCAACCACTGCTGCCCCCTCCTCCCCCACCCGCTCAAGCTGCCATTTTCCGCACAGTGTCCCGAAGCAATCAGTACACCTGGAACGCAGGATGGCACACATGGAGGCAAAGCATGAGGTGCTCAGGACCCGCTTTTAGAACACCCTCTTCTAGCCCTTCTTTATTTTTTATTTTGGTGCGAGCGGCTATTGTGGGAAGAGATGGTGGGGATTGGGAAGAAAGTTGGGAGTTACTTTGGACTGAGTTTTCTTTGTACATTGGTTGGCGATTGTGGGATTTTTTCGGAGAGAGGGGTGAGCCTGTTGAGGGTAGAGAGGATGGGATTTTATTCTCAAAAACAAGTAAAGGGAAAAGGTATTGTACATTGTCTTTTGTTGTGTTTTACTTTTACTTTTCACTGCTGGGTATTTTGTGCAGCCTGTTTTTTTATCTCCTTTCTTAACATATAAGCATACCAGTTAGTTGTAGTTATATCCATATCAAACTGCCCTCTGTAACTATAATATAGACCATTATGGGGTAGGGTATGCTGCAAAGGCCTATATTGCCTACAACAATCTAGATAAACAGGAAAGGAAAGTCAAATCTGCAATAGAAGTTCCTTATTTTCGAACTAAACGAGTTCACTTCACTCAATAGTTCTCTTACCTGAATACATAAAACGATGTGGCTGCTACCTCTCTATATCTCACAAAACTAACTGCAGGGTTACCCAAGGTGCCTTTTTATTGGTGGTGGTGGTGGTAGTAGTAGAAGGCTAGTATGCTAACAGGGAAGGCATCAAAACAAGCGAGGGCCAACTCCCACCGAGGTGAGTTCCATTTGTAGGACTAAAAAAGTGTATACATCAAAGGCAACTAAATTGAAAGAAAAACAGAGTTAATGTGTTACATATTTATATCATAGCTTCACACAGACTGAGACCAAACTAATTTCACCATGACACAACAAAGAAAAGAATACCTGATATTATAACAAAAACAAGCAATAGTAGCTTCTTCTGAGCAATGGGGAGCTACTTAATTAAATCTAAAGTTACAAAATCATTGAGTCAGAAAAGTGGACTCAGTCAGGAGTGGAGTCAACAAGGTTGTGCGTTTACACAACACAAGATCTGAGTGATGATATTGACGAAGGATGTTCTATATCTAAGTCCCTTTTATGCATGGGTAGGTAACTGGGGCTGGTGTGGGTTATATTTCTCAGCTAATAAAAGATTCCGCAGTGGGTTGGTGTTGCTTTCACCACATCCGCCCCACCAAGTGTGTGATCCATTTATGATGTAAATTGAGTCACCTCAATAAATCACAGCCCACGGCAAGAGGGTTAGGGAGTTGATGAATGGATGGGAAAGGGGATTTTGGGAAAGGTGTGACATAGAAAAACTCTACACAACAACATTATTCATCATGGCGACGATGAGCAGCACATCAACCTGTTGTGGAAGGAAAGGATAAAATGAGTATTGCACAGTTCACTTAAATCTATGGCAAACAGCCCTTCAGCCACAGAAACCCAAGCTATTATATATCTAAATGTTCAGTCATCTAGTTTTGAACAATATAAATTATGGAGGTGTGTAGTCTGGGTGTGCTGAGAGGGGCAGTACGGAGTGATAAGTGCCTGGATACCCCAGCAATTTGCATCCAACAAGCCACTTGAGAATAAACAGTGACAGAAGCACTTGGGTTACTGAGGGAAGGCAAAAGGAGGTCAAATAGGAACAGTGTTTGTGGCCACTCAGAAGGCTTGAAAGTGGGTTGGTGAACTAACAAAGTTGGGGTACTAGGAGGGAACATTTGAGGAGCAATGAGATGGGTGTACTGAGAGGTCAAAATAGGAGTCAGAGTCACAAAGGTATGAGGATTTTGGACCTGGTCCAACAGATGGGGCGTTCAAAAAGCCCTCTTAAAGTTTACTGTACAACCCTGGCAAAAATGTGTGCAGCCTGGATCCCTCTGTAATTAGTAACCCATACAGTTCTAAAAATAATGTTTCTTAAAAGAAAAATGATACAGCAATGTCACATTAGGCCGGGGATCTGCATTCTTGTTGGAATGTCTGTCTTGGGTGCCTGACTGAACCTGTCCGGTAAGCAGGAATGTTACGGAGCTTTCGCCTTTCGTGCAGGAGAAGAAGAGGCAAGCAGATTGTAAAACCGAAATGATATAGTAGAGTCAAGGAGAAGGGCAAAAGTTAAGCTTCATGAGGAGTGCACTAACTGCCAAGACTCAGACACAGCAAGATCATAGGCTGTTGCAATCATTTATTTTTATAAGCCATGACAGATTATTTAGCTGAGAAGTGAGAGTAATTTACAAACAATCACAAACAAGTAACTGCATGTACCGGTCTGATCAATCTCACAACTGTCATAACATTTAGCAGAGGCCATGCATCATGTGATGATGATGATAATGCTGATGTGGTATCACAAGTCTGTCTCTAGTTACAACAAGCAACAGTTCCCCTGATCACAACCACATAAGAGGAGTATCACATTTGAGCCAGCACACACACAGTAGCATTTCCCTAATCAATGCACCCTCTCTCCAGTTCATAGTGATTAGTAGGCCTCAGGGTCATCATCATGTTGGTTTTCCTTTGAAGTTGATAGGCTTGATATCTTCCTTCTTCTGGCTTCGGAGGTAGTCAAGCCCCGAGTCCTTCCATCTTCCTCCTGACTCCGAGTAACAAATCGGTCCATCTCCGTCCCAAGACCTGTAGTGCACTTCTGTGTGTGTGTAGATTTGTGTTTGATAACTAATGTGACTGTTCTGGTCTCTCAAGAACCAGAAAAAAGGAGTGGACCGTGCAAGTAAATCTCTCCAAGTGTGAAAGGGCAAATCACCTTCAGAACGAATTATCACCAATCAGGCCTCAAACATGACAGATCCTCTAAATTAAGTTTACAAATTATTAGTTAATCACCCTCCCTCACTGTCTGCCACCACATGAATCATCACTTGCAAACACTCAGTCATATATCCGTCATTGGTGCAATAGTTAGTTACCTGTTCCAATCCAAGTTCAGTAGTAGGTACACAACTGTAACTACTCTTTGATGCAAGCAAAACATTGAAAGTTGTCAGTCTTGTAAATGAAATGATCTTTATTGGTGCAGCACAACGTTTTTGAAGAAAAATGGGAAGGATTCTTTATTGCACACTGGTCCAACTCCAATCCGGCCATACATATGCCTACAAATGGTGGGGCTGCATAAGTCAGACACAAACAATGTTTTACTCACTGTATCTTTTATTTTGGTAGCGTAGTTTGACAATAAATAATGAAAAAGTTCAGTGGTAATATACTCTCAGTCAAGAAGTAGAGTTCATCCTCAAACTCGGGAGGTTCACCCAGACGTTGGTCTTCATGCTCTAACAAACTTGAGCCTGACCGATCACCCTCATCCTCCTCCTGTGGTATTTCAGGAAAGGTAAAGTTGTGTGGTATGAAGAGTTGGTTTTGTTCATGGTCAATGTTCTGCACATTTTGAGGTGAGAGACTGGTCCTTCTCACTGTGACAACTACACCAGATGCACTGAACACATGGTCAGCAAACACACTGGCTACATGACAGGTCAGATACTTTATTGCCAGCCTCCTGAGCTATGGCCATTGGCACATTGTCTCATACAAATACACCAGGGGTTTTTGATCCACATAGACCTCTCTTGGGTCATCCAGATAGCCCTGGAGCATCCTCTGAATGGCCATTGGTGCTGCCAGTTTCTCAGCCTCTTCTGTCATCGCCTCTGCACTGGACTTAAGATCTGTATATTGAAACCAACCCAATTCAAAGGTTCTGGCTGATTGTTGTATTCCTGTTGTCGGTAAAATTGTTGCTGGTATTGGCTGCAGTGAAACAACAGGACTGCCCTCTGTGGAAATTGGAGGTGGCACCCCAGAGCATGTCTCTGGCTCGCTGAACAATCCAAGACTTGTATTCTGAAACATCCCCTTCTGAAAAAGAAATGAAAGGGGCAAGTGTTTTTTAGTACCGTGTATCAAGTATTGTGGCGCAGATGTATTCTTTGGAAGACACAATGTCGCTTTGCAGCCTTATATTATCAGCCAAGCCAAGGATTAAGCTCAGAACCAAATTATGTGCATATTCATTTACACCTACGAATCTTTCCTATAGCAAATACAGTAATGGGATAGCTTGGCCCAACGTACTGTTCTAATTGCTGACATCCCATGTGAAAAACTCAAAAGGAAATAGTATCTCTACATGTTACTGCACCCCATTTGCCCATCACAATGGACATGTTTTTCACAGTTGCATCCCCTCCTCTTTAAATGACACTCATTGATCTATTTGTACTGCTCAAGCAGAAGTTGCAACATGTAATAGGCCAAGCTCCAATGTGTTGATGCTTCCTGTAGGAGGGCTTTAACTGGTACCCTATTCTTAAGCTGAACGATCCTCACCTGCTTTCTGGATTCAAAAGAAAGGCTGAAATAAGTGCAGATTCTTCTGCATGCAGTCAGTAAGCTACGGACTAGGTCTTTTTATAAAAAGCCCTGCGCAATGAGGTTGATGCAATTTGCTAAACACAGGAACATGAAATATTTACCATCTGCTGTGGCCTTAACTGCTATTGTCCGTGGTAACAAATCCAATTCTGGGACCTCTGGGTGGCAGCCATTTAAACACCTTGCTGTTATAGTCTTCCAAGATATAGCAACAGTAGCAGTATGGGATTTCTCTGTGGTGAATATGGATACTGGTGGATGCCACCACATGACCTTAAAACTTTAAGCACTGAGACCCAGAGATACTTGCTGCTTATCCCCCACAAAAGAGATCCAGTGTGCAGTGATACACATGTACTCAGTGGCTTCACAACTGGTCCACATGTCTGCTGTCAGGCTGATAGTGTGAACAACACTCTGTTGTAAAGCTGTCCAACCAATCGTAGCACAAAGTGATGGAGCACTGAAACAACAAATTAGGTCCAGCTGGGTACTTTCCTTTTTGGGGAGATGGCCAACTCAAATTCTAAAAAACAAAAAAACAAACACTCCTTCCACAAAAGAAAAAGGGAAGAGGTCCAACGCAAACATTTTAGCCAGCTTCCCGTTGTACAAATGTGCCATTGGGTAGTTCCATTATAGGGCCCCTCCTGCCTAAACATGCTTGTCACAGTAGCCTGGATATTCTTCTTTTCTGGTGCCACTGATGCAAGTGTCTTTCAGCAAGAACCAGCAGGCGGTAGACCCAATGTTGACTCTTGGGGTTGTAACTGTATGCTGTTGCGTCTCTGACTCTTGTGCCATTGTGGGTTTCTCTGGTAGGTGATACTGGTGCATTGCTGGGAACTGGGCTGCTTTAAGTAAAGAGCATTTCATCCTCTTCCTTATCGCCTTCACATCCTACAGAGATCGGAACCGATTCCTCATTCTCATCACCACAAGCAATTTTTTTAAGGTGCGCCTCCCCCGGATTGCGTTGTGTTTTTTATATGGGTCATTTGGCATCCACTACTATAGAGTGAACCAGACTTCCCTTGACTAACACTTGCCTGGCAAATGGAGCATACTGCAAGGATATCATCCTGCTTGCTAACCCTCACCATTTCCAATAATTGTAAGGCTTCCAGGAACTTTCCTTTTCTTGAGCCTCTACAAGCTTATTTAAGACTCAGCTGACTCCAATCCATGTCCAAATCATCAGAAGGGTGGCTTGAAGAAGATGGGTGAGTGCCCTTCCTTTTTCTTATTGGGTATCTGGAAGCCAATGGTTCATCAGAGGAGCTTATTGCTCAGCAGGAACCTCATCGTCCTGTCCTACGCTCACCTCAGGAAGATATACTGTTACTGGCTGCGATAGTTGTCCACTGTGCTCAGTTTCATGCAACGATTGTGGCCACTTTCTTGGCAGCATCTTTCTTTGGGGCCATCTTGAAGCTGTTAGTTGGCAGTTGTACTTCTCTGCACAAGCAGAAGAGTTTGGAGGACTCCCTTCACGTGTTGTGTGGTCACATCGCTTTGAACAGGCCTTTTGTCTAGCTGTACTCTGGGTGTTCTCTTGTGTACCTAAAAGCAAACAAGCAAAAAAACACTTAGTGAAATGTGGCATTGTTGCAGTTTAGATTCAGTACAGACAATGAAAACATAATGCAGTGTGGTTACTTAGGTTATTACCCTAAATAATAACAAGTGTATACATTCCAAAGTCAACCCTCACCACCATAACAAATATTTAATTTCCAATTAGCATATAAATCTTTGCTTTATGTGCATCTAAGCCAGGGAGACACCTGTGGCAGCGGGGGTGGTACAGGTGAAAATAGAATAATGCTTAAACAATTAATACCGTTGTGTGACTGTGCACCTATGGCAGGCAGGGGGTGGATAGATGGGAAAATATACATTAAAAAATAATTATATAAAAAATTAACATTAGAATTATAAAATAAAAAAGTGGATTGCTGGTGTACTAAGGGACTATGATAAGTCCTTTGGGAGGCATTAAAGTGCAAGTTAAAAAATACAAATACTATTAAAGAATGTTCATAATCATAACATACATATAATACAATGATCATCAAACATTATTAAACTGAGAAAAGTGAAAAATTGGACAAAAACAAAAGGATTTAGCCCCCTACCATCAAACTCCCTAGAAAATGACTTTGAAATGAAAACTGATAAAAGTAAACTAAGGGTGGCTGAACAGAATGGAAGCAGGCCACATGGTCAAAACAGCAAGCAAAGAAGCATGGCTAGTGGCCACAACAAACACATGTAGGTCTATGGAAAAAGCACATTGGCTGGCTACACAATATGCCCACTGGCAACATGGTCAAACACCACCAACCAAGCAGGCATAGACAACAAAGAATACATTGATGCCTATGGAAAAAACACACTGGCTGGATACAAAAAATGGTTGCCAGCCACATGGTCAAACAACAACAACCAGCAAGGAGGCATGGCCACAACAAAGAACACATGCAGGCTGGCCTAAGGCAAAAGCACACTGGCTGGCTAAATAAAATGGCCATGGGCCACATGATCAACACGGCCGGACTGGGAACCAAAACTGGCCTGGCAAACAGCGGGACTGGCCTCGGGTGAGGGGGGCTCGAGCTGTTTGCCAGGGCCCAGTTTCAGACGCTTTTGTTACAGGGGCTGATATTGCAGCTATGCTGCAAAACCGGCCCCCGGTAACAAAGACGGCCCCCCAGGGGTCCAAAACCAGCCCCCACCCTGGCAGCCCACCGCGGAAACACCCGGTGCCGCCTATGGCCAGTCCAGCCCTGATGGTCAAACAACTACAACCAGCAAGGAGGCATGGCCAAAACAAATAACTCATGCAGGCCTACAGCAAAAGCGCAGTGGCTGGCTACACAAAATGGTTGCAGGCCACATGGTCAAATAACAAGTAACATGGCCTGGAAAACAAAGACCACATGCAAACCTATGCACACTAACTACACAAAATGAATTCTGGCCACATGGCATGCAGAACAAAGACAAATGGTGGCCTTTGGCAAACACATTCACTGGCTAGACAAAGGAGGCATGGTAACACTGAAGAAAACACTACCATTCATTCATCAATGGTAAAAACAAGATCCTACCAAGGCATCAAATAAGACAGCAGGTGTAGACTTTTTGCAGGCATAAACTTGGATTACCCCACAAAACCATATTTTATATTTAATCCAATGCCATCCATGCCCTAAATGATTGTGTAAAACCACATATACCACAGAAACAGTTGTTTCATGCACCCTTGACTAGTATTGGGCCTAGTGGCTGGATGGCCCATTGGCAGAATAGGCCACATAATAAAATAAATGAATATATTGCAAACTTAGTAACAAACTGGAGAAAATGTACTGAACAGTGATATATTTTTCCTTTACAAAAGATTGAAAATTAAATGGAAAAAATAACTAGGACCCTACTGAAATTGTAGGCTACCTACCACGATAAATTAAAAACAATTGAAGAAAAGTACACAAAAGGACTGGTGCATGCCCTCTATCAAACAAACACCCTTATACAACAGTTCTTTTTTTTTTTAACTTACCTGTGATATCACAAAAACAAAGTCCTTAATTACAATGGTATATATGCAGCAGACAGTGATGCTTCGAACTCCAAATCTAAATAAATTACCATGAGATGGACAAAGCACTCGGAGGAGTCTGCTGGACAGGAAAAAGAAGTTTGAGTCTCTGGGGCACGTCCTACTTGTTGAAAATAATAAAGTAAAATGAAAAAGAGGCTTCTTGCACTAAACACAACTTGAACTGTCCGTTGGGGTCAAAAATTAACTTGAACAGCTTCACTCGAGTAGAGGATCTGCTTGAATTGCAGTTGCGTCGCTTGCCAGCATAAAAAAAAGACGCCAATGTGGCTGGAAACCGCAATAGCAAATCTCGCATGCATTCGCTTTTGACCGACAAGAATCGTACACACCAATGGAAAAAAATTCTGCTAGGCACTGGATGGCGCAATGCAGCAGGAACTCGCGTTGTACGTGGAGCATGTAGTCCCGAATTCCGTAAACTATGCAGAGTGTATTTTTCCACCCACCGCTAAGCAAAAGTAGAAAATATGGGGTGTGCATGCATCCAGAGTTTTAGGTCGAGATAATGAAGGGTTTGCCCACCTGAGTGTGAAAGCCTAAACTTTCTGAATTGAGAGCAGTAACTCTAAACTATATTAGTAGTCTGGGCGTAACCTGTTTCTATAAAACAAACAAACCAAAAAAAAAAGGTCTTTCAGGCCGTTGTTCAGACAATACAAATGAGCATGATTCAGAGTGGTTCAAACTCTACCCGCTGCTAGATGAGTGCCAATGAGGCATTTTTCTTGTAATTTTGTACAGCTTGAGGCTGCACCCTTATCAAAACGACTGATTTTGAATGTACTGACAATTCCTCAGTACAGTGTCCAGTCACCCAGTCACCCAAGGTAGAGGCTGTTACAGAAGTTGAGTTGTAAAAGATCATGGACTATCATCTCTGTGTAGGTTCTTGTGTAGAAAATGCAAAACCGTAGCAACATTATATATTTAAAAAAGTCAACCACAGCATTAATTTGATCACTGAGGTAAAGATTGTGATCAAGCCAGAGATTAGAATATTTTTACACAGCTGTTTTGGAAGGACTTCCAGAGAGGAGGCCAAACTGAGCTGAACCACCCATGTCTTATTTTGCTAATGAAAAACACCTTTGTTTAGTCACAGGGGCGGAGCCAGACACCATGCTCTGAGGACGTGGGCGAAAGAGTTCCTCGATGTCTGCACTCCCTACTTATCCTTGACTAGCAGCTGTTGTCTCTCTTCTTCATTGGGAGAGGCTCCCCAAAACATGTGGGACCCCGGGGGAGGGCCTGAAGTTCTCTGGCCGTGCCGGACTGAGACGAGAGTCCGCTGTACTGTTCCGGAACCGATGCCCACCACGTGATGGTGGCCCCAATTTATGTGCGGAGGCCGCTTAAGCCATGCCTGCTGCAGTGGTGGTGAAACTTTATGGGGTGGGAACCCTCTTCTAAAATTTCTTTGCGGGCCCGAGGAACTGAGGGACCCCCCCAACCCCACTTTGGAGCTTGCTACAATCTGCACATGGGGGGGTGTCCGTGCTTGGCCCTGGGACAGAATCAAGGTTGCTGCCCTGGCTAGATCACAAAGGCCACTCTTAAGTAAACCCGCAAGGGTGCACCTTGCGGGACTGGTGCACTATAATTGTTTTTGATGAGGGGGGAGCACGCGACTAGTTGGCCCCCACTTTACTGCCTGAAGAGCCCATGGGCTCCAGTGTTTTGTTGCAGCCCCTCTCCCTCTTTGGAATGTGATTTGGATTATGGGCATCTAGGCACTAAGCTGCCATTCTGTGGTGCAGACAGTGCTTGTTGAAGAGACTTTTGTGGGAAACTTTTTGGGGGTGAGGAGGCCTTCTCTCTCTGTAGTCGTTGGGACTAGCTGAAAGTAGGGTAGTGGCATGTATTCTCTCAGGACACCCCCTTCATTACCTTGCTCCTGACCCTGTACTCTGAAACTCATGGCTTAGGGTCTCCTGTACACTGGGGACCCTTAGTCCTTTCTTGGTGTCATAGGGTGCACACAAAGCTTTAAGGATGACGCAGCTGTGAGGTCACCCTTGCAGGTCATTAAGCAGGGCACTGGTGGCAGAGACACAGCATATATGGATGAAAAGTTTGATAAACTTCTATCTGCCATTGACACTTCTGGGGAATGGCTGGAGGGCAAAATTGACTCCCTTTATGTGGAGCTGGTTCTTATCCAAGTGGACTCACGGAAGATCTCAGAATGGGTCACTGCCCTGGAGACCACGGTGCAGACACTGATGCCAGCAGATCATCGCATCCCGACTCTTGAGGTACAGACTCTGCCAGCCGCTCACTTCAATGACCAGAAAGACTGGTCAGGCGTAATGTCCGCATTGTGGGGCTACCCGAGCATGATGAGGCAGAATCATTGTTGGCTTTTCTCGAGACCAGGCTCCAGGAGGTTGTAGCTCCTAAGGGTCTCTCCAAATTCTTTGCATTGGAGCTTGAGCACACGGTGCCAGTACGGAACCCTCGTCCTGGGGCCCCGCTGCGTCCTGTGGCGTTCCGCCTTCTGAAACAGAGCCCTAGGTGCCACAGGCTCCAAAACCCACACTTAACCTGATTGAAATTCAACCAGTTCAGCATTTGGTCAAACCATTGCTTCTGGAGCTTCTTGTTTCCCTCAAGGTTGTGGGTTGCTCTCTCCATGGACTTAGCCATCCTGGGAATTGCTGATTGATAGGTCACAGGTGGGAGGATACATAGCGCCAAGGCAAATACTCAGGCAGGAAACACCTTATCAATTCCAATGATAGGTGCAACAACATTATAATGTTCTAGAGAGATTGCCCCACTAAAGCACACATGGCCGGAGGGGAGTACGGGCTCCCGAGAAACACCATGTCAGATACCACATTAGTTACGAACACATAGCCAATCAAGTCCTAGCACACGTAGTGATCAAGCACTCCCCATGCCATAAATCTGGACACCCTCACCACTAGCCACACTGTGTCCACGAAAGGTCGAGATCCACCTGTAGTAACCATTGACCAATTTATTTATTTATTTAAAGGCAGCAATAAACATTCCTCATCAAATATGGTACACCGGAAACTTTTTATGGCCCATTGTATTTTATATACAACAAGAACACCAACCAAATGTAAATTGAGACCGTTCTCAGACATAGTGCCTGTAACTATTCTCCCAGCCGAACTGTTTAATTAAACAAACTGTTCCTGTTTTGCCAAACTCCTCTTGCCTTCAATGAATTTTTTAAGGAATTTTATTGCGAGCAACATTTTGGTGAACAAGAAAGGATGTTTGGGACCTCGTAGCCAAATGCAGCTAAAGGAAGGAGACACCACCCAGACAGATTCACATTTGAGCAAAAAGAAAAGTGGGCCGACAGTGCAATTGATTGGAAGTTCTACTGAATCCTCAGGGCGAAAGTCCATCCTGAAGAAGTCGTCACAGAAGGTAAACAACTACATCCAAACCTAAAACATAGTGTAAAAGCATTTGGGGTATGGTAAACTAGGGAGAAGCATACAAAGATAACTTGAGGGCCCTGCCACTGACAGGATTTGGCATATATTACCTGTTTTATATGTCCTAACTGTATCAGTCATAAGGCGGCATCGGAGGCATTCCCAGGGAATTCACCTTTGTTCGATAGCCAACTGCTAGCTACAGTGAATATAGTGCATATTATTTATAGCTCTTTAAAACTCCCAGGATGCCAATTTTTGTGACATACCTATCCTGATTGGGTGGACTGACCCCTCAGTCTCAGTTTTTTAGCTCAATGGTTTCCCAGTTCTAAAGAGATTTCTCAAAACCTGTAGTATCTGGAAGGAGTGTGGGAGGTGCATCTAGCTTAACCCTGGGTGTTACAAAGCGGAATTTGGAAAGGGAAAACTTGAACCCAGGCAACTGGGAGTCACTTGTGTGGGGCCAAGAGGGGCCGATGATTCTAGAGTTATTACTAAATGATTTCTATGATTACCACCTTTGTCTAGGAGTGGGTAGTGGAAGACTGTCCAGTTCACTTAGGAATGCATTCCAGGCTAGTCTTCTGTAGCTAGAGGATAATATGTGATAAACGTACTCATTTGTTTTTCGGACAACCATTATTGAAAAGTATTATTGTATGTGATGATATTGCATTGTCTTTGAAAACGGTATTGTGTGCTATTCTAACCATGTGTTACAATACTACATATGCAGTCTTATCTTGATATTTTGAAATGCTCGTTCGAACTGTTTAATGTAAAAATTATAAGCGCTGAGCTCATTGTACATAATTTGTGAGCGTTTACCACGTATGAATTACCTCTACAATTCGTCAAACAAAACTAGGAAAACGTCATTTGAATTGTGTTATCCAAATTACTCAAATTGCCATTGATTCCCCACTAAAGCACATGGAGACTAGGTTCCCTAAACAGATAAAAAGACTTAATAAGTTTTGCCAAGAGTGGCATCTACGCATCACATGGAGGAACACACATTTCCCAGGCTAAAAGAGGGTGCATTTGACACAAACATATTTGAGCCCACTAAAACACATCGGGCCCGATTCACAGAACTAACTTAAGACAAAATCCTAAACTTACTACCATTTTCGTATTCACAGAAGGCACTTACTCATTTTGGTATTCACAGAAGACACTTACTCACTTCGGTATTCACAGAAGTTAGGAGTCCTAACTTTAGGACTCCTAAATGCCTTCTGTGAATACCGAAAGTCTTAAAATTAGGATTTTTCTCAGTTTAGGAATCCTAAAGTTAGGAGTCCTAACTATACTACTACTAAACTGAGAAAAATACTAATTTTAAGACTTTCGGTATTCAAAGAAGTAATTTAGGAGTTCTAAAGTTAGGACTCCTAACTTCTGTGAATACCGAAATGAGTAAGTGCCTTCTGTGAATACCAAAATGAGTAAGTGCCTTCTGTGAATACCAAAATGGTAGTAAGTTTAGGATTTTGTCTTAAGTTAGTTCTGTGAATCGGGCCCTACAAATCAAATCATCTTTATTCGGAAAAAAACCAATATATCCATAAAAGCATACTACATAAAAACAATTCATCATAATGAGCAATTTATAAAATTGAATTAATCTGTAAAGTTTGAAAATAGCCTATTCTGTACACAAAACATTTAAATAGATATTCAAACAAGACAAGATTTTTTTTTTTTTTTTTTTTTTTTGAAACCGTTTATTACAGGTCTTAAAAGTATACAAGTATGGGCCCACAACCTTCCGGCCGGCCGCTAGCAATGGTAGGAACATACGACATACATTTATGGAAACGTGGTATTACAGGAGGAGCATTTCTCAGTAGATAACAATGTCAAAAGCCACAGCATCCAGACCCCATTATGCGGTTTCATTTTAAATTAAGAACAACAAAAATTAAAACCACACCCACAAGGCAACCCACAATCAAAAATAGCAGCACGTGCTCCCCAAGAGGGGGGATCCCAACTATACACAGAAGTGTGAAGAGGGGGAAGAGAGCAAAGCGAGGACTGGGGGAACCCAATGCCCGGCAGCAGGGGAACGAGTCGGCTAAGGGGATGGGGCTGGCGAGGGATCAGGCAGCAGCGGTGGCGCACAGATACCCCCTCGGTAGGCGTTCCAGGGGCCCCATACTTTCACCCATGTCCCAGGCTTACCCCTCGCCACATACACCACTTTTTCGCGAAACATGCACCAGTCCATGTGTTCTTTCCAGGCCGAGACCGTCGGGGGCCTCTGGGATCCCCACAGTTGAGCAATATCACGCTTGGCTATCATATATCCCAGAGTCACCCACCACGTCTGCGGCGCTGAGTAATCAGTCGGTTCCCACACATTCAGCAGGCATCTCCTCGCTTCAGGCAACAGCGCCACATACGTAACCAGTCGCAGCACCTCATGTACACCACGCCAGAACCCCTCTACCTCCGGGCACTCCCACAAAATATGCATAAAGGTCCCCAAAGCACCACACCCACGCTTACACAACCCATCTCCAGCATAGCCCATACGCAGAAGCTTTGGCCCCGTCATGTAGACCCGGTGGAGTATCTTGAGCTGGACGAAGCGGAGGCGAGCCGGTATGGCCACCTCCTTCGGGGAGGCCACCGCGGAGGTCCAGTCCTCGTCGTCCAACTCCAGCCCGTCGGCAACCCAAGTCGCACGAAGGGCAGTCAACAGGCCCGAGCGGTCGTTTATCAGCTTTTTATATATAAGTGAGATCGTGCTGTCCGGGACGTGCCCATCCAGCATTCTATCTTCCAGGGGGGAATATTCCGGGATGGAGGCAACGTCCGAGAAGACGGAGCCCAGCGCATGTCGGACCTGCAAATACCGGAAGTATTCACTGCCTTGCAACTGAAATTACGTCTGCAGCATATCGAACGTTTTAAATCCTCCCCTCGTCCAAAGATCCCCCACTTTACTGATACCTATTATGTCCCACTTCTCGAAGCCCTTAGAGGTCCACAGGGAACCTAACCGCTCAGACGCGTATAGTGGTGATGCCCGGGTCAAACGGTCCTTCCACCCCATAGCTGCATTGGCCGCGTGCCAGACTTGCACCATGACACGCGTGGGGCCCGTCAGACGAGCGTCGGGCGCGCTAGAGTAGAGCGCTCGATTGTAATCGCCACCTGGCAGGAGCATCTTGTCCATTTCAAATGCCGGGTTTAAGGCGGGCCCATAGAGGCCGTGGTTAATGGCAGCAAGCTGGGAGGCCCAATAGTACCGTTTAATATCCGGGAGGGCAATCCCCCCTGTCAAACCATGGGAGCGTCAGCTTAGCCAGAGCAATACGCGGCCTCCCGTCCCAGAACAGGCGGCGTTGCAGACTCTCCACCTCACGAAAGTAGCGCGCCGGGACCAAGTCCATAGTGTTCTGCAGAGCGTACAGAAAACGCGGCAGAGACATCATCTTGAACAGTGCCGCCCGGCCGAGCGGTGAAAGCGGCAGGCGCCGCCAACGTGCGACATCTACACGCAAACGCTGGAGGGGGGGGGAGCAGATTCCGTTCATACCGGGCCTCAGGGTCCAGAGTAATGAAGACACCCAGGTACCGAAATCCGTGCGGGGCGATCCGGATCGGACAGCCCCGCGGGAGAATAGGAGCCTCCCCAGAGAGAACATACACACACGATTTAGCCCAGTTGATGACGAGACCGGAGTTACGACCAAACGAGTGTAAAACATCAACTAGGACTATAAGCGATTTACGTGGGGAGGCTAGGTACAGAAGGATGTCATCAGCGTATAGGGATACGCGGTCCTCATACTCGGGGGTCCAACGGAGACCACGGATGGAAGGCTCCCACCGCAGCCACTCCGCCAGGGGCTCAAAGGCAAGCGCAAAAAGAAGCGGCGACAGGGGACAGCCCTGTCGCGTGCCCCGGCCCAGCTCAAACGGGGCCGATACTCTTCCGTTCACGACCACCTGCGCCAATGGGCCCGCATACAACAATTTGACCCAACTGATGAATCCTGGGCCAAACCCGAACTTCGCAAGCATCGCCCAGATGTATGGCCACTCAAGCGTGTCAAACGCCATGGTGGCGTCTAAGGACGCCAAAATGGCCGGCTCCCGTATAAACGGGACACGCGCAAGCACCCCATGCAAACGCCGCAGATTAAGGGCTGTATTGCGATGGGGAATAAAGCCAGATTGGTCCTGATGAACCAGATCTCCCACCACACCGACCAGCCGATTGGCGAGTACCTTAGCGAGAATTTTGGGCTCCGCATTCAGTAGTGAGATAGGCCGATAGGAAGTAACCCGATCCCGAGGTCTCCCTTCCTTGTGGATCACCACAATTGTAGCCAGACGTTGGTCAAGCGGGAGGGAGCCCAGCGAGGTGAGGCGCCAATGTATCCGGTCGCAGCTTATACAGCTCGATAGGGATACCGTTCGGGCCCATGGCCTTGCCAGAAGCGACCGAGCGTATGGCGAGGGTGATTTCGTCGGAGGTGGGAGCGGCGTCCAGCGACACCCTGTCCTCCCCGGACAGGGAAGGCAGCGCGATATCCCTGAGCAGAGCACGGGAGTCCTCTTCCGAGCAAGAAGAGACCGGGGAATACACCTCGCGGGAATACTCCGCGAAACAGGAGACAATTTCTTCTGGCTCAGTTACACTTACACCATTCGTTTTCTCAATCAGCGGGACCACACTATTCGCTCTCTCCTTTTTATCCAACCACGCTATCAGTTTACCAGCCTTATCACCCACATCATACAGTCGCCCCTGTTGCTCCCTACTGAGGCCCCTGGCCGCCTCCGTAACGAGGGCCCTATAAGCCGCCTGCTTGAGCTGGAGGACATGTAATACAGCATCCGTCACCCCATCTTCTAGATTACCCTCCAGCTCAGCTATTTCAGCCTCCAACCGGGTCACCTCCTCCCGCTCGCGCCTCCGGGCGTGGGAAATAAGGGACAGGGCCTCCCCTCTAAGTACTGTTTTGAAGGCCTCCCACAGAGAGATAGCTGAAGGCACTGACCCCACATTCTCCTCAAAATAGCGCTGGAGGGATTTAATCAAGTCAGCGCGAATGGTGGGGTCGCGCAGGTACCAGGAATTGATTGGGACCACCCTACTCTCAGCCCTCGGAAAGACATCCAAATGCAACAATAGCGGGGAGTGGTCCGAGATACCCCGTGCCAAATGGCGCACCTCCCCCACCCTCCCGACATGGGCCGCCGGGACAAGGACATAATCAAGCCGTGAGAGACTACCATGGGCCCCCGAGTGGAAAGTGTATTGCAGCTGCGTGGGATGTTTTAAGCGCCAGCAGTCCACCAATCCCAGTGTATCCAAGAGGCCGGATAGCCACGCCTGTGCCCGGGGGAGGTCCCTAGGGGGGTGACGATCCACAGTCCCAGAAACCACCGCGTTGAAATCCCCCCCTACCACCAGAAGCCCCCCCGGAAGGCCAAGGAGGAGGCGCCCCAGATCTGCAAAGGTGGTCGACTGCAGCCCCGGTGGGACGTACACTGACACAAAGACAACCACTTTGCCCTCCATTCTCCCCACCAAGACAGTGTAACGTCCCCTGTCGTCGTGGAGCACCTCATCAATTTCTAACGGGAGCGAGTTCTTTACCATGATACCCACACCCTTCGAGCCTGACGTGAAGCCCGAATGGGCCACGAGGCGGTAGCCACGCCGATTCATGGCGCAGAAGGAATTGCCAATAAGGTGTGTCTCCTGCAGGAAGACCACATCAGGCGAGAGTCGCTTCAGATACTGTAGGACCACACCTCGTTTAATCCTGTCCCCCAGTCCGTTGACGTTCCAAGACAACAAAGTTAAGTCCCTACCCCCCATCATACACAAAAACCATCATTCGTCCCCCCGAGAGCACAGTAGAACCAACACAAAAAAAGGGTTGCCTTGTGATAATAACGAACACCCCATCCCTGCCCACCCACCCCAACAAAACTCCCCCCTCCCTGCACCCCTGCATGAGCCCAAACAGCCCCCCCAACGTGCAGTGGGCCTGTCGCCCCATAGATAGTTAAACTAACTAGACCCCCAGAGGAGGAGGGAGAACCCCCAAGAGACCCCACACAACCTCCATAGGAGGGGAACTTAAACAATCCGACGTATAGTCAAAAGTGGCATCATTTTTGTCCCGAGCGAGGCCTAATATTAGTCCCTCAGTCTCGATCCGGCGAGCCCTCTCCCCCGGCCGCTCCCCCCCGCCACCCCGATCCCGATCTCCAGACAGAGTATCCAGCCAGTCCCCAGCCGCTTCGGGACGATCAAAAAAGTGTGTGCGACCTTCCACCTCCACTCGCAGCTTAGCTGGGAAGAGCATGGCGTACTTGAGATTTAGGTCCCGAAGACGGCGCTTGACACCAAGGAAGCTCAGTCTCTGCTTCTGGACCGCAGGGGTGAAATCAGGATAGAAATTAATGTCCATATTATCAAGTCTAATCGGTCCCTGTAGTCTGGAGGATTGCAGGATAGCGTCTCTGTCCCGAAAATTAAAAATCCGGGCGATGAGAGGTCTCGGAGCGGCTCCGACCTTAGGCCTTCCCCCGGGAACCCTGTGGGCCCTCTCCACAGCAAAGAATTTACTCAGCCCCCGTGGCTGGAGATGGGTAACGATCAGGTCTTCCACGAAAAGGTCCGCCGCCGCTTCCTCACGTCCCTCAGGCACCCCGATGATACGGATGTTGTTCCGCCGGGCCCGACTCTCGGAGTCCTCCAGGCGACGATCCATCAGCGCACTCGCCCGAGCAAGTCGGCGCACCTCCGTTTGCAGGGCCGCCACATCTGTCGTAAGGCCCGATGCGGTGTGGGCCAAAGAATCGACTCGGTCGTTGGTCTTGGAGACATCGGCCTTATCAGGCCAACATCTACGAGGACCGAGTCGATCTTCTGCGCCAGTGTGTCAAAACGCTGGCCCACAGAGGCCTTCATCTCGGCGATGGCGCCCATGACATCCCGCAGAGTCAGATCCGTGGGCAGATCGGGGGCATCAGTAGGGCCCTCAGGGGACCCGCGTGGCACCTCAGGAGATCCCTTCTGGAGGGTATAGCGATCCATGCTATTGGACTGATGGGCTGCGCCACGCCGGGTCGATTTTACCTTTGCCCGATCGCCATCTTGTTTCGTGGCCATGGTCCCAGTCTCCCGATCGCACCAGCCACGTCGTGAAGGGCGGGCAAGCCGGTCCACGGGCTCCGGGGGGGTGCCACCCCAGATCTGCGGGGCGGATCACAGCCGGCGGGCAGGCAGGGTCCCCCAGCGAGGCCACACCAACACACCAAGCCCCGTGACCCAACCTCGCATAGACAGCAAGGAGGGTACGAAAGTGAAAGTGCGGGTTACGCGAGCCACCAAGCCCTGCCTGCCGCTGTTATTCACTTCGTCACTGGATCGCCCCACAACGCAAATCCGGGGTTCAGCTAGGAGAAGGCCGCAAACCTCAATCGGTGTTAAAGTCGGTGTCCGAGGTCCGATTTGGAAGCGGAAAACGGGCGCCACCTCAGTTCGGGCTCACCGACACAGTCCCCTCATCTGGGACAGGATATGTTCAGGATAGTGATAGGAGGTCGCGGAGGTCCTCGGGAGCCTCGCACCTACGCGGCCATCTTGGTTGCGCGCTAGGCTCCTCCTCCCCAAGACAAGATTATTGATAAACCCAAAGCAATGGTGCACCACTCCGTATCATACAGATCAATTTAGAACATTAGTATAGTCCAGATCCAATCAGTGAGTAAGCCAAAAGTTTCATTAACACATCTTTTTATTAAATTTTCATGCTAAAAAGCACATCACAGCCGACGCGTTTCATCCTATTGCAGGACTTCTTCAGGGCTGTTAAAAAATACATATATATACATTTTAAAAAAACACATACACTGAGGGTACATCAAACACAGAGACATGAGAATCACACTTTGTATTACATCAAGTTATAGGTTTTTTTGGACGTACATGAAACATGTCCTACATCTTATCAAAAATGGACGACAGTACAAATTTGATTTCCTATCTGATATTATATCTGATATTATACTACCCATAGGCCCGCATCCATGTCGAACAAGGTTAAAACTTCGAGGTCTTTAGACAACGTTAGAATAAGTTTTTATATTTGAGAAAAAAAAGAAAAACATTTTTTGGAATGGACAACCAGGAGGCAAAAGAAAAAGAAAAAACAACAAGAAGAAAAGGAAAAACATGAAGATGAAGACGATCAAAGCAGTAAAGTGTACAATATCCTCAGGAAGCATTGGCACTTACAAACATACCAAGTTTCCAAGGGATCTTAGATAATAAACCTAAGGTAACCTATAGAAGAGGTCAGAATCTGAGAGGCTTGTTGTGTCCTAGTTACATTCAAACATCAAAAATAACATCTTGGCTTACTCCCACTGTAACCGGGTTTTTTACTTGTAAAGACTGCAATGTCTGCAAAATAGGCAAAAATAAGACCAAGGAGTTTAGCTTTAACACCAAGCGCAAGTACAATATAGAACATCTTATAAACTGTAACTCCAAGTACATAGTATATGTCTTAGGATGCCCCTGCAATAAAATCTATGTGGGCAGCACCAAGAGACTGTTAAAAATAAGGATACAGGAACATGTACGAGCACTCCGCAATGGTGACCTTAGATACCCCCTTACGTTCCATATGCAAGAAAAACATACAAACGAAGAGGGACTTTGGTTTATAGGAATAGATCATGTTCCAGTCCACCCGAGAGGGGGGGGGACAGAGAACTAGCCCTAAGAAAAAGAGAAGCAGGCTGGATATGTAAACTCAGAAGTGTGGAAATGGGCCACAACAGCGATGATGAGATGCATTATTTTCTGTAGATAACTAGATTACACCTCGAAGATTTCTGGAATACTTAATGTCCTGTTTAGATAACACACAAATGGGATTGTATATGTTTATACATGTTTGTTTAAGATATGCTATTCCCTCCACCTTTCTATGAAGAGTTATGAAGAATGATGTTTCATATCAATGGTAGGCATGGGATCATGCCTACGACGTGTTATACTCCCTTTTCTCCCATAATGGTACCTTTTTTTCCCCTCCTTTATGTACAGATTAGGGTTGATTATTACAATGTTTGTATTGCTTTCATTGTTTTTGCTCTGGTGATTCCCTGTGTCTCCAGTTCTCTTTGGTTACATCCTCTTGGAGCTTAATTGTTGCTCTAGTGATTCCTTGCATCACTACCTTTCTCTTTGGATATATTATTTTGGAACCTAGTGGATGTAGGGTTATCCACTCTTGTTTCTGAAGACTAGCCTCAACATAGGAACCTATTGGACATACTGGTCTCAGGTCATAAGGTGTGGTCGCTTGAAATACCAGGACTCTATCTCCTCTCTTTTACCAATACCTATTATCTATTACATTTTATGGTTCAGACCCTGTATATTTTCTCGTGTTATACTACACTATGGCTGACGCCCAATATGATGGAGCCTCGACCTTAGCTTTGAAATAACAGGTTTTGTTGTGAATCTGATTCCCCTTAATATCTTATGACCGCAATTGTTACGGTGAAAGAATGGTATGAATCAGCCACAGCCTTAATTGTAGAGATACATATGCATGCTTATTATTACTTTATAGATGCGTGTTTCGCACCTTGAACTGGATGAGGATATGTAATCTCTTGAATTCGATTTCTAATATTACATCCACCATTTCTTGTCCTCGACATGAATTACTGCACAGGGCACGACGGGATTCGTGAGTCAGAAATATATATAGTAACAACTTTCCAAATGAGTCTTGAGACAAATATCCGCTTAGGATCGGAATATTCAAAGATGGCCGTCAATTTTACTTGGGTTGTCATGTGACCTTACTTTTAAGGAACTAATTCAGATTACACAGGTACTTTGACTCATGAGCCGTCCGGGCTCTATAAAATTGGGAGAAACGGTCTGTGCAGAGCACAATGGGGATCGTAATTCATAAATAGACATTTTAACAACACTTAAAAGGAGTCCTGAGACGATTACTCGCATAGACTTTGAACATTCAAAGATGGCCGCCAAGCTTACTTGGGTTGTCATGTGACCTTACTCTTAAAGAATTAATGCAGATCACACAGGTGCTTTGACTTATGAGCTGTTCGTGCTCTATAAAATTGAGATGACCGTTCTACGATTGTATCCTGACCGGAGGAGTATGTGACGCTGTCGAGACTGGCTGGACCGTGACTATTAGATTGCGGTAAGGACGCTTGTCAGTGGAGAATCGAGTGCATGAACTCCCCTAGCTTTCAGTTTAGGAGGAATTACCTTTTTTTTGACTTTTTAAAGTTACAATCTATATTGTCTCTTTGACTCAGCCGAGGATAAGCTATTTACCCACGCTTAAAGTCGTTCGCAAATCTCAGGAGTTGATCATGATAACAGCGGGGACTCTTACGTCAGTATTAGATTTAGCCCGTGATATTTACAATGGAAATGAATTATGGGTTATTGACCCCTATACATAATATGGGACAGTTTTTTACCTTATTCTGACATGACATCTTAATCAGAGTAGGTTATAATTATGATGACCCCGGCCATCTACGGAAGTTTTGCTATAATCGAAAAATTAAAAGGCAACTTACAGCTAAAGAAGCAGGGAGGTTCCATGGACATAACTATGTTAGTATCTCTCTCTGCCTTTCTCCCTTTGTATACACATGTATTCGTTTTTCTCCATACAGATTGATTCTGTTTTATACGCGGGGAGCTTGTATCTATACCCTCCCTTTCCATAAAGAAAGACTGCTTATATACTCCATATATTAGCAGGAGTGATTTATAGGTAAGCGATACTGAAATCTATCAATTGACCATTGGTATATAGGAATGGGTCTATTGGCTTGTGTTAGAACTGGCGATTTCTGGTTGGCTAGGGCTTGCGCCAAAGCCAGGCAGAAACCACCACTCTAGTCAGGGCAAGGAAGTTACACGCCAAAGAACCCCTGCTCACCCCCTTGGTAGCTTGGCACGAGCAGTCAGGCTTATCCCTGAGGCAAGGTATAAAGCGTTTGCGCGCGCACCCAGCAACAACACCCAAGGCCCACCACAAAGGAAACTCCACACAAGGTATTCTATAAAAATAGCCTTTGTATTATACACAACACATTAGATAAAAACACACACTTTACAATGTGCCAACAGGCACGGGCAGAATTTACAAGGGATTATATATACAGGGGACAGGGCCACATGGACCACTGTCAGGAATTAGCACTTTTAGATATTTAGCACTTAGCACCAAATATAAAATTACTGTAGCACAAAAATAACATATATATAGCACACAACCAGTAGTTACTGGTAACAAGAAAGTACCACCTACGCAACCCTAACCACCTTAGGAGACTATCACGCAGGGACTCAGAACCTCCCTAGTACCACCGGTACCAGGGGAACACAACCACCTAAGTATCACAATACCTGTAGGGGAAAGCACACATCAGACATGATGCATAAAACATTCAGAGGTGCCGAACATGGCACATGACGCATAAACTCATTCAGAGGTGCCGGGCAGGTAAACACATGATGCATAAAACATTCAGCGGTGTTCTGAAAGAAAACACATGATGCAGAAACTACATTCAGCGGTGTCATAAAAGGAAACACATGATGCATAAAACATTCAGCGGTGTCAGGAAAGGAACAATTGCGCAAGAACTCATATGCCACCACCTGTGGCAGTCCCTAGGCCAACCGGCCTTGTAGGGGCTAGGACGCCCTATTCAAGTCAGTCTGCGCCAGCTGCGCAAAGCAAAACGTAATTATCCCCACCTAAACGTTGCAGCTGCCCACTAAGTGCTGGGCAGCTGTAGGAAGGAACGTGGGCACAACTGTGCCCTTTCAAACACAAATCTGTCGCTCTCGTGGGGAGCCTCTCTGGGCTCTCGCCAAAAGAATGTCCCCTAGAGCCTCAACCGGCTCTGCACAACCAATGCGCCCCCAACGTTGGAGCCTCGGGGCTCTGATCACCAGAGTGCGCCTCGTTGGAGCCTCACAGGCTCGTGGACACTGCCACCACGTTGGAGCCACGGGGCTCTATACACACTGACTCGTGGGAGTCCCTCTGGACTCTACAAAATACTGCCCCCGTTGTTGGAGCGCCACGCGCTCAGAACTTTACCATGTCCCCCACGTTGGAGCCTTCACGGGGCTCTGACGCTGCCCCCGCACCCCCAACACGCGCGGAGTCCCCCAGCCCTTCTAAACACTCACCGGGCTGCTCGGGGAACTCCCGCGTCGTCTTCCCTCTCTCCGTTCTCGGGGGGGGGGGCATGAAGGACTCCGAGGCTTCCTCGCGGAGGGGCTGGCACCGACAATGTGCCTCGCGCCCCCTCCGCACAAGTTCTGGCCACCCTCCTCCTCACGGTCCAGCGCGGGGTGGGCTCCCGCCTGGATCTTGACTTCTCCGAACAGGCTGCAACCGCGGCGCTCGGTAGGAGGCGGGGTAGGCTCCCGCCCTCCTTCTCTGAGTTCCGGTTGTCCCGGAGGCCCGCCCTCGGCCGCCTGACTTCCTGTTTCGCCGGGGCCGCGGCGGTGATCTTCCCGGCGATACGAGGGGTGAGCTCCCTCGATAGGTGCGATGTACGGCGGGGTGGGCACCCGCCGTAAGAGTACTCAAATAAGCGGGGTGGGCACCCGCAAGCAGAATCAAAGCGCTCACAGCGCTACAAAGCCACGCACAGCGCTCCCAGCGCTATAAAGCCCAAAAAGCGCTCCCAGGCGCTACAAGTTAATACAAGTGCTCCCAGGCGCTTAGGGATACCAAGTCCAGCCAAAAGGTCTTTCAAAGAGCAGTGGGGCAAAGACTGGGCCCACAGCCAGCTCACAGGGCCCTCCAGCAGGGAGGAAGTCCCCAGTGGCGGTCTCTCCTGGCGCCCAGCAGCAGCAGGCCCCCCTCCAGATGATCCTGCAAGAGAACACCAAATGTAAGGGGACACAGCCCCTTTTTATATAGTAAAAGTCTTTGTCTGAAGGTGCAGGGAAGGGGGGCGAACCAGTTCCAACAGGTTCCTGAGCACTTTGTTTTGCTCAGCCCCTCTCCCTATTCACTGGCAGGCCAGGGTCATCAGACGCACCACAGGGGCCGGAGCCAGCAGTGTGTGGGGAAAGCCCTGTCCTATTCAGGACCCAGGAATACTCCTCCCCAGCCATCAGTATGCTAAACTCCCATTCACCACTAGGTGACTCCTCCTGACCCTGGGGATTTCCCTAGTCCGTCACATGACCTCCACCAGCCAATCGCCAGACAAGCCACACATTTCATACTGCACACTGAAGTGCCCACTTCTAGAAGTGGCACTTCCACACTAGGTACATGCACGCCGCACACATCATCGCGCAGCATTCACTCACACGAGTCCGCACATACCAAACTCGGGCCTGCACACCCCACGCATCAGGAACTACCAGGACACATACATTCCCCCATGCATTCCTATGGGAGGGCAGGCCAACCTCACAACACGCACGCACTTTACCCTGGGACACAGCGGTAAAGTGTGCAGAAACCCAAAATCACCACACCAAGTCACCAATAAAAAAGCAAAAAGTTTCGGGGGTGAACCTGCCAGAAGGGCCGGGTCCAACAGCTTGACTTCAAAAAACCTTTAATGTTTTATCTTTAATGACCAATAGGGGCTTAATTGTAAACATCATATATATGTTCAATGGACCCCTATATTGTGGGGGCACTAATTATATGTTTCTGCTTATGTACCAAATACATTTGGATGGGGAAACGATCCTAAGGACTTTCCCTTAATGACATTTTGCTGAATCAATGGAAGGCCTATGAAATTAGCCTTAAAGGAGCCCACCACTTTATTTCTCTAGTAGTTGGAACTATCTTTCAGGTGAGCACCCCCAAAGGTTTTCAGAGACGGATTGCACTAATAAATGGATCCATTAGCGTAAACTCGGGACACCTTAATTCCATTAATTATATATCCATCTAGGCTCACAGTGCAGCTACATATACCTCACTGAATTAGTACTTAATATATGTTTCTGCTTATACACCAGATATTCAAGGATGGGGAACTGTTCGTAAGGATCTTCCTTTCATGACTTATCGCTCTACTGTTGGAAACTTAATGACCCTACTATCATTCCAATGGTAAGATCTGGCATCTCCTGCTATTCTACACATTACATTTCGTTTGTGGATAAGCTTAAATCAATAAATTAGCCCTACCCTATATCTCTGTACAAGGTTCCTTTATATCTTCTTTCGTCTTCTTCTTCATGTTTTTCCTTTTCTTCTTGTTGTTTTTTCTTTTTCCTCCTGGTTGTCCATTCCAAAAAATGTTTTTCTTTTTTTTCTCAAATATAAAAACTTATTCTAACGTTGTCTAAAGACCTCGAAGTTTTAACCTTGTTCGACATGGATGTTGTCATATGATCCTAACACCGAGTAGCAAGAAGCGGCTATCTTTTTGCCTGCTAATGCGGGCCTATGGGTAGTATAATATCAGATAGGAAATCAAATTTGTACTGTCGTCCATTTTTGATAAGATGTAGGACATGTGTTTCATGTACGTCCAAAAAAACCTATAACTTGATTTAATACAAAGTGTGATTCTCATGTCTCTGTGTTTGATGTACCCTCAGTGTATGTGTTTTTTTTAAATGTATATATATGTATTTTTTAACAGCCCTGAAGAAGTCCTGCAATAGGACGAAACGCGTCGGCTGTGATGGGCTTTTTAGCATGAAAATTGAATAAAAAGATGTGTTAATGAAACTTTTGGCTTACTCACTGATTGGATCTGGACTATACTAATGTTCTAAATTGATCTGTATGATACGGAGTGGTGCACCATTGCTTTGGGTTTATTTATCATAGTTCCGTTGGAATTAGTACTGTAACAGTGGGTACTGCTTCTGTGTGCACACACACCCTTGATCAAATTTATAAGGGTTAAAGATTTAGGAGTTAATTAATGGTTAGGTGCTGACACTGAGGGTTCCACTGTTTTTCTTCTGGTTCAAGACAAGATTATTGTTATAGCTTGACATCACAGAACTATCAAAAGGTAAAGTTATAGGAGAAGGCATTGAAATTTCATCAGGGTGAGTAGCTATTCAGTTCCATAACTCAACAATTCCAAATGTGAAAGGGCCTTTCTTCTCTTTATGGCCAATTGTACAAAGAGGATAACCATATTATAGGGACCTACGGACACATAACCTAGTACAAAAAGTGGAGGCACCCACGCACCAAGGGGGACATACCTTGGACCCAATCTTCTCAAACATCACGGAGACAGAGGTAGAAACTCCATGGCCAATTCCCTGGTCGGACCATCATTTAATTCAGTTCACGATACCCTCTCATAGGGATAGATCAGAACTACAGCGCAGGACAATCACGCCCAGGAAATGAAATAATTTTAATTCTACCTCCTTCACCCGTGAACTATTAGAAGAAAGACCTTTACTTGATATAGATATCAACCTAGCCAATAACCAACTAGAAACATGGATTACATGCGCACTTGATAGGACAGCACCGCGGAGTTCTAGGACCCCTAGGAGACAAAATGAAACTGCCCCCTGGTTTAATGTGGAGGCAGCTAAAAAGACCTGTAAAAGGCTTGAGAGAGTATGGAGGAAGGACTACGGTAGTAGAGCAAATGAATACTACAAAAAGGAATTAAAACAATATCATGCACTAATCAAATAAACCAGATGTATCTTTTACACAGAAAAAATTGAAGGGGCCAAGAACTCATCTAAAGAAATGTTTGCCATACTAAAATCCCTTAGAACACATGAAACTAAAGACGATTCTACCTTATCTGTGGAAAGCTGCAACAGGGTAGCAGAATTCTTCACAAAAAAAGTGAGCAAAATTTATGACACCTTCCCGGTAGAAAAAAAGACAGGGTACAGGGCTTGCCTCTGGAAGCCATACCATGTTTACGGGAATAACGTTAGGCCTTCAAGATCCCTGAATTGGAAGAGCTTACAGCCATAGCAAAAGGTATCAAATCGGGCTCACCCCGGGATCCGGCCCGACCAGAAATAATAATGGAAGGCGCCAAGGAAATTAAGCCCTATATATCGGAGCTCAACTCCAGATCATTCCAAAACAGCACTGTCCCGACCGAATGGAAACAAGCCATTGTTAAGCCTCTAAAAAGAATAGCATCATTAGACCTAGCCTTACTGGAAAACCTCTGCCCCATCTCACTACTACCATTTGTGGCGAAAATTGCAGAGAAAGCAATAAATAAACAGCTGGTAGAACACTGACAGGAATGAACTACTCCATCCGTCCCAATCAGGTTTCAGAAGGGCTCATTCCACTGAGTCAGCATTACTTATGGCCTCGGAAACCCTGAGAATGCACGCAGCCGATGGACAGACAGCTGCACTGATTCTTCTCGACCTCAGTGCGGCGTTTGATACAGTCTCTCACAAACTTCTCCTCCATAGGCGAGAGATGTGCGGTGTGAGGCATATGGCTCTAAGCTGGCTGACATCGTTTCTCTCCTCGCGAAGCTTCCAAGTCGCACAGAAAATTTACACATCGGAGACCATCCCCTTACCCCAAGGGGTGCCACAAGGGTCAATTCTAAGTCCCACCTTATTTATTATTTATGTGGGACCACTGGCTGAGAGCGTAGAGAAACACAAGGTGTCAATTGTATCCTATGCAGATGATACTCAACTTATTGTGCTGCTATCTCAAAACAAGGACCTAGCGGCAGCACGTTTCTCTGACTGCTTAAAAGAGGTAGCCCATTGGATGTTCAATCACTGCCTCAAACTGAACGGAAATAAAACGGAAGTGCTGGTTGTTGGTAAGACTCCATCAATCTGGTCTACCGCATGGTGGCCGGACTGTTTGAGCCATATACCTACCCCCAAAACAGAAGTAAAAAATCTAGGGGTCTGGTTTGACTCCGAATTGACTTTTGAGAGCCAAATCCGTAAGGTGGCCGGGAAATGCTACTCTGCTATGAAAACTCTGCGAAAGGTCCTAGATCTCCTCCCTTCCAATGCCAGGAAAACCATTGTTCACGCATTAACAACCTCCCAATTGGATTATGGCAATGTATTATATCTGGGCACTACAAAAAGAGGTCTAGCTAAACTACAGAAAGTACAGAATGCAGCGGCACGTTTAGTCCTGGGCCTGCCAAGAAGAACAAACACTAAACAAACCTTGACTGCTCTCCACTGACTTCCAGTGGAAAAAAGAATCAGGTTTAAGGCTATGTGCCACTGCCACCGCATCCTAAAAAAAAAAAAGGCCCTAGCTACCTCTTACCCTTAATCATGAGATACATACCAGGACGTAGCCTGAGATCACTAGACAAGGATCTAGTGACAGTACCAAGAGTTGTAAGAGCGAGAATGGGGGAGCGCTCCTTTAGGTACAGAGCTGCAAAGTGTTGGAATGATCTCCCGTTAGAATTAAGAAGAGAGCCATGCGAAATAAGATTTTGCAAGCTACTAAAGACCTGGCTATTTGTACAACCATAGCTAAGATAGACCTGGCAATTCACTCACGTAGCGACCAGACATGCTGGCAATCTCCCACCCCCTCATGTGATCTCTTTAGCGCGGGGACACACCGTCTGATGTAACCAAGCGCTCTATAAATGTATAAATAAATATTGCACGTTATATTTTCCAAATTACATATATGATAAAAGGCAGATTTGTACATAAGCAATCTCTTATCAACAAATAGAGGTCGTAAAATTGCAGTTCTGATGTCCCTATACAATTTACAAAAAAGTAAAAAGTGCAAAGTGGACTGGGGCGTTTTACCGTCACACGGACATTTGGGTAGATTAGAACTCCACTTGCCCATCTTAGGGAAAGCGATCTGAAAGTGCAGAGTGCTCATCCTTAGCCTAGTTAGGTAGAATCTATATTGTGGATTTCTTATGGCTATAAGATATGGCTGGATGCCTGCTGAAATCGAGCCTTCACAGTAAGATCTAACAAGTGATTTAAAAAAACAGATATACAGGACAGAAGATAGACAAAATGGAGTCAGTGTTAGAATTGTGGGCTATCCTTAAAAAGGTTCAACCAGATAACCCCACAATGCCGATAGTGAGCAGGGTGTCAGCACCTCCACAACATATGCAGGGATGGATGTACTCACACCAGCTCCTCCTACAAAACTATATTCGAACCCAATATTAGTAGAAGCCAACAAGACCCCCACTGAAGGAAGGTCAATCAGGTCTAAACCCAAGAAATCAAAAAGCAACCAAGCCCAGATGCAATTAGCGCAGCCCATGTTCCTAGGGAAGGTCCTCAAAAGTTTGACTCCCCGTTCCTCACACACTGTATTTCACACCTCAAGGGCGGATAAAATGCACATTCCCTATGGGTCAGACAAGCGTGAGCGTGTGTCAGGGAAGTTTGTGGCAGCTCTCAATAGCGACTCAGCGAGGTGGGGAGATGAAGGAGGGAGCTCCATTCCTCCGGGAACAGATGACAATGGCGGGGCTAAAGGGTCTGACCACTTGGTAAAGGGAGAGAATGAATTTGAGGATGAAGTCAAGCTAACTAAAGCAGAGTGTACTTCTGAGTAAAAAGGCCAGGCCACACGGCGCGAGTAAGAGGCATGAACAGAGGCTCGAGAGAGAGAGTGCGCGCAACGGGGAGCAAGAACGAGAGTAAAGGACAGCACACACTCCTCATGAGGAAAGCGAAGCCAGGTACAGGGCGCTGCGTTGGGAAGAGTCAGAGGTCGATGAAAGGCTGCAAGCAGGGCACAGGGCCACATTGTTCGGTTGACATAGGAGAGGGACTGACCAAGAGATGAAGGAACAAGGCAGCCTGGCACTTACTCACCCACGACGCAGGAAAAACAAAATAGCAGTGTGTGCAAATGATGGAAGCAGCGATGAGGATGCACGTTGCTCCTCATGGGTGCACGACAAAGAGAGAAACCCAGATGGATATTATAGTTAAGGAAGTGACCCATTTGGGGTCACCCGGGTCGCTAATTACCACTTCTCATCCTTCCGTACTAAATGTAGAGTCTGTCAGACAGTATAGAATACAAACCAAATACTGTTTATTCATATACACTCGGAGTGGAGCCCCATCTGCCCAGTCACTAGGAGTGTTGCAGAGGGAACTGAAATCGACAAGCATAAAGATACATTATGTAGTCAAGCAGAAACACTGCCACAGTGGAATTTTCCAAGCAGGGGCAGCTAAACTGTGAAATACAAAAAAAGGGCCCGCAAAAAGACAAGTGGGAAAGGGCCTCTATCTAGAGGGAAAGGCATGCCATAATATGAACAGTGCACTCATTACCTAAACAAAACCTAAGTGAAGAAACAAAACTCAGAGGGGATCATTTCTCAGAAGTGGACGAGATCAGTTTTGAACAGCCTGAAATGGTGCCTAAAAAGAAAATGGCACAGCAAATGCTAACCTACATAGAGCACTGCGTAAACACAAACAGTTTCTATTCTAACAATAGCTAAAAGGCAAGGCAAGACCTTTGTATACACATTTTGCAACCTACTAGCAGATTGGACTGAGGAGAGGGACCAATATGCAGATCACGGCCGAGGGCAGGAGCATTTGAGCGAGAGGACATGGTAGTAGCGGAGGACTTCATCAGGCATGTAAGTAGAAACCCTAAGTGATACTTCTCCATGCAGCAATGCCTCGTAAGATGGGGACGTTGTGTTGAGGAAAAACACGTGGAGTCACCTAGTGTGAGTGAGTGCCCATTACTACAGAAAGGTGCAGCGTGGATTATATACGTGCCATTGGCACAGATGGATAAAGGACAAACTTATCGTCATTGCTGGATGGGTCAGGGAAGTGAATTACATGCTTTTAGAAAACACTGCAGGTATCACTCTAGTGATAGGAGGCATTAAAATCTGCTAAGCAGTCTAAGTAGTGAGGAGACCAACACGGTGTTCACCCAAGCTTGCATTCCAGCAATCTAACATTTAATATGAACGGGCACCGGATTTTGGACCGCCCTGAAAGAAAAATTCCCTGACCAACCCAGACTTAGAAGGGCTAATGGCAAAGACCATGAGACCAGAGGAAAGCATACACGGTGAGGGAAAGATAAGAACAAGGGACGGGACAGCCATGGGCTGATGATGGCTGATATGGGCCCACAAGTCACATTTTTCTACATTATTCTTAAGAAATTTTTACCCACAGAGATACAGACTAGTTGGTTTAGATACTAAATCCTGGCAGGAGATACGAGCCTATATACTCCCCTACTATAGGAAAAAGAAAGAAAAAGCAAGAGAGAAGTAGGAGCATGCCCAAAGTGACACAGCAAAACTTGCCCAACATAAAATGAAAAAGAATGTTCTTGAGGGGGTTAATGAAATCCGCAACCATGCTGATGGCACCTGTCACAATGGGGGCTCCACCGCAAAACCTTAGAAGGTTCCGAACAGGCAGCCAAAGAGCTCAAACAGGTTATGGTAGTGGAGGCCAAGTCGGCTGTTTGCAACCAGAAACAAGAGTGCTACTATTGCCATAGGCGGGGTCACCTGGTAGAGAGGAACCGGTTAAAGGCATACTATGAGCAGCAAAAACAGCAGAGGGTAGTGAGCCAGGGCCAAACCCCACAAAACCCCACAAACATCCATCATTACCAAGCATGGGGTAATCAGAATGCACCATACACTTAATCGCAGGGTGCCCTGCCATTTACCACACAACTACAGCAGAGATCAAGCAACTGGGCAAGCATGTGGCAGCAGTAGACACAGTCAGGGAACCCAATGCAACAGGTACTGGGGCCACAACCCAAGCACGGAGGGGTGACAGTGTGGGGAGGTAGCGCCTTCACGCAATTACAGAGCAAGATCTACAGTATAACAGACTACCCAGTAGATGAAGACAGTTAATATGGACCCTAGCGACTCCTCCCCAAGTAGTACACCTCCGATGGTAAAGACTAGTATCACCCTAACCTCTTTTCCAAAAACTACATCAGAACAGAAAGGATGACAGACAGCACTGGGGGTTCAAAGCTTTTTTTACTTGCTGCCAGGTAGTCAGGGCTGCTGTGAGCTATGTCATCAGGTGTCCACATTAGGTCCGGCATCAATGGTGAGTCCTTGGGAGCACAGAATAATCAGGTTGCCTAAAGCACGCACAGAAACCAGATGCCACTCTGCTGCGATCCCCCAGGGAGGGATTTGCTGGCCACACCCCAGGGGCAGGGTAGTCTGACGAGAGGATGGAGAAAAAAATGGTATAAAGAGCAGTCAGACACATCCCCTAGCCAAAGTCTAAGGGGATGTACTCCAATCACCAGGCCAACAGGTACCCATTTTCTTGAACCTTGGGCAAAGCGTAAGCATGCACGGACCTCTTAATGTCAGTAGAAGTGTCTACGTTTAGCCGGAAACAGATGTTTACTTATAGAAAGAGGCATCCTTGCTTTGGGTGCATTGTGATCAGGCTGCCATTGTTTTCGTTTTGCAGATAGCTGTCGCTATATGGCCTAAAATAACAAACAACTGCACAACATACATGTGGGCCTTGTACACAGGGCCAAGGCAATACAATAGTGTTCATGCAAAGTTGACTCATGTAAGCAAAGTCAGTGTTTTCTAGGAAACTAACTCAGTGTCATGTATGCAAATGTGTGTCCAAAGTCGATCTGAGTTGATGACTTGGTGGAGGCGATAGCTAGTCCTCGCGGTGCAGCAGCCGTTTCCAGATACCAACTTATTCAATTTAAGTACGTGCATCGCATGTACTATACTCGTCTTCGTCTTTGGAGGATGGGTGTGGTGGCATCCCCCCAGTGCTTACGATGTGGTAGGAAGGAGGGAACGTTTCTTCATACGTTGTGGAGCTGTGTGGCGCCACAGCCCTTCTGGTGTAGGGTATCGACCTGCCTTAAAGATGTGCTGTCCAGGGACCTCCCGTACGATCACGTCTGTTTTTACTTCACAGTACTGAAGACATAGGTGGGAACCGATATAAGCAGCACCTTCTCTTTCTTGCCCTCACAATCGCCTAACAGGATATTGCTCAGTTATGGAAGGGTACTTCTCCACAGACAATAGGAAAGTGGTGAAGAGAACTAGACAAATGTATGGGTACAGGGATGGCGGTTTTTCAAGCAAGGAGTTGCCCCCAAACACATAGAAAAATATGGTCTCGGTGGGCCGCATACCGGGGCATTGATCTTCCTCCTCTCCTATCACAATCCCCACAACTGTAGCCCTAAGGGAGGTTTGCGGTCCATTATGTACAATGTATTGATTTATCTCTTTGGGTATACAAGGGTATTGAAATTTGCATGTGAATGTGGGTGGGGTGGGAAAGTCAAAGTGTGGTTTTCAGTGTTCGTTTGTTTGTTATGTGTACAAATTGTACCCATTGATATTTCCACATCAGATAACTCCTTTTATATTCTGTCTTCATGTGGATTGTGTCAGTCTTTTGCCCATGTGGTACTCTCAAAACCTAATAAAAATATGTTTCAAAAAAAGAAAGTTGATTTGAAAAGTGACGCCAATTTTAGGAAAGACCCAGACTCATGAAAAATGGCAACATTTCCTTTTAGGCCTAACTGGGACACGACACCCACTCTTAGGCCATAAGTCAACTAAGAAGCTATCTAATGCAAAAATCCCATTTACTAAAAATGCAACTACATAAGTAAAAAAAATTCGATAAAACATCCTACTAGACAATCATGATAAAAAGGCATTTACAAATGTAAAGACCCAAAGCATAAAAAAATCCAAAAAATAATAAAATAAGCATTAAAAAATAGGTCAATTTAAAATGTATATGGTATGTAAAAACAGGCCGAATAAAAAGTTCCCATTAAACGGAATAGCCAGACGTTTATGTGTTCCAAGTGGTAGATGAAACATTGCTGTTCCCAGCGTCTGCAGACGATAATCCCAGAGGGACATCTTAGAGCAAGTTGATAGAGCAAGTATGTTCCCATAAACCCCCCTCAAGCAGACGCTGCTGGAGCAAAAACAGCGGGTCGGTGCTCCGTTGAGCCAGAGTTAAGATCTAATACATCAAGCGGAGAAGCAACCCAGGGAGGCTCGTAGAATGCGGCCAGAAACAATGGAATCTGCAAGGGACAGCTATATAAAGGGGCCTTTAGTGGGTCCATCTGTACACTTATTTCCGAAGGTTCAACCAATTGCGACCACAAGCACAAATCAAGCATACACTCATAAGCGCATACGAGACAGTGGAACACAGGATGTATGCAGTGGAGCCTTACAGGCCGAAATGACAGGAACCAATGCTCATCCAGTTCTTGAAGCAAATGTGCGCCAAAACACTGCACCATGTGTTCACAGCACAACATGATGTAAGGCAGCGCCAGCTCTATTCGTTCTCGATATGGGACATCCATTGCTCAACAAAAATATTAAAAGCAATATCCCTCTAATTAGGAGCAGGACCAGCAGAAGGCCTTTAAGATGCTTCAAAACCGGAGTAGATAAAAGATGGAATGACTCAAAATACCGTACGGAAGGTGCTGATCAACCCGGACCCTATAAAAAAAAAACTTGCTATCCCAGTCGTGCCAGACATGTTAAAAATACAATGTACCAATTCTCCAAAATGGTGTGGGAAGTAAGTACGGAGTAGCACCTGTATTTCAGATGCTGACCTCGCCACGAAGGTCAAACGTCTCCTTGGCAGAAGTTAAGGCCATATCCTTTGGAAATAATTAAGCTTTCAGTTTACTCAGGGCCTCAAAACGCACTTTGGTATGATTGATTGAAGACCACAGCGTATATTCCCAACTGTATGGGCAGGTGGAAATGGGACTTGTGTGCAACAAGTAACAATGGAAGACAACCACATAGGCAATCCCTGGTTTCATCCCACAGCAAACTTAACTGTTCAACATCAGATAACTCCAATTCGAGAGTAATCTGAAATACAAACAAATCATGGATGCTGGGGAGTCTTTCAAATAGCAAGACCAGTTCGCCATAGAGGATTTACATGCTCCATGCAACGAAACATCCTTGCATACTAAGGACCCACTCAAATTGTTCCCGCATTCAGAAAGTTGGAGAAAAACTTCAGTATCCTTATTCCGACACTGCAATTTCAAAGTAAGCTCCCAATATTCATGTATGAACCCTTCATTCAATGCCTCATGTCTGCCCACTTGATGGTGGTGTTGTCAGGCCTGTTCCACTCCCAGACGATTCTGTCGCAAAAGGCAGACCAGTGCATGCATAAAGCCGCTTTGCATGAGTGCAAGAACGCTTTGTGTTCTAGTTGACGCTTGCGTCTCTTCTGCCCGACTTTCACTTACCTTCCTCTTCCAGGTCATGACGCATCGCGGTCCATGTTCTCGTCAGGCTGCATTGCGGAGGCTATTCTTGCTCCCGATTTCCTGTCTCTGTCACTTCTGTGAATTTACTCAAAACTCCCATTCCTTGAAAATCTGCAAATCAGCCAAAAAATATTCAAAGACCCATTAAAGCATCAACGTCTGCTTCTTAGGTGGTAATGCACATTGCACTGGCTTAGTTATTTGTGTGAAACTTATCTGATAATTGTTCTTCCAGTGTATAGCGATTCCATTCACATTTGTGCCTTCCTGTTGAAGCTGTAATGATACAAAATACTATTAGTTTTTCTCCTGAGACTTAAGGAGATATTTAGTATTTAGCCCTGAACATGTTTGTGTCTGTTCTTTTTTGTTTTTGCTATAGAGAAACAGTTCAAGTTGTGATTGCCTCCTCTTTTCCTCCCATGGATATATGGTTTTCGGGCTTTCCTTGACTCTCTGCCATACAATGCTTTAAGGTGTATTTTAAGGCTCTTCCTTTATTATTTATATTTCTTTCCTCATTGTTGTGCCATATATACACAATTTGTCTCCTTTCTATGTATTTAGATTGTACACTGCTCCTGTGTTTACAGTTACTTACTTATATGAGGAAGAGGCAAATTAATCAGGTAGCTATCACTAAAAGACAGATGCATTTAGAAAGAATTGTGTGTTCTCTGATTATGATCCTGGCTCAAACCCAACATTCATATTCTTTTCTTTTGATGCAGAGAACACATAAGAATACCTTGACCCTTACCTTTTTTACTAAGTACACCATGGGACGTGTGTCTTTTCACTTTCCCTGTTCTCCTCTTCCCCCATTTCATAATTTCTTGCTTTGGCATTGTTGGGCATTCTTAGTGGGTGAAGGAAGTTGGAACCATGAGTCATACCTTGCGTATCGCTCCTGCGGAAACATCAGGTGAGATCTCAGGGAACGTAAAGCCCACGATTACTTTCTGCCCTGGGAATATGGAAGAACAGCAGATAACCCTTGCAGATTTAGCCGACATGAAAGGGAATCTGCAAGAGGAAACCCAAGCCATTAAACCTAGGGTAGACTCTATACAGCAGGACACTATACAGGATAGAGCAGCTGGGACAAATACAAGGGCTACTAGTAATTTTTTTTACCAGCCGCCTCCTCTGCTAATTGAAGTAGTCCTGTTTTTTATGTTACCACTCCTCCTGCTATACCACTAGCCCCTTCTGAACAGTTTATGGGAGATTCTACAACATTTGCTACATTTATTAATTAATGCCAGTTGCACTTCATGTACAAAGCCGCATGTTTTCCAACTGAACAGGCTAAAGTAGCATTCATTTTACCCTACTTTGGTGGAACTGCCGCCACTTGGTCAATTCCTTTAGTAGAGCGTAACTACCTTCTGTTTTACAATTAAACTGCTTTTAAAGATGAGCTAAGAAGATTATTTGATAGGGATTCCTTTATGCAATCTGTAGATACAGAGTTACTGACTCTACAAGGCATTAAGGATCTAATGACCTATATATCTAGCTTCAATAAACTAGTGGCTGAAGCAGGCTGGCTTAAGGCGAAGTGCAGTGCTCTCTTTTACAAAGGACTTTGTGATGAATTTAGAGACTAGTTGTCTCAAAAAGTGGATCCCCAGAGTCATACAGTGCACTTATTGACCTTGTAGTCAAATTAGACAATCGATTAAAAGACAGATGTTGAGACAAGGGGTACTCTGACAACAGGATACTGATATACAAAGAAAATAAAGCAGATCCTGAAAAACTGTCAGAAGAACCCTAGCCTATGCAAATAGGAAGTATCAGGGGCCCTCCAAGTAAAGAGGAGCAACAGAGGCAGAGAGACAAGAAGTTATGTCTCTATTGTGGGAAACAAGGTCTTTTTTTGAGCGATTGAAACCCAAGAGGTGAATCGAGTCGGTAACCACTAAGCCTGAAGCTTTTTGGGACGTATGCTTCGGGTAGGTCAGGATTAATAGTCACACAAATTGTAGCTCAGAATAGTTCCCTGTCTACTCTCTATTATATTTTTGTTTAAACTCATCTTAAGTGGGAAGAACAATCTATTGAAGTCCAGAATATGATGGGGCTAGAGGGAACTTCATGGGCTTACAATGGGCCAAACAAACGAAAATCCCCTTTGTGACCAAGGCCATTATGGATGCGGTTAAAACCATTGATGGCAGTGACAAAATCTGGTCCCATAACACATGCTAGTGGTGATTTTATCCTCATTCTACTTGACAAACACAAGGAAACTGTACATTTTGATCTTATTCAATCACTCCAGTTTCCAGCCATCTTGGGCATTCCTTGGCGTGTACAACACAATCCTGACAAAGATAGGAGGAATCGTTTTTTTGTCTTTTCGTTCTGAGTTCTGTAAACAGGGCTGGTTTTAGGGCAGTGCGACTGGTGCGGCCGCACTGGTTGTTGACCTTGTGAGGGCGTGCTGATCTCAGGGGGGGGGGGGGGGGGCAGTGCTGTGTTTAGCAATAACTTACGATTTAAAAACACTGTCAGCAGAGGTTCTCGTGCCTCCAGTTTTCAGGCAGCAGTTAAAAATGTCAAGACAACTCTTGTGATTAATGTTCCTGCTAGAGAGCGAAATCAGTTTTGTGTAGGGGTAGTTTTGGCTCATCATAAAGTAGCACAGAGGGTTAATATTCATGCTACAAAGAACGCGTGCCCTGCAGATCACAGGTCTCTGTTTTATTAGGGTAGTTGAGTGGATTACTGCTTTTGTCACAGAGATCCTTTTGTTACCACAGTTCATAAGATACAACCCTAAAATAGAACAGTGACTGCCGCACCGGGCGAAAACAGCTCTAAACCCGGTCGGTAAAACTCATTGTACGTATTGAACTGATAACCAGACGGAAATAGCGGTGAGCACAGAAACAGTTGTACCTGAACTGCCTTCTTGCTATCATGACTGAACTCATGTATTTCATAAAAAAGGTGTCTACCCATTCGCCTCATAGACCATATGACTGTCAGATTGATTTGACTACTGGTGCACAAATGCCCTGCAGCAGAATCTATGCCATAACTGAAAAAGAGAACATCTATCTAAGAGAACATTAGGATGAAATGTTACCCTTGGGTTTATCAGACCTTTTCGTTCATCCACTTCCTCTCCTCTTTTTTTATTTCCAAAAAGGGACGGAGGTCTTAGATGCTGTATAGACTATAGGTCTCTCAATGACATCACCATCAAAAACAATATCCTTTATCATTAATTTAATCTTTGCTTAATCAGGTCAAGAATGCCAATATTTTCACTAAATTTGATTTAAGAAGGGCATATCATTTGGTGAGGAGGTCAGAAAGGCTATGAATGGAATACTGCATTTCACACTACATTTTGGTTATATGAATACCTAGTTATAACTTTTGGCCTTTGTACTGCCCCTGCTGCCTTTCAATTTGGTTTTTAATAAATTAAGTCATGAGAGAAATGCTGGATGTATGTGTAATTGCATATATAGATGACATTCTGGTCTACTCCTCCTCTGAGGTAGAACATATAGAACATGTTGGGGCTGTTCATGAGAGATTAAGAGAAAACAAACTATGTGAAATTAGATAAATGTGAAATCAACACAAAGGTCACCATTTTGGGGGTTGTATTATCCCCAGACGGAGTGAGCATGGACTCTCAAAAAAGTACAGACTTTTCTAGGCTTTGCCAACTTTTATAGGCGTTTCATTGATAATTTCTCAGCTCTGAAATCTCCACTCTCAAAACGTCTAAAAAGGGGGTTAAATTCCTTTGGACCCCTGCAGCTGAAGAAGCTGTTCAGAAATTGAAATACGTTTTTGTCAGTGCCTCCATATTGAAACACCCAGACATATCCCAACTCTTCATTGTTGAAGCTGGCGCATCACAGATAGCTACTGGGGAATTATTATTCCAAATAATAAAACATCAGGGCATTTACATCCAGTTGCTTTTTATTGCCATTAGCTGAATTCCACACAACAAAACTATTACGTTGGAGATTAAGAGCTTCTAGCAATAAAAAGAGCATTCGAGGAATGGTGCCAGTATTTGTTGGGAGCATTACACACTATCACTGTTCTTACAGATCACAGAGATCAGCTATATTTAAAATCAGCTTGAGTTCTGCCCACGAGACAACTGCTTGCGCTGAACCCAATATTTCAGTGACTTTGATTTTGTAATACAATTTCAAACAGGTAATAAAGCGGATGCCCTGTCACAGTTAGGATATGAGGTTGTGGAGACACCAAGTTATCATCCCACTATAATAGCCAGGGGACGTATTTAGAGGCTTTATGTTCTGAAAAGAAATTCACCAATTAGGTGATACAAGCACAGAATTCTAAGGAAGTCAAGGATCTTTAACAGAAATACAAGAGTGTAAGAGTGCAACACCTCCTATACATTCAGGAAGGTTTGGTCATTCCCACATTGCCCTTACAACACCAAGCCTTGGAATAGTGCCATACACATGCTCACTAGTCATCCAGGATACAAAAAAGCTTTTAGATTGACCGAAACTGTAGTTTTGGTGGCCCACTACGGCAAATGACACCAAACAGTATATTGAAAAAATGTCATGCATGTGCTCAAAGCAAGAGTTCTCACCAGGCCCCCGCTGGCGTACCGACTCATATGCCCACTCGCCCAAGTCCATGGCATTCTTTTTCCATAGATTTAATCGTGGAACTACCAGGAACCACACAAGGTTTTACAGTCATATTAGTTGTGGTGGATATGCTTTATTCCTATGAAAGCCATTCCTACATCTAAAGAGTTGCCAGGCGTATTTATAGACACATAGTGCAGTTGCATGGACTTTCTTCTGTGATGGTTTCAGATCGGGTCCCAAGTTTATATCTAAATTTTGGAAGGGGTTGAGCATTCTGTTACAGATAGACATTCATCTTTCATATGGCCATCATCTTCAAATGGATGGTTAGACTGGAAGAATGAATCAATGACTTGCACAGTACTTACAGATTCAATTACTGCACTCCTTAGATTGGGACATACTTGTATGGGCAGCTACATTTGTTTTCAACAATAGCATGCACTCTTCCATTTTTTTTTATCCTTTGTACTGTAATTGCGTCTTCTGTCCTCTCTTTTTGCTTTTACCTACTCTTGTTTCTACTCCTACAGCTCTAGAGTTTGTTGATCATATACATAATACACAGAAAATAGCTCAGGTTAATTTGTGTAAGGCCAAGGTGGTGTACAAGGGAGATGTGGATCTCCATCACCGCTCCAGTCTTGATTATGTGTTGGTGGACATGATTTGGTTGTCCACACAAAATATTGGTGTGAAGGGAATCCACAAATTTAATTCCCGCTTTACTGGTCCTTATAAAATCATCAAAGTGATCAATCCAGTGGCCATAAAATTGGAACTCCCTTCTGCTCTAAAGATGCATCCATTTTTTCATGATTCTTTGTTTAAGCCTGTGATGGCGACGATGCGATTATCAGTCCAGCCCCCACCCGTGGTGGTAAATGATGAGCCCGAACATGAAGTAGGAGCCATTGTGGGCTCTAGGAGATTGAGACGTAGATTCCAGTATTCGGTCCATTGGTTAGGTTATGGTCCTGAAGATCGTACATGGGAGCCTCCTGGCCATGTGCATGCCACTCTGTTATTGCGTCTTTTTATAGATGTTACTCTTGAGAGCCCATATCTATTGAGGGAGGGAGTTTAGGTAGGTGTACCATCGGCCCTGCTCTGCTACCGGCCGATTCAGTGCGGAGGTGGAGAAATGAGAGCATAATGCCAGTTTGTATGAGCGAAAGAGCGCTTTGCGTTCTAGTTTACGTGCGCATCTCTTCCGCCCTACTCACCTTTAACCTTTCTCGTCCGGGTCACGACACATCAGGTTTGGCGTTCTTGTCAGGCTGCATTGGGCGGTTCTCCTTGCTCCCGATTCCTAATCTCGGTCACTTCGGTGAATTGAATGTAAACTCCAGTTCCTTGAAAATCTGCAAATCCACCAAGGAAGAGTCAAAGACCTCTTAAAGCATCAACGTCTGCTTCTTAGGCAATGATGGGCTTTGTGCTAGCTAAGTCATTTGTGTGAAACTTATCTGATAACTGTTACAATGTCATTTGGAGATTCCATTCTCATTTGTGCATTCCTGCTGAAGCTGTAATACTACATCAGACTATTTGTTTTTCTCCTGAGCCATAAGGAGACATTAATATTTAGCCCAGCACTATTATGTCGCTCTTCTTTTTTGTTTGGGGTACAGAGGAACAATTCAAGATTGGATTGCATCCTCTTTTCCTCTAATGGTTATATGATTTTTGGGCTTTCCTGGACTCTCTGCTATACAATGCTTTTAGTTGTTTTTTACCACTGTCCCTTTATTACTTCTATTTCTTTTCTCACTGTTGAGCCATATATACAGAATTTGTCTCTTTTTCATGTTTAGATGTGGAATACTGATCCTGGGTTTATATTTACTTGCTTATATGAATAAGAGAGGAATTAATCAGATAGTTACCACATTAAGACAAAGCTACATTTACAAAGATTTGTATGTTCTATCTGATTGGAATCCTCACTCAAACCCTAACATTCATATTCTTTTCTTTACATGCAGAGAACACATAAGAATACCTTGAACCATACCTTCTTCACTGAGTACGCCATGAGATGTGTGTCTTTTCTCTTCCCCTTTTCCCTTCTTCCCCCATCTCCCCATCACTTGACATTATTAGTCATTCTTGGTGGGTGAAGGAAGTTAGGACCTTACTTCATACGATGCATATCGCTGCTGTGGAAACATCAGGTGAGATCTCACAGTACTAAAAGTGGAAAGTTGAGTTTGGTAGTATAATGTACCCAATGATTATCTGATCCGAGGATGCAATTTCAGCAACGCTAAAAGGTCATTTCTCCAGTTTCTCAATATGTAACAGTATATTTTGCAACCTTCAGTGCCATATCTATCTGCTGTTCAGTAAGGTGGTTTGGTAAAAATAGATTTGTGATGTTAGTGTCGCCATGGCATGTGGCCAGAACGGAGTGTCTGTAAAGTCCAGCTCAACAAAAGAATAGACCTAAGTTGGAACTGTCTTGCTGTATGACGTCTATGGTTGATGGTACAATGTTACCAAGGAGTATATTCTTCATGCGGTAGTCATACCATTGTCAACTACTGCTAGAGCTTCTTCAAAGTTGGCCCTGTAGCCTTTCGTCAGCCTCCTGTTGAGATATTCTCCATATATTGTGATAGACGGCATAAAGAAAGCATTTTTGACGTGGTTTCCCAGGACCTAACAAAAAGTCCAGTAGATCCAGGTCATCAGATAAAAGTGACACATGCTGTTGCACCGGATATAGTGTTGAGGTTTTTAGCCAATCAAGGCACAGCTTCCCAACACTATAAGTTGTCACCATCACCTAATGTTCACTCTGCGCATATCGCATGATGGGCCTATTCTGCGAATCCTTTGCTGTTAACCAGGAATCAAGTCTGACATTTATTAGTGTCTAGTGGGCAGACTCACCATCCCTCCCAATTGGGGTCTGATGAGTTATGCCTACTTTTACACAGCATGGTGTCTATCGTATCCTCATTGTAAGGTATTAATTGCTGCCAATTCTCAAAGGGTGCAAGTGTTGGAACCTATGGTGTGTTCAAGTCTTCCATCTTGGTTAGACTAAGACACGTTTGGCGCACAGTTATGTTCAGGAAAATAGTTTGTTGCAGTATTAAGCAGGCTTTAAATAAAGTCTCAGATCCCCGAACCTGCCAGGCTTTAGTCCCCCACAAAGATTTCACATCTATTGTGTCCTTCCAAAAGTCAAAAACCTTGTACAGAGAGTTGGGAAAGGGTTGAAGCAGAGTAAATCAGTTAGGTGTCTATCAACAAATTTTTCTTTGCAGGTGACGGTGCAAGCCTATAATAGAAAGCGGCTGGGTCTGAGGTGTCATGCCCAAAAAAATAGTCAAACTTCTGTGCAAATGCTTTCGAACTACCCGGTAGTGGTGTGGCGCAATGTTCCCATTGTGTAAAGTTAAAATCTTCACGAGGAATACTAGCTTTGTGTAGAAAATGATGTCCATAACGTTGAAACCAAAATATCTCATCAAAGTTAGCCGTACCGTCATATAACTCATCAAAAGAAAAGACAGTTGAATGCTCTAGATCTTTTATTTCAGAGCAACCGTACACATCAAATGATAACTTTTCCCAAACAATTCCATTCTGAACGAGAACTGCCAAAATCTTGACCATGTGCCACCCCATACTCATTCTGGACCGGTTTCAGCACTTCAGGCAAAACAGCCAGAGGAGGGGTACCATGTGTTCTAATATATACTTCATCTAAAACCTTACCCCAAGTTGCACACTCCTCTACAGAGGGAGCCATCACCATCAGCAAGCAAATTGTCAATATTCAGTGTTTGTCCTGCGGGCCCATATGTGGAAATACTGCTTCAAGCTGGTTTGTTTTCTGTGCAATCCAAAACTGCATTCAGTGTTTGTGAGCTAATGCAACTAATGGTCGTGGTGCAGCTTGAACAGCCTGTGCCGGACTAAATGTCAATGTCTGCATCACAAACTGCAAAAGGCATCTGTAATATTGTTACTATCTTATTGTTATATGCTTTATGTGCCTCTACCACAACCGTAATATCCCCACCATCTAGTGTGAGGCCATTTTGTAGTAGTTTCTGAGTAACTGTATATCTGTAGTTCTCAGAGATGTTCTGCGCTATGATATGCAAAAAATGAAGTACAGAGTAGGCTATAACAGTGGGAATTAGATACTTTCAAACTTGAACTACCAACAGCCAATACATAGGATGTATCTTCTAAGTTGAGGAGGATATTCTCTACCACCAAGGACAGTCTTCGGTTAAAAGGTGTGGAGGGGTCTCTGAGAAGGCACGATTAAACTACCCAGTTGATCCATACAAAATAAGAACCCAACAAACGTTGGCAACGCTATGTCATGTAGTTTCCACTAATCAGTAGGAACTGCACGTTTGTGAATGAAAAACTCTGGGATTCTTCCAGACTTATTCCGTGCACTACCGCAGAATGTTTTGTTCCATGGATCAGCTAACCCACAGTGCCACTGTAAGCCCCCTAACCTAGACAGAGAGCGAATGGTTCTAGCAACTACTGAACATGACAACCCAGACCTCTCAGGAATTATGTTGACAGATCTAGAACCTTTGGCTCATACACTTGTGCTCTCTTTTGCTCAGAGAAATATACAATGAATACACACAGGGACGTTTTCAATGTTTATTGACCCAAAGTGATTCTTGTATCGAATATATGAGCTGTAAAGATCAATAGACAGAAGGAGATGAAAGTTATTACAAGCATAAATCCAGTGAACAGGACAAAATGTTCCACCTTCTTGCTGAAATAGCATATATATGTGATCATATAGAAAATGATTTAACAATCTGGTGCACTTCTACTATGCAGACCCTAACCTCCTTGTCTAGGGTGTATGTGTATCTTTTTGCCAAGAATCCCTTTACTGGATGATCCAACCCCATTACCTTGTGGATAAGAATGTAGGACCCTGTCTTGGTCACAAGCTGGACACCCCTCACTGAGATGTTAGCCAGCACCTGGGCAAAGCGTCTGCAGTCCGCAGAAATGTCTCCTCAGATTATACCCGGAAACAAATGTTTATTTATAGAAAGCGGCATCCTTGCTTTGGGCTGATTGTCATCAGGCTGCCAATGTTTGTGTTTCAGATAGCTGTGTCACCACATGGACTAAAATAAACATTTTCACAACGTATGTGTAGGCCTTGTATAGAGGACCAAGGCAATAAGACAATCTTCATGCAACGTTGACTCATGTAAAAAAGTTGATGTTTTCTAGGAAACTAACCCAGTGTCACAAATGCAAATGCACGTCAAAAGTCGATGTGAAAAGTGACAGCAACTTTAGGAAAGACCCACATTCATGTAAAATGGCAACGTTTCCTTCTAGGCCTAACTGGGACGTATGACAGCAGCTTAAGGAAAGCGTCCAAAACTAAAAGTAAAACTGCCCAAAACCACCCCAAAAGAAAGGGTCCAGATGAAAGGCGGGGTTGAGATCAGCAAAACTAGGTATCTGAGGCCACGAGGGGAGACCACGCTACACACCATGTGCCTGGTACAGGGAAGTGCACAAGCACCGAAATGTGTCCATGGGGCGCATGGCAAGCACCAGCAACCCCAAACAACAACACGCCCCCTGTTCCCCCATTTCCACGCACATATGGCGATGCTGAACTATACAACCTGTAACAAGAGCAAAAAGAGGTAGTCAGGGGGTGGCTTGATCGGCCAGTATGGCGGACGCAGCTTAGTGAAGCTCCGTGATGGCTTTGACGGGGCGACCGGCTGCGCGACAGCCAAGATCCTTCCCTCTTGACGTCCGGAGTACTGCATCGGCTGCTGCAGCCCGCCTGGTGTTTCCGAGACAAAATTGAGGCGTGGGCCTCGGGCCTGCCATCCAGTGACCGACCCTTGCGCAGTGGAGCCTGATGATCCTGACGGGTGGGCCCCGGAGTGAGAAATAACGCGGGCGTGCATAGAGCCCGGCTGGTCTGTCCCACCCAGCCTTGCGGCCGCCATCTTCTCAGCAGAGCCCGAGGAGCGGGGGCGCCGGTCCTGGGTGACTGCTGGGGTGCCCGGGGAGCTGCTGCGGCGATTTTCGGGGCCAGACCGTGGCGCCCGACGGTGAGTGGCCTGCAGTCTTCCCTTCCTCTCCTGGGACCGGTGGGTGATTGGCCGGCCCTTCAACGCACAGCGGCGCCTTTGCATAATCCTGTACCCAGCTGAGCTCACCAGGTGGTGAGGAGTCGGACTACTACACGAGGGCCTGGGGGAGGGGCTGCTGCTGTGACGGGATAGACCCTCTCTCTCTGCATCAGTGTGACTTGGTGGTTTGCTTTGCTGCCCAGGGTCCCTGGATCAGTTGTGTCTTCTGTAGCTGGTGCCCCCCGCGGCCCGATCTCCTAGCCGCGGCCTACTCATTTGTGAGGTTGGGCCCCTCCGGCCTCAGTTCTCCTGGTGCAGTCCGGGGGAGCGGCCGCCCACCTGGTGAGGTGTGCTCTTCGTCCCTGGTCTGCGAGCACGCGACGGGATGGGCAAGGGCGGGCCGGGTGGGGGCGGCCCCAAGCAAGGCACCATAGATCAGTTTACCACAGCTGCCGGAGGTGCCACAGGCGGTGATGGGGGCAGCCCGGCTCCAGATATCGCTGCCCTCTTGGCGGCAATTAACAATGCCCGGGACACGTTTGACGCAAAAATTAGTGCAGTGGGGTCCGAGGTGTCCTTTCTCCGCCAGGATCTCCGCAAGGCGGTGGATCGGATCACGGAGGCCGAAACGAGGGTCTCGGCGGTTGAAGATTCTGTAACCTCGCTTCAAAAGAAAGTCAATAAGCTGACTGTCGATACGCAGGAGCTGGCCTCTAGAGTGGAAGACGCGGAAGGCCGCGCCCGGAGGAACAACCTTCGCTTCGTGGGCCTGCGGAGGGCTGTGAAGGAGCTTCCATGACAAGCTTTATTACGAAATGGCTCAAGGATGTCCTACCTCCGGATCTGCTTTCCTCGGCCTTCATAGTGGAGTGGGCGCACACGGCCCTGACGCGGAAGCCGCCTCCGGGTGAGGCCCCCAGGCCCGTTATCGTCAAGATTATGAACTACGCCGACGAGGATGCTGTCCTACACTTCGCTAGGACACACAGAGACAACTTTACATATGAATCCAACTCCATCTTGGTCTTTCCAGACTACACATGTCTGGTCCAGCAGCAGCGCCAATCTTTCACGGTCGCAAAGCGCAGACTTCGAGAATTGAACATACAATATATGCTGCTATATCCGGCACGGATGCGGGTAATCTATAACTCCAAGTCACATTTCTTTGATACCCCAGAGGCGGTCTTTGCATGGTCGGATGAAGGCCCACAGCTCCGAGAGAATTCCCCTTCAGCCTTTGAATCAGACTCTTCCCACAGGTCCAGAACCCAGTGGCTGCGTCGCAATAAGTCACAGAAGCGACGAGGCCAGGGGTCGGAGAGAGGTTCGCCGAGTCCAGAGAGGGTGTCCGGATTGCTCCGGACTGCTCCACTTGCTTAATAATGCTACATAGAAAGTGTGCATTTTGAATTGTGTTTTAGGGAGGTCTTCCTGAGAGTGGGCGTGGGACCCGCTTTGCGGGCTGCTAGGCCTGGACCACTTCGCTCACTCCGTTTCTGTAGGTTAAGAGGGTGGGATGGGAACCTTTGGTGTGGTATCTGGGGGCCTCCCGTTGGGGGTCCTCTGCTATCCGCATCACAACAGATGCTCCTTGTTTTTGGTAGTGTCGGGTGGGGGGTCAGAGTCCCAGACATATCGGTTTGTTTGGTTTGTGTATGGTTGCTATGTGCAGATGGCGTGCTCAGATACATATTGTCTCCTATGCAGGTTCCCTAGATGTAGACAACTTCTTAGAGCCCAATGATGTCAGGTGAGACAAATCCCCTGGGAGACTTAACAGTGGTCTCCTGGAATGTTCGTGGATTGCTGAACAAGGTGAAACGGGGGCTATTTTGCGACAGGCAAAGAGGTATGGGGCAGACATCCTACTCCTGCAAGAAACTCATCTACTGGGCACAAAGGCCCCGTGCCTCGCCCGTTTCGGATTTCATTACATACATCACGCAGGGTTCACGAGAGGCTCCAGGGGGGTGGCAGTTCTTGTACACCGCAGAGTCCAGTTCCAATATATCGCACAGAGAGCGGATCCTGGGGGCCGTTTCCTGTTTGTCACGGGTAAGGTACATGGGGAGCGGCTCACCGTGGGGAGCATTTATGCTCCCCCACCTTTGGGGGCTACTTTTATCGACACCCTGTTAGCGGCCTGGGGATCCCTCCCGGATGGGTTGACCCTGATGGGGGGTGACTGGAATGATACCATGGGGCCCCCCACCAGACAACGCACCTCGGACACCCCTGTGACACAGAGTCCGACCAAATTGTCCACCCTGGCATCGACACTAGACTGGGCCGACTTGTGGCGTGAGTTCCATCCTACCGAACTGGAATACACATCTGTCAGTGGTCCATGGGTCACAGTCCCGGCTAGACTATTTTTTTGTTCCCCGGGTTTTTCTTCATAGATTCTCTCAGGTGCAACACCAACCTCGGGGTCTGTCTGACCATTGCCCAGTCATGTTGAGTTTCCATACGTGCTCGCGCAGGCCCCCATTCCGCTGGCGTATGTCCCCTTGGCACCTCCGCAGCCCGGCCCATCAAGAAATGCTCGCTGCAACGATCACTACATACATAGCAAACAATGGTCCCTCCGCTCCCTCAAACACGACGCTCTGGGAGGCCCTCAAGCCGACGGTCCGGGGTGTGGACATTAGCTATTGTACACAACAGAAACGTCAGCGAAGGGAACATCGTGATACCCTGAAAGCGCGCCAGGTGAGTTTATCTACCCAACTTAGTGCAAATCCATGTCCCGTTATCCGCCGTAATCTGCTCCTAGCACAACAAGAACTACGTCTATTCCTCCTAGGTGAAGCTAAAGAGATCTGGGAGGCATCTCAGCATAGGATATATCAATGGGGGGATAGATCTAGTAAAATGCTACATAGACTGTGCCAAGCGGATGGCACCCCGGCGGTCATGCCTGCGATTCAAGGTCCAGACGGGTCCCTGTACACGACGCCGAGAGAGGTAGCAGACGAATTTGCACAGCACTTTGCATCTCTCTATGCCCGTAAAGAGCAGATCTCTGCCGAACTTATAGCAGAGTTCCTCACTGACATTCCGCCTCGCCGGCTCTCAGATTCCGCACGGGAGACCCTGGAGGCTCCCATTACATTAGAAGCACTATCAGGTGCGCTCGGTGCGATCCGGCCAGGCCGCGCCCCGGGCCCCAACGGATTCCCTATGGAATTCCTCCGGTCCCACATGGCCTTATTGAGACCACACTTGTTGGTGACCATAGAGGATGCCACAGACTCGGGAAGCTTACCCCGGGACTGGCAACATGCGTAAATAGGGCCTTTCAAAAACCGGGCCGACCCCCTGAGGATCCATCCTCCTACCGCCCCATCTCCCTAATAAATTTTGAGCCAAAGTTGCTGGGGAAAGTCCTGGATGATCGACTGCGGGGATGCATCACCGACCTGATTCACCCCGATCAGTCGGGCTTTATGCCACAGAGGGCTACGAGGCATAACATCAGGTGCATACACAACGCCATCGCAGCAGCCCCCACTTTAGGTCGCCCCACCGCCCTGTTACTAGCCGATATCGACAAGGTGTTTGACTCCCTAAGCTGGGTCTATCTTTTTCAGATGCTCGAAGTAGCCAACTTTGGGCCCCTCTTTCTGGCATACATCCGCCTGTTATATACGAATCCGACAGCGTCAGTCCGAATTGTTGGTCATCGCTCCTGCCTTTTCCCGATCCAAAGAGGCACCCGCCAAGGATGCCCGCTATCTCCATTGCTGTTCGCCCTGGCGGTGGAGCCCCTGGCGGCCTGGGTACGAAGTGACCCGGTACTTCGGGGGTTCAAGTGGGCCCGATCGCGGTCAGATTGTATCGCGTTATACGCGGACGACGTTCTTTTCTTCATGACAGACCCGTGGTATTCTGGACCCCGTATCCTAGAAATACTCAGGGTCTTTGGTAGCACTACCGGTTGGCACACCAATCCTGCCAAATCCGTTCTTTTCCCAGTGTGCGGACATCAGGGCCGTGAAACATGGGACGCGCAGCTTTCCCGGGCCACAGATGGGTTCAAGTACCTAGGGATCTACATCTCCCCAAGTCCCAAGATCTCCTGGGCACACAATATCACCCCCTTAAGGGTTAGCCTTAAAAACGAGACAGCGGTATGGTCCGCTCTCCCATTGTCCATTTATGGGCGCTCGGCCATTTTCAAAATGGTGTCTTTACCGCAAATTTTGTATCGCCTCCAGAATCTCCCACATCCTATCCCCCGTACCTGGTTTGCACAAGTGAATGCTATCCAAAATAATTTTCTATGGGGGGCGGGGCAGTCCGGGTGGCGCTCCACACATGCGCCCAGTCCTCGTACTGTGGTGGGATTGCGGCGGCTGACATTTTATCCTATTACGTCGCATCACACATCCTAGTGATCAATGAATTATGGTACAATTCTCCCAAAGATCCGGCGTATGCTATAGAACATGCTGCTATGGACCATGTCCCATTACTCCACTTGCTGTACAGTTATACGAGATTGGATCATCTTCCGCTGGCTGGCAGACTAGCTATTCAGCTATGGTGGGTTAAGACCAGGCAGATAGGTTGGAAGGGGAGACTAACTAGACAAACCCCACTGTGGCAGGGTACATGTCTCAAGACTGCGACCGCACTGAGAGGGTTTCGGGGTTGGGACCTGGTAGGGTTCTCGACCCTCGGAGATGTCATGAGGGGCTGCACATTAAAATCGGTCCAACAACTGCAGAGTTCAGCCTTCATAGGTTGCAATTTTACAAATATTTACAGTTCCGACACGCCCTGTCCCCCCAGATCCGTAATGTGGAGGCCCTCCCTGAATTCCAGCCCTTGGAGGGCCGCCTATTAATGGGGGACCTCGGACTGCACAAAATTAGACAAATGTATCAAACTTGACGACACACACCCCCACAACTCTGGATAAGACCCGACTGGCCTGGCAGATGGACATCCCTGAATTGACGGATGACGACTGGGCCGAGGCGATTGCCAGTCCTTGAGGCGCGGCGATCTCCACACTCTACAGACCCATCCAGTTTAAATATCTGCACCGAGTCTACTACACAAGGGTACGTCTGTGGCGGATGGGGGTAATTCAGTCCCCGGTGTGCTTGCGGTGTGGCAGCGAGGAGGGGTCCTTCTTCCATACCGTGTGGACCTGCACCGCTTTGTATCCCTTCTGGAACAGGATTCGGTCGTGCCTCAACGAGGTATTGGGGTGGGTGCTTCCACTAGACCCCCGGCTGTTCCTCTTACATTCTGCAGACTACATTGGCGGGAACCGCTATAAACTACATCTACTGTTCCTTGCTCTCACGATTGCCAAAAGAGACATAGCGCAGGGTTGGAAGGCGTCATCCCCCCGAACTTTAGGTAAATGGAAAGCCGCGCTAGACCAATGCATGGGGGCAGAGATAGCTGTTTTTGAAGCCCGGGGCTGCCCCAGGAAACACCGTAAAATACGGACACGCTGGGCAACTTATCGAGGAATAGACTTGCCCCCCCTGCCAGATGATGACTCATAAAGGTTGCCCCCTGACCCCTGCCCTGCAACGCCTCCAACCATTGTGTTTGATTACGTTATTATTTCTTTGGGTTCACTCTAGGGAACATGCTGCATCATGTGCTGTATTGGATGATTTGACCGCTGCCTGCAAACTGTTTTTATCTTTTGTTTCCCTGTATGTTTGGCAGGTGTTGTTTATTTTAGTGGTAAGAGATATGGCTCTACATATTGTCCACTTATTCGTTTATGCCAATGTGGGGCTTCGGCCCGATTCATTGAAAAAAGACCAAATAAAATTTGTTGTTAAAAAAATAAAAAAGGAGGTAGTTCCCTAGCAGGAAAATAGCCACACAGCAACCAACTCCTAGGCAACCACCGGATGATGAGCCTTGACAAAACCAGCATCACCCATAGGACTCCTTCTAAAAGCAACAATTCTATCCCTCCCTTTACTCGTGAGACCACCTGTGATCACTCAATTGAAATGCGGACGGTCCAAAAAAAGTAGGATTATTGAAGGGGGGGGCTCAAAAGCTAATACAAATATGATCTGTCTAGAGAATAAGAACTCTCACTCCCCAAAACACTAAATAAGTTTCTAACGGGTTGCTCTCCTATACCTCACTATATCACAACTAGTGGGTTGACAGGACTACAACCCGTGGTAAAAATACATGGTCTCCGAAAATATTAATAATGGAATTTACTTCATTAGCTGAATTAACAAAGTTAATTTACAACAGGCAATAACACCAGACGCACCAACACCAATTCTTCGCCAGTCCCCACCACCCAAAAGGAAAAAGGACATTTCCGAACTTGCGCCAATGGAAGGAGGAAAACCCCACGGGCCCTCACCAAGGGGAATGCTTAACACCTGCTTGTGTGCACTGTCCCAATGTATAATCAAACGCTTCCATGATGTTGACACCATTGGACTAAATACTGCTAACATTTCGGAGATGGTCAGAAGAAGCACAGCCTCTGAAGGGGCACAGAACTCCTATGGAACCCATATCCCAAACTGCAATATCACAACAAAGGTTATGTATGTTTCTGTGAATATTTAGCTCTGCTCGTTATGGGTTGTCCCACATTTGAGTACTCAGGAAGAACTGCTACGTCAAAAGAGATTCACTAATGGGGAACCACAGTGCCTGTGTAGGGACTTTTTGTATATCACCTACAATTACAATAAACAAAACACTAGCATCCCACATGCACTGCATAGCAATCTTTTACATAACACCTTTTACCAGCACAAGGCCACAGGTGGCTCTCAAGCATCAGCCAGGGAATGCTATGTCTGCTCACTGATCCAACATGCAGTAGATGTGGATAGGCTCTACGTGTCCCTAGAGGTAGCCCCCAAGAAAGCAAAATGCCTAATTCTCCTCTACTTATGAAGGATAAGAGCCAAGATCCAACTAACAAAAAACAGAACCACACAGGGTAGTTGTAAACCTAACCTGATACGACATGATATACTGGTTGGCAGTAATATTACACACAACAGCCCGTTTACCTAAGGGCATTCCAGCAAAATGTGCGTACCATTTAAGCGAACAAAAAGTTCTTTGTTACAATTCATGGGGTTGGTGATCGTTTGATTCCCAAACAAGACCACAGACCAGCCTCAGTGATAGCTATACAGGAAAGTGTTGCTTCTGCTCAACCAAGAGTGGCAGTCACAAATTTGTTACTACACCAACGTTATGGTGGCATGGCTTATGTAAGATTAATCAAGAAGAGGGAGAGAGGTACGCAGTGAACCTTGCCTCCTGTATCAAATAGATAATCAAAAGAAATTCACTAGAAAGCTTAAACTGATATCCTTCCAGATATAGTAGGATTCATTAAGGGAAAAAATTTACTTTTCTTTAAAAAAAACCTCACCCACCAAAAGGTCCCTTGGTGGCATGCTTCATCATTGGGTTCTTCCCGACCCGCTGCAGGATGGGGCGTGCTGCAACCGACGGAGACGTGGGAGCACTTTCTGGAAGGTGTGGGCTATATTACTAAAACATAGGAGTGGAAGGGTCAGTGATGTAGTGAACAAAAAATCTAAAAAAAATACCTGGTCACTAGGGACCAAAATGTATTGAATCCAGTGGCTGGTATTGTTAAAAACGGGGGTGTTGGTGGTGCACAATATAATGTATGTGTTACACCTGGTCTACATGTTTCAAGCCTTCTTCTTTTCTTCAGGACCAAGTATGAGTGATCCCTAATACCACTCCTGAATATTGGCTATTGTATTCTTTAGTGCCAATTCATGGTATATCATTGTGCGTTATACATTTCCCAATCAGTATGATGATTCAGTACTACCTATTTGGTAAGATGTCTCAATTCATTCTAAAAAAAACGGTTACAAGTATGCATAACATGGGTTAAATTACCGGCACATTAAGTGTTGTAAACCACATCACCATCCAGTAGAAAAATGTGTGATATATTTTTCTATCAGGGTGACATTGTCAAGGTACCTTTCACTATGTGTAAAAAAATGTATATGGACAAGACAGTACACAACAAATAGCAGGAAACACACACTTAATATCGTCATGTCCAGGCACTCTTTTGCAAAAAAACATGCAGTATGTCTACTCGTTGTGATTCATAGTCCATGAAACACCAAATCAATTTTGTGAGAGTACTTAGCTTGAAAAACGTACTTATTATTGTTCTAACTTTGCCCCATGAGCTCTGCACAGGAGGGGAGAGACGCTTGTAGTTAAACTCTGAGGAGATAAATGACATTTTCAAATTTTGAAGTTTAACAAATAAAAGGGGTTGTGGTCCTCAGTGATTGGGGAAGCAGCTATGCCGTACTTACTGCCTCAAAGCTACTCCCTCGCCCAGCTTTCTTTGCCTGCCCGTGGCTGAACGTGAGTGACTCAGCTGTCCTGCTTAAATATCAGGTCTGCTCGTGCTCAATGCCTCATTTTAATTTTGCATGGACCGCTAACCTTTCAAAATGGCCCCTGCACCGTGGCCTCATTTGGTGCATGATGGTAGGAGTATTGTAGTTGAGGAGCGGCAGCCTCAATCTGATAATGATACTCCATGATATTTGTGATATCAGGTTTCTTGTGCAGACACATGGTATTACAGGTGTTTTTAAAAGAAAAGACCAATTCTATTCTCTTTTATGGGGTATTGGTGGCTGATGTTGGAATAAATCCGTAAGTGAAGAGTGACATGGTTCATGCTTATGTCGAGGCATGTAGTCTTTCAGGGGGAACAAATCCGGTTATGCAAATTGGCTCCACGGGATTCTATCGTTTAACCCATTCGTGTGGGTTTTCAAACAAAAAACCTATTGCTGTTCCTTCTCAAAAGTTGCAATTCATTTGGAATGTATTCAATTACAGTCCACTGTAGGTCTTGCACTGTATGATTTTGTCAATGTAATGTGCAGACATTTTGGTCATGGCCCTCTCACAACCTAAGTTACTCCCGTGTTCACAAATGCTGGTCGTCCCCATCCTCTTCGTCATGCCTATGTAATGTAATTGGCATGGGCAGGAGATGATGTAGTTCACGTTTTTAGAGTTGCAACTGGTAAAACGGCGTTGTTCCCAATCAGAGTTGTCATTGAACCGTGTCTTTTTAATTCTGGTGGTGAGATTGCAGACACATGTCCCAAATGGGTAATAACCAGTAGATCCTTCAGATTGCCTCTTTTGTATGAGAACATGGATTTGGGAAAAAGAAGCTCCCCACAATTCAACATGAGCCAATGTTTGTTGATTATTTTGTTCCGGATTACTAGCTGTGTACTAGCTGAGTTATAAGTAGAGATACAGATGAGTCTGTCTTCCTTTGGTTTTGGTGGTCTTATCTACAGTAGAGCTTCTCGATTGTTATTTCAAGCACGTTTCATTGTGTTGTTTATGACTTGTGTTGGCTAGTTCCTTTATACCAGTTTCTGGTGCAAGTCCGCTGCTTGTTCTTTGAAGTCTTTGATGTCCGAGCAGGTCCTTCTCAGACGTAGGATCCGGCCAAATGGAAGGTGGTTTCTCAGGTGTCTTGGGTGGAAACTATCATAGACCAAAAGGCAATATTTTGCCGTTGGCTTGATATGTGAAGTAGTTTTTAATGTGCCGCTTTGACAGAAAATATTGAGATCCAGGAATACTAGTTCTTGATTGGAGGTGGGGTTTGTAAATTTCAAAGAGTCATTTTGATAATCCAGCCATGAAAGAAATTTCTGTGCTGTTTCCTCATCTCCCTGCCATATTACCATAACATCGTCAATGTATTGTTTCCACAGGCTGATGTGGGACAAGAAGGGGTTATTGTTGTGGAGGATCCTGTGTTTCTCTAGGTGGTAAACCTATAGCCCTGCTTTGCTGGGGGCAAAGGTGTTCCCATGCAGGTCCTGTGCTTCTGTAGGTAGAATCTTCGAACTGGAAGAAGTTCCTGGTTAGGGCGAGTTTACAGCACTCCATCATGATGTTCCGTGGTGTGTGGTATTCCCAGTCAGTTTTAAACAGGACTTCCTCAATGATGTTTATTGTTTCCTCATGTGGGAGGCTAGTGTACAGGCTCTCCACATCTAGACCCATCAGTAATTCTGTATTAGGATCTAAAGGTTTGTCCTATGAGATTCGAAGGACGTCCTTGGTATCTTGCAGGTAAGTGTAAGTTTTTTTTAAACTAGTGATCTTAAAAAGCGTCAGCGAATTGCGACATTTGTTCCAGGATTGACCCAATAACTGAAACTATGTGTCATCCAGATGGATGTGTTAGGTTTTTATGGATTGTTGGTATTGTGTAGAAGTAAGGTATGACTGGGTCCTTGCTAATCAGGAATTGGCCTTCCTTTTGAGATATCCAGTCATGTGCGAGGGCCTCTTCTACCATGCTTGCGATCTGTACCCTCATGGTTTCCGTTGGATCTGTCAGTTCTTCGTAATTTCTTTGGTCTTGCAGGAGTCTTATACATTCATGGTGGTATGCAACTGCTGTTTCAATGACTATGGCTCAACCTTCGTCTGACGTTTTATGACCAGGTATCTGTTGTTTCCGCACTCCTTTATTGCCGGTTTCTGTTCTCTTGTGGTATTATGTAACACTGTTGTTTCATCTGGGTTTAGACTTTCTATAACCTTAAACATAGCTTTCTCAAATGCCAACATTTCCACTGGCAAGGTAGGGTTTGGGGATTCTAATGTCGGCAGTTGTTCTACTCACTAATTGTTTTTAATCCTAGCACCAGGTAGCAACAATAAACTGTATCCAGCTAATCTTGTAGATAGTTTTTCCACTCTTTATCCAGCACTGCACTACCTCCATCACACACACAGCTCACATTGGGTTTTATGTCCAACCCTCGTATCAAAAAATAAATCCCTAAGCTTTGCAGAAAAGGGCTTGTAGCCAACGTCACGACTAGATTCGTAACGCGAGGAGGTATCCCGATGAGGAAGCAAGACACCTCTGGTGTGTGAGAAAAACCGTCCTGAAAAGGGACACCACCCTCCCTCCTAGAATTGTCAGCAAAAAACACATGTGCTCGCCTCATGCGACTCAGGACCCGAGGGCTATGTGCGTGTTCCATGGTCGTGTGTTGGGGAGTTTGCCCTCGCTGGTCCTTAAAACCTCCTCAGGCCCCCCTTTTGTGTTTTAAGTAAAGGTTGGGACCAATGGGTCCCTTCCTTGGGGTGGGTACACCCTATTATGCCGCGCTTCAGTGGGAAGGGTGCTTAAGCCTTACTCTGGATGGCTGGGAACCTCCATCTACATGATGGCAAGGGCTGAGAGTTGTGCGTCACCCCGCCTCCCCCACCTGAGAAGTGGAGATGGCAAAGGTGAACACACCTCTCTTCCTCACTTAGTTTTTCTGCCAATTCTCCTGCCCAAAGTGGGGGTCAGAACCAGTGGGGGCCAGTTGCTGGAAGCAGCAAAGGCCTGGGGTAGCTCACAAAGGCGGCAAGCCTTTGAAGCTTCCCCTTCGTGAACCCTGCCCGTCATGGGGGTGGAGGCTTGGCACCTCGTCCCACGATGTGCATTGTTTCAAGCCCCCAAGAGCAGCAGGCTCTCTACCCAGGAGTCCAGAAACATGTCTGGTTGTGGCAGCTGGCAACCAGTCACTCAGCCAGGACACTAGAGTTAGGTAGTTTTTCAGGGGTGCATCTCTAAGATGCCCTCTGTATGCATTTTTCATTATATCCCACACTGGCATCAGTGTGGGTTTAATGTGCTGAGAAGTTTGAAACCAAACTTCCCAGTTTTCAGTAAAGCCATTATGGTACTGTGCAGTTCGTAATGACAAACTCCCTGCACCATATACTCTTAATGCCATTAGTACACTTTACAATGTCGAAGGGAAAATGTTAAAAAAAAAAAAGTATTATCCCTACCTAGATCATCTATGATACAGGCAGTAAGAATTGAAACAGGAACGGTATCTTGGGAGTTAATGGTACGCATGGCATTAATAAGGTTTTGGCAACGCCTGGGAAATGGGGAAAAGAAAAAATAGCAGAATGGCACAAAAGGGAGATTTTGCAGAGTGAAATTAATTGGGCACTAAGGCTTAAGAAAATGCTAGAGACAGCATGAAGGGAAGTAGGAGTGAAACTGAACCCGCAGGAGTTCCAAACTGATGTCGCAAGACGTGAACTGAGTGTGCTGGGCAAGGAAATGTCGCAAGACCAGGATTGCAGTTATCTGGAAGGGAAGAAATTGGTGGGTTTTTTGATCAAATCTTGGAAATCTAACCAACCGTTCCTGTATAAAGATATACTACCTAACCATTATCTGAGGAGGGAAGTTATAAGATAACGAAAAGGAATTAACCTTTGTTATATGAATGACGGGATAAAAGAGGCTGTGATGGATCCTGAAGGAAATTGCACCTGCAGTTTAGGTACGAGATGCGATATTTTACATTTACTGTTGGATCGTCTTAAGGTCCTTGATACACGGAAATTGTTTTTACAACCAATATTTATAAAATATGGTACAAAGAACCGTGCAAAGGCAGCAGAATTGTTAACGGAAATGATCTACTTGGATATTGCAAGTGCAGAGGGGAGACTTTTGTTGGAGGTTAAAAAAGTTTAATGTATATAAAATCTGGATTTTATTAAATTCATTTTAGGATAACAGGATAGATTAGGAAAGGAAATAATTATTTACTAAGGTATTGTATTCTTTTTATTGTGTATACATGATTATAATATTGTATTATGAAAAGAAGGAACTGTTTCCTTTATTTTTATGTTTAAGGACCAAGGGACTAAATAAACATTACCTTGAACTGAACTAGTGCACTTACAATGTCTAAGAATTGATTTAGACACTGTAGGGGTACAGGGCTCATGCACCTGTACCCTCACCACTGGTATAGTGCACCCAGCTGGAGGGGTGGCTGACCTATGCCATGGCAGTGGGTTGTAGGCATGGCACACAGGGACTCTTCACTTTGTTCTGCATCAAAACACACAGACTGCAATGTGTGTGTGTGTGTGTGTGTGTGTGTGTGTGTGTGTGTGTGTGTGTGTGTATAAAGGTAAAGGGCCTCTAAGGGTGGCACAATAAGTGCTGCAGCCCTTAGAGGCCTTCCCTGGCCACAGTGCCCTTGGTACCCTTGGTACCATTTACAAGGAACTGACCTGTGGCCAAAGAGTGCCAATGGAGGTTTGTTTTTAACGCAGTTTAGGGTTAGAATATAGGCCCTGGGTACCTGTTTGGCAGGAACCACTCAGTCAAAGTACATCAGCAGTTTAGCAGCAAAAAGTGGGGGCAACCATGAAAAACAAGGCCACTTTTTTTTACACCTGGCTACCAATAATATTGTTTCAGTAGTGAAACTGTTGAAGTAATACCAGAGTGTGCTGAACCCAGACCCTTGTGTGAAGCCAGAACTAAACCTAATCTGCGATCCATGTTTTTTATTACTCTATCCCCCAATCCTGGAATTTGAGCATACAGAATATTTTGCGCATCTAACTTGTAGGAGTACTTGAGGGGAAAGCCTTTTGGCAAGGCTGAACCGTTATTACGCATAGCATTGACAGCTTCCATTATCTGTCTATTCTCATGCTAGAACGAGTCATTGCAGCAATGGCAGCAGTTCTCACTGTCGCCTTGGTTGCTTGATCAGCCAGTGAATTCCCTTCAATGTGCACACCAACACGCTGATGACAATGTGTGAATTAAACGAGCCAGAGGAAAGCCTTTCTTCAGCTCTGCCACTTGTTTCCACAACAACCTGTGCTTCATTGTGCAACTTCTGGAATCTCTAAACCCTTTCTGGCCCAAATAGTGAAGATAATTGTTGTATGAATGGACAAAGTAAAATGAATCGCATAGAATAAAAAAAACACTCATCCTCCCAGTTACCACCCGGCAATAAAGCAAAGCAGCACAATCCCAGTTCATAACCCTAAGTGAAAAACATCAATGTACTCCCAGTACCCACCTCTCCAGAACACACAGCAGCATATTCCCAGTTGCCACCCCTTGAAGCACAGCAGCATAAACCGTTACAATCCCTCAATGAAGCAGAGCAGCATATATCGTTACTAACCCTCAGTGAAGCACATCAGTGTACTGCCAGTTACCACCTCTCCAGAAAGCATAGCAGTATAAATCCAGTTACCATCACTCAAACGACAGTAGCCTAATCCCAGTTACCATCCCTCAATCGTAAAAATGCGCACTCTGTAACCACCCCCCAATGAAGCACAGTGGACTACACCAGTTATCAAACCCTTGAAGAAACACAATAGTGTACGCCAGTTACCACCCATCAATGTAGCATAGTGGCAAATTTGCAGTTACCAGTTGTCAAAAAAGCACACCAGCGTATTTCCAGTAACAAACGCTCAATACAGCACAGCAGCGTATTCCGTTATCAATGCTCAATAAAGCACGGCAGCAAATTCTGTTACCACATCTCAGTGAAGGATAGCAGCGTACTCCCAGTTACCCTCCTCAGAGTCCATTCTACTCTTCAATGAAGCCTCTTCAATGAAGCACAGCAGCTTAGACCCAGTTGCCAATCCAAAATATAGCTCAGTAGCAAATTCAGTTACAAATGGTCAATGAACCACATCAGCGTATCCCCTACACTCAAAAAGCACAGCAGCGTATTCTGTTGCCACACCCCAGTAAAACACCCTACAGTACTTCCAGTTACAACCCCGTTATGTAGCACAGTAGCGAATTTGCAGTTAATCATCAATTACTCACAGCAGCGTATTCCCAGTAATGAACGCTCAATACAGTACAGCAGTGTATTCGGTTACCACAGCTCAGTGAAGCAAAGCAGTGTACTCTCAGTTACTATTACTCAGTGTAGCACAATGGCAAATTTGAAGTTCCCAACCGTCAAAGCACAGCAGCGTATTCCCAATACCGAACGCTAAATTCAGCACAGCAGAGTATTCTGCTACCACACCTAAGTGAAGCACAACAGCAAACTTACATTCACCACCCCTCAATGTAGCACAGCACTGAATTTGTCAATGGACTACAGCAGTGTATTCCCGGTCATCAACGCTCAATAAAGCCCAGAAGCATATTCTGTTACCACACCTCAGTGAAGGGCAGCAGCTGATTCCCTCTTACCAACGCTCAAAGGATAGCAGCGTATTCCCAGCTATCCCCTAATAGTTGGTACCAATGTTCAATGAAGTACAGAAGCGTAGTCCTAGCTACCACCCCTCAATCTAGCACAGTAGCGAATTTGCAGTTAAAAATTGACAATGAAGCACAGCAGCTAATTCCCTGTTACCAATGCTCAATAAAGCAAAGCAGTGTATTCTGTTAACATACCTAATTGGAACACAGCAGTGTACTCCCAGTTACTACTCCTCAATGTAGCACAGTAGAGAATTTGCAGTTACCAATCGTCAATAAAGCACAGCAGCGTATTCTGTTATCACATCTCTGTGAAGGACAGCACCGTACTCCTAGCTACCCCCTCAAAGTTCATATCACTGTTCAACTAAGTACAGCAGCGTAGTCCCAGTTACCACCCCTTAATACAGCATAGCAGCACATTCTGTTACCACACCTCAGTGAAACACAGCAGAGTACTCCCAGTTAACACCCCTTCATTTAGCACAGTAGCGGATTTGCAGTTACCAATCATCAATGAAGCACAGCAGCATATTCCCAGTAACCAGCGCTCAATCCAGCACAGCAGTGTATTCTGTTACCACAACTCACTGAAGCAAAGCAGTGTACTTCCAGATACTACTCCTAAATGTAGCAGAGTGGCCAATTCGCAGTTACCAATCATCAATTAAGCACAGCAGCATATTCCCTGTTACCAATGCTCAATAAATCACAGCAGCGTATTTTGTTACCACTCCTCAGTAAACCAAATAGTGTACTCATAGTTACAACTCCTCAATGTAGCACAGTGGTGAATGTTCAGTTACCAATCATCAATGAAGCCCAGCAGCATATGCCCAGTTACCATCCCTTGAAGCAGAGCAGCATAATCCCAGTTATCACACATGAATCATTTAAATAACTACTCTGTTACCACCCCCCAATGAAGCATAGTGGAGTACACCAGTTATCACTCCTCGAAGACGCACAGCAGCATACTCTAGTTACCACCCATCATTGTAGCACAGTGGCAAATTTGCAGTTATCAATTGCCAATAAACAGCAGCAGCATATTTCCAGTAACAAATTCTCAATACAACACAGCAGCGTATTCTGTTACCACACCAAAGTGAAACACAGTAGTGTACTCCCAGTTATCAACCCTCTATTTAGCACAGTAGCGAATTTCGCAGATACAAATAGTCAATGGAGCACAGCAGCATATTCCCAGTTACCCTCCGATAGTCCATACCACTCTTCAATGAAGCACAGCAGCGTAGTACCAGTTACCATCCCTCGATATAGCACAGTAGAGAATTTGCAGTTGCAAACTGTCAATGAAGCACAGCAGCCTATTCCCAGTAACGAACGCTCAAAATAGCACAGCAGAGTATTCTGTTACCACACCTCAGTGAAGGGCTGCAGCATACTCCGTTACCTCCCCTCAATGAAGCACAGCTGCTTATTCCCTCTTACCAACGCTCAAAGCACAGCAGCGTATTCTGTTAACACACCTCAGTAAAGCACAGCAGTGTACTCGCAGTTACCACTCCTCAATGAAGCACAGCAGTGTATTCCAAGTAACCAACGCTCAGTACAGCAGCGTATTCTGTTACCACAACTCACTGAAGCAAAGCAGTGTAGTCTCAGTTACTACTCTTCGGTGTAGCATAGTCGCGACTTCGCAGTTACCAATCATCAATTAAGCACAGAAGCCTATTCCCCGTTACCAACGCTCAAGAAAGGCAGCGCCGTATTCTGTTACCACACATCAATGAAGCGCAGCAGTGTACTCCCAGTTACCAGCCCTTGATATAGCACAGTAGCGAATTTGCAGTTGCAAATTGTCAATGGAGCACAGCAGTGTATTCCCGGTTATCAACGCTCAATAAAGCACAGCAGCGTATTCTGTTACCACACCTCAGTGAAGGGCAGCAGCATACTCCCAGTTACCTCCCCTCAATGAAGCACAGCAGCTTATTCCCTCTTGCCAACGCTCAATGGACAGCAGCGTATTTCCAGCTACCCCCTAATAGTTGGTACCAATGTTCAATGAAATACAGAATCCTAGTCCCAGTTACCACCCCTCAATGTAGCACAGTATCAAATTTGCAATTAAAAATTAACAATGAAGCACAGCAGCTAATTCCCTGTTACCAGCGCTCAATAAAGCAAAGCAGTGTATTCTGTTAACACACCTAATTGAAACACAGCAGTGTACTTCCAGTTACTACTCCTCAATGTAGCACAGTAGAGAACTTGCAGTTAATCATCAATTACTCACAACAGCGTATTCCCAGTAATGAACGCTCAATACAGTACAGCAGCGTATTCTGTTACCACACCTCAGTGAAGCAAAGCAGTGTACTCTCAGTTACTATTACTCAGTGTACCACAATGGCAAATTTGCAGTTACCAATCGTCAATAAACCACAGCAGTGTATTCCCAATACCAAACGCGTAATTCAGCACAGCAGAGTATTCTGCTACCACACCTCAGTGAAGCACAACAGCGAACTTGCATTCACCACCCCTCAATGTAGCACAGAACTGAATTTGTCAATGGACTACAGCAGTGTATTCCCTGTTCTCAATGTTCATTAAAGCAAAGCAGCGTATTCTGTTATCACATCTCTGTGAAGGACAGCACCGTACTCCTAGCTACCCCCTCAAAGTTCATATCACTGTTCAACTAAGTACAGCAGCGTAGTCCCAGTTACCACCCCTCAATATAGCATAGCAGCTAATTCCCAGTAATGAACCCTTAATACAGCACAGCAGCACATTTGGTTACCACACCTCAGTGAAACACAGCAGTGTAGTCCCAGTTACCACCTGTCAATATAGCAGAGTAGAGAAATATTTGTTCCAAATTATCAATGAAGCACAGCAGCTTATTCCTGTGTTACCAACGCTGAATAAAGCACAGCAGTGTATTCTGTTAACACACCTCAGTGAAGCACAGCGGAGTATACCAGTTATCACCCCGCAAAGATGCACAGCATCGCACTCCTAGTGACCACCCCTCAATGTAGCACAGTGATGCACTTACTAATCATCAATGAAGCACAGCAGCGTATTCCCAGTAACCAACGCTCAATACAGCACAGCAGAGTATTCTGCTACCACAACTCACTGAAGCAAATCAGTGTACTCCAAGTTACTACCCCTCAGTGTAGCACAGTGGCGAATTCACAGTTACCAATCATAAATGAAGCACAGCAGCATATTCCCCTATTACCAACGCTCAATAAAGCACAGCAGCATATTCTGTTGCCACACCCTATCGAAACACTGCAGAGTACTCCCAGTTACTACTCAATGTAGCACAGTGAGGAATTTGCAGTTACCAATCATCTTGGAAGCACAACCGCGTATTCCCAGTAATGAACGCTCAATACAGCACAGCAGCATATTCGGTAACCATACCTCACTGGAGCAAAGCAGTGTACTCCCAGTTAATGCTCCTCAATGTAGCACAGTGGCAAATTTGCAGTTACTAATCGTCAAATCACAGCAGCTTACTCCCAGTAACAAACGCTCAATACAGCAGAGCAGCACATTGCCAGTATCAAACGCTCAATACAGCACAGTATTGTTACCACACCTCACTGAAGCAAAGCAGTGTACTCCTAGTTACCACTTCTCAATGTAGCATAGTAGAATGTGTAGTTACTAATCATCCATCTAGCACAGCAGTGTATTCCCAGTAATGAACGCTCAATACAGCACAGCAGCATATTCTGTAACCAAAATCGCAGTGAAGCAAAGCAGTGTACAACCCGTTACTAATCCTCAATATAGCACAGTGATGAATTTGCAGTTACAAACAATTAAGCACAGCAGCGTATTCCCAGTAACAAACGCTCAATATAGCACAGCAGCGTATTCTGCTACCACACCTCAGTGAAGCAAAGCAGAGTACTCCCTGTTACTACTATTCGATGTACCACAGTGACTAATTTGCAGTTACCAATCGTCAATAAAGCACGGCAGGTTATTCCAAGTAATGAACGCTCAATTCAGCAGAGCAACGTATTCTAACACGGCTCAGTGAAGCACAACAGCGTACTTCCATTCACTACCGCTCAATGTAGCACAGTACTAAATTTGCAGTTACAAATCATCAATGGAGCACACCAGCGTATTCCCTATTATCAATGCTCAATAAAGCACAGCAGCATATTCTGTTATCACACCTCAGTGAAGCACAACAGCGTACTCCCAGTTACCCCCCTCATAGTCCCAACCACTCTTCAATGAAGCACAGCAGCGTCATCCCAGTTACCACCACTCAATATACCAGAGTGGAGTATTCACAGTTGCAAATTATCAATGAAGCACAGCAGTGTATTCCCAGCAACCAATGCTCAATACAGCACAGCAGCATATTCTGTTACCACAACTCACTGAAGCAAAGCAGTGTACTCCCAGTTACTATTAGCCAGTGCAGCACAGTGGCGAATTTGCTGTTACCAATCATCAATTAAGCACAGCGGCTTATTCCCCGTTACAAACACTCAATAAAGTACAGCAGCGTACTCTGTTACCACACCCCAGTGAAACTCAGCAGAGTACTCCCAGTTACCACCACGCAATGTAGCACAGTAGGGATTTTGCAGTTACCAATCAATGAAGAACAGCAGCGTATTCCCAGTAATGAACGCTCAATACAGTCCAACAGCATATTCTGTTACCAAGCCTTAGTGAAACAAAGCAGTGTACTCTGTTACTACTACTCAATTTAGCACAGTGGAAAATTTGCCGTTACTAATAGTCAATAAAACACAGCAGCTTATTCCCAGTAACGAACGCTCAAAACAGCACAGCAGCGTATTCCCAGTAACTAACTCTCAATATATCACAGTATTCTGTCATCACACCTCACTGAAGCAAAGCAGTGTACTTCCACTTTCTACTCAATGTAGCACAGTGGAATATTTGCATTTACCAATCATCAATGAAGCACACAAGCATATTCCCAGTTACCATCCCTCGAAGCAGAGCAGCATAACCCCAGTTACCACACCTGAATCGGAAAAATACGTAGTCTGTTACCACCCCACAATGAAGCACAGCGGAGTATACCAGTTATCACCCCGCGAAGATGCACAGCAGCATACTCCGGTTACCACCCTTCATTGTAGCACAGTGGCAAATTTGCAGTTACCAATCGCCAATAAATCACAGCAGCATATTCCCAGTAAAAACGCTCAATACAGCACAGCAGTGTATTCTGTTACCACACCTCAATGGAGCAAAGCAATGTACTCCTAGTTACTACTCCTCAATAGAGCACAGTAGCAAATTTGCAGTTACCAATCATCAATAAAGCACAGCAGCGTATTCCCAGTAACAAACGCTCAATTCAGCAAAGCAGTGTATTGTGCTACCACTGCTCAGTGAAGCACAACACCGTACTTCCATTTACCACCCCTCAAAATAGCAAAGTAGTGAGTTTGCAGAAACAAATCATCAATGAAGCACAGCCGCGTATTCCCTGTTATCAATGCTCAATAAAGCACAGCAGCGTTTTCTGTTAACACACCTCAATGAAGGACAGCAACGTACTCCCAGCTACCCCCTCACAGTTCGTACCACTGTTCAATTAAGTATAGCAGCTTAGTCCCAGTTACCACCCCTGAATATAGCACAGCAGCGTATTCTGTTACCATACCTCAGCCTAGCACAGGAGCATACTCAGTTACCTCCCCTCAATATAGCACAGTACTGAATTCAGTTACAAATCGTCAACGGAGCACCGCAGCGTATTCCCGGTTATCAATGCTCAATCAAGCAAAGCAGCAAATTCTGTTATCACACCTCAGTGAAGGATAGCAGAGTACTCCCAGATACCCCCTCATAATCCGTACCACTCTTCAATGAAGCACAGCAGCGTAGTCCCAGTTACCACCCCTCAATATAGCAGAGTAGCAAATTCGCAGTTGCAAATCATCAATGAAGCACAGCAGCTTATTCCCTGTTATCAAAGCTCAAAAAAGCACTGCAGCATATTCTGTTAACACACCTCAGTGAAACAAAGCAGTGTACTCCCCGTTATCACCAATCAATGTAGCACAGTAGCAAATTTGCAGTTACCAATCATAAATGGAGCACAGAGGCTTATTCTCAGTAACCAACACTCAAAGCACAACAGCGTATTCTGTTACTACACCTCAGTCTAGCGCAGCAGCGTACTCCCAGTTACCACCCCTCAAGATAGCACAGTAGCAAATTCTAAGTTGCAAAGTGTTAATGAAACACAGAAGCGTAATACCTGTTACCAAAGCTCAAAGCACAGCAGCCTATTCTGTTACCACACCTCAGTGAAACACAGCAGAATACTCCCAGTTAACACCCCTTAATGTAGCACAGTAGCGGATTTGCAGTTACCAATCATCAAGGAAGCACAGCAGCATATTCCCTGTTACAATGTTCACAGCAAAGCACCGTATTCTGTTACCACACCTCAGTAAAGCAAAGCAGTGAACTCCCATTTACTACTCCTCAATGTAGCACAGTGGCACATTTGTAGTTACCAAATATCAATGAAGTACAGCAGCTTCTAACCTGTTACCGATGCTCAATAAAGCACAACAGCGTATTCTGTTACCACATCTCAGTCTAACGCAGCAGCGTACTCCCAGTTACCACCCCTCAATATAGCACAGTAGCGAATTCACAGTTGCAAATTGTTAATGAAACACAGCAGCGTACTACCTGTTACCAAAGCTCAAAAAGGAAAAGCAGCGTAGTCTTATCACACCCCAGTCAAACACAGCAGAGTACTCCCAGTTGCCACCAACAATGTAGCACAGTTTTAAATTTGCAGTAAGCAATCAATGAAGCACAGCAGCCTATGAGTCACACATACAAGGCGCAAGCAGGGCGAGACCTGTGGCATGTGGGAGGCAGTGCCAGAAGGCAAAACACGGAAAACCGCCCAAACTGTAAGATAATGACACCAGGAGACAGGGGGAGCCCAAAAGGGACCTCCACGCCCGCCTAGCACGGAGCAGAGCTACACAATAGCACACAGGTTCCCCACCTAGGATATATCACGCCCCTAAGAAAAAACAGGGGAACATCTTTGGGTAAACCAAAGTCAGAGGTCAAGACACGAACAACCTGTGGAACACCGCCACAGTCGGCTTACTGTCAGCCCAAAAAACACACAGTCCAACTTGTGGACGCTGAATGAAAGTTGCTAAAAGAAAGGAGGGGTAACCATCTCAGGATAGGACGACCTGAGACCTGCCAAGTACAGGCCTATGGTGGGGGGCCAAAGCCTGCAAGGAGGTGCTGAACCGACCCCATCACAAGGCGATCCGAAAGTAGATTCATCCGGCGCTGCCGCCGGGACTTCGGCTTGAGTTGTTGGCAGGCGTCGCAATCCGCCGCGTTGTGGTGTTCGCCCAGACACCACATGCACATAAGATGTGGGTCTGTCGCTGACATTTGCCTCGAACTGGAGGCACACGTCTTAAAGCCCGAAGGCATCGCACAGTGTTCCAGACGCAAAAGCGTCAAAAGGGGCCTGAAAACAGGCCAGAGGAACCGCTTACTCCGGATATGCGTTGTACGTGGAAAAGAAGGAAACTGACATCAGCGTGCCGGGAGGGACTTGTATGACCTCACTGACGCCACGTCCGTGGACGACGTCAGGGTGGGGTCGTGCGGCGCTGCTGCAAAAAAATGTCCGGATCCAGTCTGACGCCTGGGGATAATTCTAAGTTAAGGAATCTGCGGCTAGATGTCTATCAAATATCACTCCTCGCAGATGCACTGTAGCATACTCCAGTTACCACCCAATATTGTAGCACAGTGGCAAATTTGCAGTTACCAATTGCCAATAAACCACAGCAGCGTATTCCCAGTAACGAACGCGCAATTCAGTACAGCAGAGTCCTCTGTTACCACACCTAAGTGAAGCACAACAGCATACTTCCATTTACCACCCCTCAATATAGCACAGTACTAAATTCGCAGTTACAAATTGCCAATGGAGCACAGCAGCTTATTCCTTGCTATCAACACTCAAAACACAGCAGCGTATTCTGTTATCACCCCTCAGTGAAGGACAGCAGCATACTCCCAGTTACCCCCCTCATGGTCCGTACCACTCTGCAATGAAGCACAGCAGAGTAATCCCACTTACCACCCCGCAATGTAGCACAGTAGCCAATTCACAGTTACCCATCATCAATGAAGCAGAGCAGCGTATTCTGAAAGAAGGCAGAGTACTCCCAGTTACCACACAACAATGGAGCGCAGTGGGGATTTTGCAGTTATGAATCAGTAATTAAGCTTAGCAGCGTATTCCCAGTAATGAACGCTCAATACAGCACAGCAACGCATTTTGTTACCACACCGTAGTAAAGCAAGGCAGTGTACTCCCAGTTACTACTCCTCAATGTAGCACAGTGGCGAATTTGCAGTTACCAATTGTCAATAAAGCACAGCAGCTTATTCCCAGTAACGAACGCTCAATACAGCACAGTATTCTGTTACCACACCTCACTGAAGCAAAGCAGTGTACTCCCAGTTACCCCCCTCATGGTCCGTACCACTCTTCAATTAGCACAGCAGACTACTCCCAGTTACCACCCCGCAATGTAGGACAGTAGTGAATTTACAGTTACCAATCATCTTGGAAGCACAGCCGCGTATACCCAGTAATGAACGCTCAATTCAGCACAGCAGCATATTCTGTTACCACACCTCACTGGACTAAAGCAGTGTACTCCCAGTTACTACTCCTCAATGTAGCACAACGGCAAATTTGCAGTTACCAATCGTCAAAGCACAGCAGCGTATTCCCAGTAACAAACACTCAATTCAGCATGGCAGAGTATTCTGCTACCACACCTCAGTGAAGCACAACAGCGTACTTCTATTCACCACCCCACAATATAGCACAGTACTGAATTTGCAGTTACAAATAGTCAATGGAGCACAGCAGCGTATTCCTGGTTATCAACGCTCAATAGCACACAGCAGCGGATTCTGTTATCACACCTCAGTGAAGCACCACAGCGTATTTCCCTCTACCAATTTTCAAGAAAGCCAGCAGGATATTCTGTTACCACACCTCAATGAAGCACAGCAGAGTACTCCCAGTTACCATCCCTCAATATAGCAGAGTAGAGAATTTGTAGTTGCAAATTATCAATTAAGCACAGCAGCTTATTCCTGTGTTACCAACGCTCAATAAAGCACAGCAGTGTATTCTGTTAACACAACTCAGTGAAACATCAGTGTACTCCTAGTTATCACTGCTCAATGTAGCACAGTGGCGAATTCGCAGTCACCAATCATCAATACAGCACAGCAGCGTATTCCCAGTAATGAATGCTCAATACAGCAGCGCAGCGTATTCCCAGTAACCAACGCTAAATACAGCCCAGCAACCTATTCTTTTACCACACCTCGCTGAAGCAAAGAAGTGTACTCCTAGTTACTACTCCTCAGTGTAGCACAGTAGCAAATTTGCAGTTACTAATTGTCAATAAAGCACAGCAGCTTATTCCCAGTAATGAATGTTCAATACAGCACAGCAGCGTATTCTCAGTAAAAAACGCTCAATACAGCACAGCAGCGAATTCTCAGTAACGAACGCTCAATACAGCACAGAAGCGTATTTTTTACCACACCTCACTGAAGCAAAGCAGTGTACTCCCAGTTATTACTCAGCAATGTAGCACAGTGATGATTTTTTTTAATTTAAATTAATTTTTCAGTCTTACAGTCAGACAAGCAATATATAACAAGCAGTTTAGGTTTCAAGCAGTAGCAAATTACAACCTCATAGGTTACAAAATGGTATCTATCATTAGTACATACACTTATGAGTATGTAAGGGCCTGTTGCGCATGAACACACGATGTGCTTAGTGACTATGTCAAGTCAAGTCCCCACTTGTCCCAATCCTGTTAATGCCTGCCTAGCTACCCTCCGTAATGCACTGTTCCCGGTTATTTTGCCCTCCATCTTTGTTCTCACCAGCTGATCGGTGCACTAGATATTCCTGGTATGGCCCCCAGAAGTTCTTGGGTCTGCAACGAGTCAGGAGTAGAGCATTGTTAAGAGTGCCATTCTGTTATATTATGCATCCAGTGCATAGCAATTCTGCGCTTTGCTAATAGGCAAACAGCTGCTAATTTGCGGAACGTCTTTGGTATATCCTTATCATAGCCTAGCAGTGCTATTAGGGGTATTACTGGAAATTGTGTCTCCAACATTTCTGATTTCATGTGAATCACTTACCTCCAAAATGCGCGGATGCCCAGGCAATCCCATGCCAGGTGAGTGAATGCGCCCCATTGGCCCCGCAACGCAAGCACCTATCGTCATCCCTGAGTACATATTTGTGCAAATGGGCTGGGGTGTGAAAAACTCTGTGTAGGTATTTGTAGGGAACCAACCTGTGGTTTCCATTCTGTGATATAGACTTCATAGTGCCATAGCATTGCGCCCACTGTGCCTCTGTAATTTCGACTCCCAGCTCTTCTTGCCATTCCGTCCGAGTCCTGCTCAGGGCTTGAGTGTCATGCCTCTTAGTGAGTGCATACAGTGCTGTGATGCCTCACCAAGGGGTATTAACCTGAAGGAGATATGTCAGTGAACTCATTTCCTGCGGTTCAGAGAAGTCATCTCCCAGTTTGTCTTTCAAAGCCTGTCTCTACCTGTAGTATTGGTAGGCATCGAGAGTGGATACTTGGGGAGCATGTGCCAGTTCACGCGCCCAAGTTTTTACTGTACCATCTATGAAGAAATCCCCAATAAGTGCTATCTTAAGCTTATGTAGCTTTTGTGTGACCGCCCTATCTTCACCGAACAGAGCCCAATCGCACCATTCAATCGGCAGCTTAGGAGAGTATCTCAATGTAAGTAGTTGTGACACTGCCACTTTATGTAGTTGTGTCCTAGTGCAATCAATCAGGTATCTCATGCCAGTTCTACATCTGGGCCCGCCTAGCAGTGTTTTAGCCAATGGGATGAGGCTGACTTTGGCGCTTTTCTATGTATAACTGAGGGATGCCCTTGTGTCCATGTATCCAATAATGGGCATGCAGTAGCAAGACCCCCCTCTGAATATGCTCTTCCCAGTACCTCCCATTTGATCCGGGGCTGCTTCCTAGCCCACGCAAACAGTGTCATTAGGGTGCGCCAAGTGCCAAAGAATGACTTGGGTAACAATATGGGAATATTTATGAATAAGAAGAGGAGCTGGGGAAGTATGACCATTTTTATCAACGTGATGCAGCCTATAAGGGACAACAGAAGCCTAATCCATTTCTCTATGGACTTCGTTAATTTCTGTATTGCTCGGCCATTATTCTCCCGCATTACCACCTCAAGCTCAGTGTCGACCTGGATGCCCAGATAACATACGGGCACTGTGGTCCATTCAATTGCATAATTGATATTGGTGGGAGTGGTTGTGGGCATCAACAGGAACATCATAGATTTGTGCCAATTAATGTGTAGTCCTGAGTGCTGACCAAATCTCTCGACCTCCCGTAAGATTGATTATGTATTCGAATCTGGGTTACGTATATATAGCAGAACATCATTTGCAAAACTAGGTTATATTGTGGGGACCTTATACCTCTGTGGGCGTGATATTCCCGCATGGCACATGCAAGAGGTTCCATCGCCAGGGTGTACAAATAGCAGGGACAGTAGGCAGCCCTGTCTAGTGCCACTGGTGATCGCTATGGGCTGAGTGAGCATCACATTGACTCACACGCGTGCCGTTGTCTTGGCGTACAGGACCTCAATTAGCTTAATGAACACCTCACCCAACCCCACCCTTTTAAGGACAACATATAAGAATCGCCTCTCAACGGAATCAAAAGCATTTTCAATATCAATGAAAACTGCAGCAGACCTGATTTTTGGGTTGATATGTTTAACTGTGTCGAAAAGGGTTCTCAGGTTACAGGCAAGGGAGCGGCCTGGAACAAACCTGGTTTGCTCCTGACCCACCAACTTGGGCAATTGGGGAGCCAGCCTGTTAGCCAGGATCTTAGCAAACAGCTTAGCATATGTATTGAGTAGTGTAAGCGGTCTGTAGGACGAGCATTGATCTGGTTGTTTCCCCAGCTTCAATAGAGTGATCAAAGTGGCTTCGCGCTTAGAAGGTTGCATTATACCACCCTGCGTCATTTCGTCCAAGAGGTTCAATAGGTGTGGTATCAGCCGGTCTTAAAATGTTTTATAAAAGGCTAAAGTCAGACCATCAGACACCTGCGCCTTGACATTTGGCATGTCTGAGTGCAGATGAAATTTCAGATGGGCGTAGGGTGAGCCATACGTCTTTCCCTATCAGCATTGTCCAACCATTGCATTGCAATGTATTAAAGGTATTTGTCATCTGATTCTTTCGAGGCGGGGCTGCGTGTATTGTACAGTTGGGTATAATATGTGCGAAAAGCCTCCTTTATCCCAGGTGTCCCCTCAACTAATACACCGTGTTCATTGTGTACGTGGAAAATATCACTATCTCTCCTGCGGGGTTGTGCCAAAGCAGCTAGTGTGGTGCTTGGTTATCCCACTCTGCATATACCCAGGCAGTAGAAAATTTACCTAGGTGTTTTATCTCAGTGCTGGTGAGCTCGTCAAAGTCTGCAATGTATGCCCTAATTTGCGAAAGAAGTTTCGGATCACCACTGTCCTGGAACTGCCTCTCCAGGTTTTTTAAATCCCTTTCTACCTTTTCCAGCTGTGTACGATCGATCAGAGAACCCCTGAATGTTTGGGATGGTTATGCTGCGAATGTAAACTTTGAACGTCTCCCAGATTGTGCTCATCTTGGGGACACTCCCAATGTTAGTGGCAAAGAACTCGTCTATAGCCTTCTCTAGATCGTTTCTGAAGACTTATAAAGAATATTGCCGGAACCGCCAGGTATTTTCACCTCATGGTATGTTGCAAGTGATAGCTTCAGCAGCACTGGCGAGTGGTCTGAGTAGGTGCATGGCATGTGTAAAAAATCACCTATAAGGGGTAACCGTGAGCGTGAGACCAGCCAATATATATCCTGGTGTGCGTGTCATGCACCAAGGAGTAGTGTGTGTATCCCCTGCACAGGGGTGATAGGTGTCGCCAAACATCTATGAGGCCTTCAGCTTCTCCTATATCAGCTATGGCAGCTCTGGATGGACGTCTGGGTAGACCCTTTTACCTGTCCAGATATGAATTTTGTATACAGTTGAAGTCACCGCCCTATATCTGAGGTATATGGGAATGTCGTGCAAGTTGGCTATGTAATGAGCGATAGAATTGTGAGTCGTCATGATTAGGCCCATATATTTCAACCAGGATCACATTAAAACTACTTTTGCGGTATCTGGCTATGACACATCTTCCTCCAGGGTTCACTTTTATCCCATATATCTGCAAGCTTGAGCTCTTACGCATCCAAATCAACATTCCTTTCACATGTGAGGTAAATCCAGATACCACGCACATACCCTTCATATGTTTCTGTATTAACAGCCCGGTGTGGGGGGCCAGGTGGGTCTCTTGCAATATAGCCACATCTACATGCTGCCTGTACAGGTAGGCTACCACCTTACGAATCTTTCTGTAATCATTTAGACCCTGCACATTCCAGGACATGACGTTTAGCTAAGTACTAGCGCTCGTGGAATCATCAATTGCCGTCGTCACCCAACATTGTGGAGTTAAAGGCTAACCACATGTACCTCAATATTCAGGCTGCACACCCATCTACTAATGAACTCAAATCGCTTGCTGACCGCAGAGCTAAACTACCCGACCCCCTCACCCAAGCCACGTCCCAGAACATACAACATGGCTTACTTGAAACATCCTGTTACCCTTTACCCTAAATCCAAACAGGAAAAATATAACAAAGAAAAACAGACAAAGGAATTACTATAATAACCACTGATGTGGAATACATGAGGGGGCAGTGGCTGACCGCCTCCTAAACACTTTTGTCTGTTAACTACGCCTTAATAAAGGATATACTAACCAAGCTAATCAAATAGCAGCCCACTTGTAAATGTGAGCTGACCTTATTCATGCAGAGTTACTGTCAATGAGGTAAAATTGTGATGACTTATAATCCAAATACAAAGAGACAAAATTGTCTGGGTTCAAACTGGAACGGCATGGTGAGCAAAAAAACTATGGATTTAGGACCAGATCTCTGTACTGGGGTGAATGTATGACATTGTTCTACATTCTGTCCATCAACTGTTTTTGCATTTGTCACCCCGAGTGGGAAGGGTATGCCCAGACCTGGGTCCTGTGCTCTCCATGCCACTGGAATCAAGCTATCCTGGCTCAAGAGGGGTGAAACACCGAAACCGGTCCTAGGATGCTTGTTTCCAGTCCAGGGAGGACCTGGCTTGGCAGTTCGGGCTGGACTGTTCCCATGAAGCACAGGGTCAAGACTGATTTGCATATGGCTGGGTTCAAACTGGAACGGCATGGTGAGCGAAAAAACAATGGATTTAGGCCCAGATCTCTGTACTATGGTGAATGTATGACATTGTGCTGCATTCTGTCCATCAACTGTTGTTTTTGCATTTATAATCTAAATCCAGCACGGCCCCAGAGCCCAGTCCATGGCATTTCTGGTGAAATCGCTGTGTAACTATGCGCCGTGGGCACCTCTTCTATCTCTCCTCAGTTATATGGTTATTCCTCTTGTTTACTGTGCACAGTATCACCCCTATCGGTCTGCTCCTGGGAAACCATGCCAGCCCGTACTTTACCAAGTTTTTTAAGGTCTTGTTGAAGAAGCTTGGGCTCATTATAGATCTTGTTTTTTCCCTCACATATCACCTTTAATCTGGCTGGGTGGAGCATGGCATAGTCAATCTTGAGCTCTCTTAGTTTGCACTTCATCGGCGATAATTGTTTACGTGCCTCTTGTACCTGCGGGGTGAAGTCGCCGGGAAACAGCGCTGTCTCCGAGCCGTCATATTTGAGCACATTCTGTAGTTGAGTAAGTGCGCTATTACAGTCTGGGGAGGGAGTCCCTGGGGGAGGTTTCGGGGCTAGAGAGCGGTGAGCGCGCTCCACAATAAATACCTGGGAAAATCTTTCATGCCCAAGTAAAGACACTAGCAGTTGCTCAGTAAACCGCTCTGCAGTTCCGGTCACCGTGGTCTCCGGTAGGCCTAAAATGCATACATTGTTTCAACTAGAGTGCGTCTAAGTCTTCTGCCTTGTCCCGTAATGAAGTCATTTGCTTCCCCATTTGTTTCAGTGTGCCCACTGACTCAACCTGTGCGTCTTCTGTTTCTGACAATCTGAGCTCTACCATGTCAAGCCTCTCAGCATGCTTGTCCACACGCTCAGACATGCGATCCATCCTGTAATAAAGTGAGTCAAGCTTACTGTCTATAGTAGTGAGGCTTTTCTGCATGGACAAGAGGATATGGCGTGTGTCTTCATCTTTGTAAGTGCCTGTAGCCCCCTGTTCAGATACCACAGTGTCAGTCTCCTCGCCTCTGACCTTTGATGATTTGCGCTGCTCAAATTGTAATTTAGACTGTGCCTTGTCGACTTTCCCAATTTTGTTTGGTATGCTGTGGCAGGGAAATTGAGAAAATGGCACCCCCTGCCGAGGTGAAAGCAGACTCTGGTAGGCTCTGGTGACTGGTAATAGGGGCAATGCTTGTAGCACCTGGTCTCACCTGGCTACTTCTGCCGCCTGTGTAGTCGCGGCTCGAGCTATGTGCCGGTGCCGAACATTCCCCGCCAGTCCCAGGATGTCTGCACAAGGTCTCAGGCACAGCACACACTGCCTCCCGGTGGCTTCCAGCAACGGCCAAGCCACGCCCATTCCAGGCAAGAGCCCCCGACCAGCTGCCTGTAATCACCCGCAGTGGTCAGGCCAACCGCCGAGGCTCACAAGGCTCTGCCACATCGCAGTATCCCTGCAAGGCCCACCGCCCCGTGAGGGCCGTCTGGTCAGGACACAGGCAATCATGCAGCTCCGCACCCCCATCTCGCCACATGGTCTGCCACACAGCGATCCAGGCCGGGTAGCCCCCAGGCCGCTGCCTCAAGTCCACGGCACAGCAACAGGCCCCCACATTTGGGAGACTCAGCAAGAGCACAGCTTCACTCTCCGCAACAGACACAATTGATGGATGGAATGCAGAACAAATCAAAACATTCACCCCCAGTCAAGAGATCTGGGTTAAATCCATCATTCTTTTGCTCACCATGCCACCCCAGTTTAGACCAGGCTATATGCAAATCAGTCTTGACCCTGTGCCTCATAGGAACAGTCCAGCCGGAACTGCCAAGCCAGGTCCTCCCTGGACCGGAAACAAGCATCATAGGACCGGTTTCGGGGTTTCACCCCTCTTCAGCCAAAATAGCTTGATTCCAGTGCAACAGCACCTGGCAGCAATCTTTGCACACCTTCGCCAAGGGAAACCAAGGACTGCCAAGGTAGGTTGATATGCGTAGGAACCGGAGAGGCCAAACCTGAAATCACGGCACCTCGGCAATGCCGCACACCTCGCCACCATGTTGTCAGGCCTCATTTTCCTTTTATCCTTGTTCTCGATACAATGTACCAAATGAGCACCTTCCGGGTTAACAGACATCAAACAGCAACTTCACAAGTGATAGCAACAGGTTTGTAGACTAGCATGAAGGCGATGTGTGCAGGACAGTCTCTGCGGCAGTCAGAGCTTGCTCACATTGCAGCCATATTTAAGTCAAGCAGGCCACGCCTCACCCCCCCACAGTAATGAATTTGCTGTTACCAATCATCTTGTAAGCACAGCATCGTATTCCCTGTTATCAATGCTTAATACGCACAGCAGCGTATTCTGTTACCACAACTCACTGAAGCAAAGCAGTGTACTCCCAGTTACAACTCCTCAATGTAGCATAGTGAGCCATTCGCAGTTACCAATCATCAATGATGCACAGCAGCGCATTCTGGTACCACACCTCAGTGAAACACAGCAGGGTACTCCCAGTTATCTCTCAATGTAGCACAGTAACATTTTTATAGTTACTAATCAATAAAGCAACGCATCTTTTTCTCAGTGACCAACGCTCAATACAGCACAGCAGTGTATTCTGTTACCTCACCTCAGTAAATCAAACCAGTGTACTCCCAGTTACTACTACTCAATGTAGCACAGTAGCAAATTTACATTTGCAAATTGTCAATGAAGCACAACAGCGTATTCTCGGTTACCAATGCTCTATAAAGCACAGCAGCTTATTCTGTTACAAAATCACAAAGAAACAGCAGAGTAATCCCAGTTACCACCCTGCAATGTAGCACAGTAGCGAATTTGCAGTTACTAATCGTCAAAAAAGCACAGAAGGTTAATCCCAGTAACGAATGCTCAATACAGCATAGTAGCATATTCTGCTACCACACCTCAGTGAAGCACAACAGCGTACTTCCATGTACCACCCCCCACTAGAGCACAGTACTGAATTCGCAGATACAAATCTTCAAGGAAGCACATCAGGCTACTCCCTGTTATCAACGCTCAATAAAGCATAGCAGCGTATTCTGTTAGCACACCTCAGTGAAGCACAGCAGCTTAGTCCCAGTTACCACCCCTCAATGTATCACAGTAGCAAATTTGCAGTTACCAATCATCAATGAAGCACAGCAGTGCATTTCCAGTAACTAACGTTCAATATAGCACAGCAGCCTATTCCCAGCAACCAACGATCAATACTGCACAGCAGCGTATTCCGTTACCACATCTCACTGAATCAAAGCCGTGTACTCCCAGTTACTACTCCTCAATGTAGCACAGTGACAAATTTGCAGTTACCATTCATCAATAAAGCACAGCAGCATATTCCCAGTAACAACCCTCAATTCAGCACAGCTGCATATTCTGCTGCCACACCTCAGTGAAGCACAACAGCGTACTTCCATTTACCACCCCTCAATGTAGCACAGTAGTGCATTTGCAGTTACAAATTGTCAATAAAGCACAGCAGCGTATTCTGTTACCACACCTCAATGAAGCACAGCAGCGTACTCCCAGTTACCACCGCTCAATATAGCAAAGATGCAAATTAGCAGTTGCAAATTGTCAATGAAGCACAGCAGCGTATTCCCTGTTACCAATTATCAATAGGCAGAGCAGCGTATTCTGTTACCAGACCCCATTGAATCACAGCAGAGTACTCCCAGTTACCACCTCGCAATGTAGCACAGTAGTGAATTCGCAGCTGCAAATTGTATATGAAGCATAGCAGTGTATTCCCTATTACCAATGCTCAATAAAGCATAGCAGAGTATTCGGTTACCACACCCCAGTAAAACACAGCAGAGTACATCTATTTACCTCAGCTCAATGAGGCACAGTAGCGACTGTGCAGTTACCAATCCTCAATGAAGCACAGCACCTTATTCCCAGTAATAAACGCTCAATAGGGCACAGCAGCGTATTTCCAGTAACAAACGCTCAATACAGCACCGTATTCTGTTACCACACCTCACTGAAGCAAAGCAGTGTACTCCCAGTTAACAGCCCTCAATGTAGCACAGATAGAATTTGTGTAGTTACTAATCATCAATCAAGCACAGCAGCCTAATTCCAGTAATGAACGCTCAATTCAGCACAGCAGCGTATTCTGCTGCCACACCTAGGTCTAGCACAACAGCGTTCTTCCATTTGCCACCCCTCAATGTAGCACAGTAGTGAATTTGCAGTTACAAATTGCCAATGGAGCACAGTAGCGTATTCCCCGTTATCAGCGCTCAATAAAGCACAGCAGCATATTCTGTTACCACATCTCAGTGAAGGACAGCAGCGTACTCCCAGCTACCCCCCTCATAGTCCATACCACTCTTCAATGAAACACAGCAGCATAGTCCTGGTTACCACACCTCAATATAGCACAGTAGCAAACTCACAGTTGCGAATTGTCAATGAAGCACAGCAGTGTATTCCCAGTTACCAACGCTAAAAAAAGCACAGCAGCGTATTCTGTTAACACACCTCAGTCTAGTGCAGCAGTGAACTACTAGTTACCACCCCTCAGTATAGCACAGTACTGAATTTGCAGTTACCAATCAATGAAGCACAGCAGCATATGCCCGGTTACCATCCCTTGAAGCAGAGCAGCGTAATCCCAGTTATCACACATGAATCATTTAAAATACCTACTCTGTTACCACCCCCCCAATGAAGCATAGTGGAGTACACCAGTTATCACTCCTCGAAGACGCACAGTAGCATACCCCAGTTACCACCCATCATTGTAGCACAGTGGCAAATTTGCAGTTGCTAATCACCAATAAACCACAGCAGCGTATTCCCAGTAACAAAGGCTCAATACAATAAAGCAGCGTATTCTGTTAACACACCAAGGTGAAGCACAACAGCGTACTTCCATTTACCACCACTCAATATAGCAGAGTACTGAATTCGCAGTTACAAATTGTCAATGGAGCACAGCAGCGTATTCCTAGTTATAAACACTCAAAACACAGCAGCGTATTCTGTTATCACACCTCAGTGAAGGACAGCAGCGTACTCCTGTTACCACCCCTCATGGTCCCAGTTACCAGACCTCAATATAGCACAGTAGGAAATTTGAAGTTGCAAATTGTCAATGAAGGACAGCAGTGTATTCCCTGTTACCAAAGCTCAAAGCACATCAGCATATCCTGTTAACACACCTCAGCGAAACACAGCAGTGTACGCCCAGTTATCACCCCTCAATGTAGCACAGTTGCGAATTTCCAGTTACCAATCATAAACGGAGCACAGCAGTGTATTGCCAGGAACCAACGCTCAACACATCACAGCAGTGTAGTCTGTTACCACACCCCAGTGAAGCAAAATAGTTTACTCCTAGGTACGACTAATCAATGTAGCACAGTGGCATTTTTATAGTTAATAATCAATGAAGCACAGCAGCTTATTCTGTTACCACATCTCAGTAAAGCAAAGCGGTTTACTCCCAGTTACTATACCTCAATGTACAGCAGCTTATTCCCAGTTACCCTCCCTCGAAGCAGAGAAGTGTAATCCCAGTTACCACACCTGAATGATAAAAATACGTACTCTGTTACCACCCCCTAATGAAGCACAGTGGAGTACACCAGTTACCACCCATCAATGCAGCACAGTGGTAAATTTGTAGTTACCAATCGCCAATAAACCACAGCAACCTATTCCCAGTAACGATTGTTCAAAACAAGACAGCAGCATATTCTGTTACCAGTACTCAGTGAAGCAGTACTTCCATTTACCACCCCTCAATTAAGCACAGTAATGAATTTGCAGTTACAAATCATCAATGGAGCACCGCAGCGTATTCCCTGTTATCAACGCTCAATAAAGCACAGCAGCGTATTCTGTTACCACACCTCCGTGAAGGACAGCAGCATACTCCCAATTACCCCTCCTCACAACCCGTACAACTCTTCTATGAAGCACAGCAGCGTAGTCCCAGTTATCACTCCTCAATATAGCACAGTAGAGAATTTGCAGTTGCAAATTGTCATGAAGCACAGCAGCTTATTCCTTTACCAATGCTCAATAAAGCACAGCAGTGTATTTTGTTAACACACCTCACTGGAGCAAAGCTGTGTACTCCCAGTTACTACCCCTCAATGTAGCACAGTGGCAAATTTGCAGTTGCCAATCACCAATAAACCACTGCCGCGTATTCCCCCCCCCTCCTCATAGTCCATACCACTCTTCAATGAAGCAGAGCAGTGCAGTCCCAGTTACCACTCCTCAATATGGCACAGTAGCAAATTCGCAGTTGCAAATTGGTTATCAAGCGTAGCAGCATACTACCCGTTACCAAACCTCCATATAATCACAGTGGCGAATTTGCAGTTGCAAGTTGTTAATGAAACACAGCAGCATACTACCTGTTACTATAGCTCAATAAAGCCTAGCAGCGTATTCTGCGAACACACCTCAGTGAAATACAGCAGTGTACTCCTAGTTACCACCCCTCAATGTAGCACAGCAGCAAGTTTGCAGTTACCAATCATCAATGGAGCACAGGGGGCATGGTTTGACTGCCAGTAATGGCGGACACGTGAGCTTGGAGCTCGGCACGGACCCGATAATTATCCGGCCAAATATGAGGCAACCTGTGGCCTGATGCACTTGGAGGAGTGTGCGCTGACTCTGGAGGGGATTGCGGACTACTGCAGGGACTGTTGGTGGCAAGACAGCTGAGCCGCGAAGGAACACCTGAGAGCAGGCAGAAGGCTGGGCCATGATCGACTGCAGTGAGGAGTGCGAGGCTGGGGGCAGGGCCGCAACTGCTATGGCGTCTTCCCTCTATTGCGGAAACCTGAGCACCAGAGAAACGTGGGCTGGCCCTGTGGTGGCTCATGCTCAACTGCTGCAGACCAGAGACAGCCGGTGTGAGTGCTACGCAAGCTCAGTAGAGCGGGTGGCACTGCAACTGCGATTCCGGCAGTGTGCGCAGGCAGCTGGGAGATGTTCAAAGCTGGTCGTGTAATGTGCTCAGACCCGGAGAGCCTAGCGGAGCCGAGAGGTGACCTGGAAAGCTGTTATACCAAACTCAGAGGTGGAGAGAACCAAGAAGACCCAGAATGGCAGTATTGCTGAGCCCGGAAGGACCAACTGAGAGTGGGCCAAAGATTGGGCTAGGCCGCGGATGACTGCCATGTTAAGTGCAAGGTTGGGAGCCAGGCCGTGTGACGACCCCGTCTGCCTTCCCCCCCCCCGTTGCAGCAGCCTGAGAACTGGAGAAGCGGGGGATTGCCCTACGGAGGCAAATGATCAGCTGCTTCAGACCCGAGATGGCCGTGGTGAGTGCTACGCGAGCCCGGGAGAGTAGGTGATGCAGCGACTACGACACCGATGGTGTGCGCAGGCAGCTGTGAGCTGTTTAGACCAGGCATGTGCTGGGCCCAGGCTCAGAGAGACTCGCAGAGCCAAGTGCGGCCCTAGAAATCTGCCCTACCTGACTTGCAGTTGGAAGCTCCCCCTGTCACCACCACTGGGGGCTACATTCATAGCGAGTCTGTGGCAGTTAACCGACAGTGCGCAGCCCAGGGGGAAACAGGTGTATATGAGGCTGGGCCTGGGCTGAAGCTTGGAAACATAAAAACTGAGAGGCCCTTTGGTTAGGGCCACACCGCTGTAGAGAGAGACTGGGCGCTACTGGGCCTTACAACATAACGGAGGAGCAGCCCCGCCAAGAAAGCCCTCTTAGAGAGCCCCTTTGATGTTAGACTTGTTTTGCCCGGTGCTTATGGGAAAGGCCTGTGCTCGTGGGACTTGGAGAGCGGCGACCTGGAGAGTCCCTGGGCCTGAGTGACCGGAACAGTCAGTAAACAGCTTGGTGTGACAAAGAAGGCCATGGGCAGAGACAAGGTGACCGCTGTGGGTGTGAGGTGATTGACCCTCCACACCAGGAGTGTTTGTTGCGACCCACAGGCCTGGGCAAAGGGCTTTGCTGGAGGGGAGTAGTGGTGACGGATCTGGCTGCCACCTGCGAGAGCCTTGACATCTGAGACACAGGGGCCGCACAGGGGCAGGGAGAAATTAGTGAAACTGCTGTGCGGTCAGAGATCCATGATTGTTCACTGCCGACGACCCCCCCCCCCGAAGTGATGGGCAGAGGTAGCTAACGGCATGGCACACACCTTGGGCACAGCAGCAAAAGCAACTGTAAGAGACTGCTACAAGACTCCCCAGTGATGTTTTAAATTGATATTGTCTCCAGAGAAGGTAGGCATGGCAAAAACAAAAACAGTGGAGGCTGCCACTGATATAGATGAGGATTCCAGAAAACAAGCCCAGAGCCCTCTGAGGGCACACCAGCTCGAGGATCCCATACAACAGCAAATAGCTAATGGGTTGAAAACGGTGACATGACGGCTTACCTGGAACCTTAGCTCCGCACGGCTGTTGAGCCAGAGGGCCTGACACAGTTTTATACCCTTAAGAGAGCGCACAGTGTTCCGGCGCGTCCACCGGCCGAGGGCCAACCTCCAAGGCCGGCAGTGGGCAGGCTCCTACATTATAGAGACAGGGATATAATGTTGCAGAGGGCACGCTCAGATGGCCCTTTAGAGATGAATAATGACAAAGTATCTATATTCCTTGATTACACCCTTGATGGTCAGCGAAAACGTGCTTCTTTCTTGGAGGTTAAGAAAGCTTTGAGAGCTGAAGGCCACCAATATTCTCTCATCTTTCCAGCTCGGCTTCGCATAGCCTTGGATGGTCAAACTAATTTCTGCGAGGACCCTCAAGCGGCGTGGGAATGGTAGGAAACATACAAAACTGAAACCTCACAGGTGGCACGGGGGCCGGCTCCGGTGCGCCAGAGCCAGAGGTCCAGTAAGCAACCCATGAGATGACCTGCGCGGAATACATCAAAGAAGCAGAGTCCTTCCCAAATGGAATGGGAGAGAGCAGCGGTGCTGCAGGCAGTGGCTGAGATAGTGCGCGAAGGGAAGGTCTCCATCGGAAGAGGTGTTGCGCTCTGTGACGGGCTCGCAGGGCTCAGACTCTTCCAAGGGTGATAGCCTTAATATGCTACAGGTAACCCCGAACACTGCAGATATGATTATATAGATGTGGCTATGGAGGAGAATAAGTGCAGCACATGCCCTGACTCCACTCCGGACACGGCAGAGTTGAGCTGGATTGGAACATTAGGCTGACCAGGTTGGACTGCTATAGAGGTCGCTGCACTGCACAACACCCTGCACCTTATACACCTCTGTGAGACACTAAGTGAAGCCACGACCCCCTGAAGGACCTTACCGTAGCTGGTTTGGGCCTTGCTTAGTTTTTGGCGCTATAAGAAGGGTTTTGGGCAGATGGCCATTGCCACTCTGCTGTGGGACTAGGGAGTTAGTTCATGTTAGAACCTTTGGTTTATTTCTTTCTTATTTACCCCTTTTATTTGTGTGCAATGACTTGGCTTGTTCATGGTGCAAAGGGGGGATTGCCGCTTACCCTTTTCTGCGTGGAGCTGGGGGAGGGATGGGAGGAGGTGGGAGAGGGGATAGACCACACATCTTAAGATGGATTCACACTGTCAGACACTGAAGTTCTGTACATGGAACATTAGGGGGACAGGGTCCATGTACAAGCGTCAAAATATACATAACTATCTTAAGAGACGGGGTGCAAATAGCTTTCCTACAGGAGACGCATCTGTTCAAAGCAGAAGTAGGAAACCTACGCAGACGCAGGATTGGACAGGTCTATGCCACCTGTTTCTCGGCATATGCCTGAGAGGCATTAGTTTGGATCAGACCGGGGGTGCCTTTCAGCTTATCACGGTCAGTAACTGATAAAAAGGGCAGATATGTCTTTATTACGGGTTGCATATACGCACCAAATCAAGACCAGACAACCTTTATGACCGACCTTTGTGATCGACCTTTCCACTCACATAGTGGACATGATGGTGGGCCAGGTAATAGGTGGAGACTTTAATGGGGTGACAGATGTGATATTCGATAGATCACAACTTCCCATACCTGGGGCTCCGACTCATTGAGTGGCACCCGGACTATGGGAATGGATGACTCATTGAGGATTAAAGGACATTTGGAGGATTCAACGTAGGGGGGGTTTGAGAGTACTCCTTTTATTCCCAAATGCATCAACTTCATACACGACTAGATGACTTTTGGTGTTCACCTGCCCTCACTGGCTTTATTACCCACACGGAGTACCTAGGATAGACCTTTTGAGATCACAGTCCCTTGTTGCTGATGTACCGAACGCATGGGGTCAGACCCCCAGTCCCTGCATGGCGGCTTAATCCTCTGACCCTGGATGATGTCCCTTTTGGCGCTGCCCTGCACTCCCTTGTTGATAGGTTCTCTGTCGAAAACAAACACTCTACCTCCTCAGTGTTGATAGAGTGGGAGGCGTTTAAGGTGGTGGTGCGAGGCCACTGCATGGGGCAATCTGTAGTGGTGCATAGAGAACTCCATCGAGAACTGTTGGATAAGGAACGAGATCTGGGTGCATTAGATAACATTCAAGGGGAAAACACACAAGCCAATGCTCCTAGATACGCATGCGCAGCATAATGATACTTTGAAAAGATTAAGGTCATATGATCATAGAACATACATAGACAAGGTACAAGAGGAGGAGGGGAAGACTGGTCGGTTGTCAGCCTGGTTAATTAAACCGGAAATCCGTGGAACTCCAATTCTGCACGTACAGACTACAGATGGCCAGACTGTATATAACACAGAAGGGATCAATGAGTTTATGCTGCCCCACCTGGAACCTCCTGTGACAGTCTCTGCGCTTTCTTAGGCCAGTTTACTCTCCGCACCTTGGAAGATGACTCTGAGGAGTTCGGGGGGGCAGGGGGGGGGGGCCGGACCAGATGGCCTTCCTGCAGAATTTTACAGGAAATTTGAGTCCGAACTAGCCCGAGACTGGTGTCCATGTATGCAGAGGCAATGCAGCTAGGCCACCTGCCTGAAACTACGCAGAATGCATTGGTGATCCCACTCCCCAAGATTGTGGCCCCAGTCGCAGGGGTGCGTGAATATAGGCCTCTCTCAATGCTCAATAGTGATTTTAAAATACTTAGTAAAGTACTGGTGCTCAGGTTACTCCCACAAATGTAGAGCCTAATCCATTCAGATCAAAATGGGTTCATTCCCTCCCGTAGCACCTCGTATAATCTACGTAGACTGTACTCTGCTTCCATCCAGAGGCAAGGAACCTGCAACAGGCCACCATTCTCTCAGTTGACTTAGAGAAGGCCTTTGACACTGTGAGCTGGGACTACATTAAAGGTGATGAGGCACCTGGATTAGGAGAAGAATGGGTGAAATTATTGAATACGTGCCCCATGGCGTGGGTTAAGACGGGTAAGAACATCTCACCACAATACCGGGTGGCACAGGGCACCTGACAGGGATGTCTACTGTCGCCACTCTTAGTTGCCCTTGCGATAGAGCCCCTAGCTGAACTATTCCATCAGGGAGGGAAGGGTATAGGACTAAATATAGATGGGAGAACATGCACTAATTCTCTTTACGGGGATGATTTAGTAATCTACTTGAGTGATGCCGTAAAAGGCAAAGAGACTTCTCTCCGACTTCGAGACATTTGGGAGACTGTCAGGTTTACGGTTCAATAAACACAAAACCTACCTGTTCCCAGAGGCTAGACAACGGGTCAGGGGCCGCCAACCTACCCGCAGATCTTAACTGGGAATCAACACATTTAAATACTTGGGCATCCGGATTTTCCACTCACTGGCGGACCTGAGAGAAGGTAATTTAGATAAAGCGCTTAGATAGCTTCGATCTAATTTGATGTTTTGGCGAACACTAAGACTCCCTATTATGGCTAGAGTCTCCATAACTGAAATGGTCATCCTACCAAGTCTGTTATAATATTTTTCTAACTTGCCGGTATTAATGCCCTCGGGATGGTTTCGTAACATGGATTCCCAGACGAGAGACTTAATTTGGGGCGATGGAATGCGGAGTATATCGCTCCAGTCTGTGACTGGGGGTGAGTGTCTGAAAGGTTTCAGCGCTCCTTCCGTCATCTCCTTGTGTTTGCTTTGTTCGCTGTAAGTTGGCAGGGTATGCCCAGACGTGGGTCCCTTGCTCACTTTGCCACTGGATTCAAGCTAGCCTGGGTGATGAAAGGTATTACCCAGAAACCAGGTCCAGGATGCTTGTGTCGGCTCAGGGAAGACCTGGCTTGGCATTTCGGGCTGGACTGTTCCCCTGAGGCACAGGGTCAAGACTGATTTGAATATAGCTGGGTCTGAACTGAGGTGGCGAAGTGAGCTAAAGACTGATGATGGATTCAACCCAGATCTGTGACTGGGGGTGAGTGTCTGAAAGGTTTCAGCGCTCCGTCCATCATCTCCTTGTGTTAACTGCAACGGTTGGCACAATGGCTGGAGGGAGTGAACACACAGTGGACTTTCTTGACGGAACCAAACCAAAACCCTAGATTCTTGCTGGCCAAAATCTTGGATCACACCACCAAAGTTCCCTACAACTCAATACTGCTGACCACAGTGCTACAGTGCTAGAAAGGCTGCATTAAAAAACTACCTGATGTCCTGAAATATTCCCCAGAATTGCCGTTAGTGGGATTACCACACGGAGAGCAGCAGACTATTATTATTACCGCAGATCAATGTTACCCTGGATAGAGGTGGGACTCAGGACAGTGGTGGACTGTTACCAAGAGAAGACTTTACTCCCCTTCGCAGAACTCATGGAAGGCCAACTCTGCCGCCCTGCAAACTCCTTATGTAGGAGATGCTACTGCGAGTATTCGTGTCAGGACCAAGGAGTGTCTCCACCACCGGTAATCCTCAGGAGCGAAGAGAGGATCCCACCTCTCCCCTAGGGTACATTCAGCCCCCATACATAGAGCAACAGGAATGCTTAAGTGTACCCCTAGGGAGCGATGAGACAACTCAGAACCTCCAGGGAGAAGACAAAGTTGTTCTGTCACAGGAAGGGAACCCAGGTAAATAGACTGCAGGGTAGAAAGAAGAGAATTAGAAGGGGAACAAGAAGGCAACAAAACCTCAATTAAAAGTGTGCACTCTATTAACTAACTCTCCTGAGTCCGATTGTGTGTGGTCTCACACTTACCTAGTGGTAAGAAGGAGATCTGTCTCATATGAGAAGTTGTTGTCCCAAAACAATAAGAGAGCGTAAACACCCGGACTGGAATCACTCGTTCTCAATACGGGTGAAAAAGGTAGACAAATAGCAGCATCAGTCTCTGAAAAAAAAGTTCTCTTTTCAACACCAATCAGCAGAATATCAGTTCTGTTTCCGGCTGAAGTAGAGGTTTTGCAATCTAATAAGAATTCTCCTTATTTCGAGATCATAAGAATTAATGTTGGTTTGTTTCAAATGTAGTCAGAGCGTCCGAGCGATGACTAAGGAAAAGGAAAAATAAATGAAGTATTTTCTTGTCGCGCAAGTCAAAGATCAGGAGCTTTATACAGGAAGCGATGGTAATTAAGACCAGCAGTGAAGCACTTATCTCCACAGGGCAGAAGCTTTTTAGAGGTCTGGGTGAACGCGCCCAGGCAAATAATTAAACTGTTTTCTCACCGCTCCGGGTGGCGCGTTTCTAGCGCAAGGAAGGATAACGTTCCAAACGAAGAGGGTTGTTTCTCACCGTACCGGGGGGCACGTCTTTCAGCAGGGAATGAGAAAGTCCTTTAGCAACAGTTTTAGTATGCGCTAACGAGGATGTTTCGAGTTGCGTTTCACTGCGCGTAATAGGGAGAAGCTCCAGATGGACGAATACGAGAGCCCCCTCGGGCGTGCAGTTCAGCATAGATGAGTGAGAGTTCAGGGAGTCCCGAGGATTCAGAACAGGCAGGTTCCAACGGTAGTAAGAAGCCAAGCAATTAGTGTTAGGGGCGGGTCTCCTTTTAAACAGAAGGTCAGCTGATACCTCCTCAAGTAGCGTGGGATCACACACAATCTATTCACCTACCCAGATGCATGGTGGTACTAGTAGTGTAAGGGAATTGTGAGCCTAATACTACGTGCAGGAAGCTGGGCGTGTAACATTCGGGCAATTATTGGGCCTGAATAGAACAGAGCCATAAACACATGGGGTGTTGCACTCATTGATCACTCCGGGAACACCTAGGCACCAGGTTAAATGGTTTTATGCTTCCTTATGTGAGGCCTCCCTGGTCCCGCTGTTGTAGTTGCGGGAGAAATGGGAGAGAGCCCTGGATAGGGAAATGACCGATAAAAAATGGAACAGGGTCCTGGAGTCCCCTAAGAGTGTATCAAGAAATACACAGCTGAAATACATCCAATTCTATTCATATGACCTACCTTAAACCACACAGGGTTTTCACTGCCTTTGTGGGAGAGCTGAGGAGATGTGCGAGATGTGGCCAGGGAAGATGCAGATTTCATGCACATGACCTGGCATTGTGTGATCATATGATTTTTGGCAAGAGGTACTCTCTAGGCTTAGTAAAACCCTGGGGCGTACACTTGACCCCAAGGCAGAGACATGCCTGCTTCGACTCTTACCCCACCCACAGAAGCGTAAGGTGGGTAACAGGTTTATAGACTTAGAGCTTTCATTAGCCACAAGACGTACATTGATAACATGGAAGCTACCTACACGGCCACAACTGAACGTTTGGAACTGGGAGGTCACAAGCTGGGCAGGTGCAGAAGAGAGAGCGCTGCGTAGAGAAGAGTTGATGGGGCTACGACTACACCCAATAGCGGAGCAAGGCAGGGATACTTTACATGCCTGGGAATATCCAAGCTCGCCAGGTAGTGCTACTGACTATGATGAGGTAGCTATAGATTAGAACGGGAGGATGACAGGACTGCACCCGATGGAATCTTGCTGACCCTATCAGATACGTTAAACAGAAGTGGTAACTCTGTTTCCCCATCACTAGATACTGGAAGAGGGTTAATGTCAAGCAGATGGAAGAGTTGTGTAGGGATTAGCCCTCCATGACTTGAACCCCTAGATGGAAGACCCCTCCCTCCCGCCCCCATAAAACGACCCAGATGCATAATTGCAACCTAAACCACACTATGTAAGCCAAGTGGTTTAGTTGGTTTATTATCATTTCCCCTAAGTTAATGGTTTTTACATAGGACTGTTGAATGGGGACGTGTCTCCTGCATGAACATAAATACTCTGACATACTAGGGAGTAAACTGCACTGTTGGAAAGGCAGATAGGAGAAAGCTGTTGAAGACTAGTCACCTGAAGGGATGGAGTGAGTTGAAATACATTAAAGAACGACAAGTTAATGATTGCCTTCTCCAAAAAGTTACACAAACATTTCCATTATGATACGATTTCAACGATATTTGTAACCCATTACCTGCAAATGTTATGATAAATGTTGAAATGAGCAGAGTGGAATGTAGAATGTATTTGTTAATGCCAATAAAGATAAATATTCCTAAAAATACCAATGAAGCACAGCAGAGTATTTTGTTACCACAACTCACTGAATCAAAGCAGTGTACTCCTAGTTACTACTACTCAATGTAGCACAGTGGCAAATTCACAGTTACCAATCATCAATGAAGCACAGCAGCCAATTGCCTGTCATCAGCGCTCAATAAAGCACCGCAGCTTATTCTGTTAACACATCTCAATGAAGCAGAGCAGCGTATTTCCAGTTACCACCCCTCAACATAGCACAGTAACAAATTTGCAGTTGCACACTGTCAATGAAGCACAACAGCGTATTTCCTGTTACCAACGCTCAATAAAGCACAGCAGAGTATTCTGTCACCACACCTCAATGAAGATGTACTCCCAGTTACCACCGTATCGCTCTTCAATAAAGCACAGCAGCGTAGTCCCAGTTACCAACGTTCAATAAATCACAGCCACATGGCCACAGAGCTGCAGACCTGCGATGGCGTGTGGATGAATGGATGAATGGGAGTCTAGGAGATTGAAGAGCTCAGTGGAATACGTAACCGTTACAAGCTTTACCGCAGAGCACTGCTGTGTAGGAAGTAGAAGCCTTGTAAAACAATTGCTTATAAGGGCTTCATCGAATACCGAACCTCTGAAAGCTCCATCACATTGATTTATTGTAATAGAATCTGAAACTCAGTAAGACCACACTGCCCTGAGAGAATCTGACTTAAACCGCTTTACCATGTAATTCTAACACTACATGGGAGCATCTGACGACTGCAGTTAAGGCCATTTCCAGTCCACGTCCTGAGGAGAACCCTAGAACAAGGCAGGGTTTGAAACGCATGGACTCTGAACTAAAGCTAGAACATCTGTGGGGCACTGTTGGGACTCATTAAAACACATTTATTTCCCACTGGTGGAATGACCCCCATCCAACTTCGAGCTGTCTTCAGCTCAGTAAATAGGCAGGATTTCTTGAATTGGACTACGTCCGCCTGTTCCTTTACATGTTATAAAAGGACTGGTGCCCTCTAATGACTTTTGGAGGCAATCGATATTTTGGATGGTGTTTATGTTTTGTATACGTTTTTTATCAATTACTTTGCGTTACTATTCACAGACACTTTGTTGGTAAATGTATCACAGTGTAATTTGCGTCTCTGTGGAGGACATGATGAAATGTTTTCATGTATAATGTTCTGAAATGTTATGTTAAATTATTTCTTCTATAGCGCTCGGCTACTCCAAGGAGCATCCCGGCGCTTTGATGAAGAATATCGGCAGGCAAAACAAGACATAACTCAAAAAACAGACAGAAAAGAAGGATCAAATTTATTTAGTAAAAAATGTATTTAGTAAAAAGCCATGTTTTAAGCTCTTTTCTAAAAGTAAGGAGACTGGGAGCCTGTCTGAGAGAAAGTGGAAGTTCATTCCACTCCTTCGGGGCTAGGTAGCGGAAAGATCGACCTCCCATCCTTGCACGCCTGATAGCCGGGACTGTCATTTTGGATAGACAAGATGATCTCAAAGACCTGCTGGGTACATATCGGGAGAGACGTTTCCTTATGTACTTAGGGCCAGATCCTTGTAAAGCTTTAAAGGCAAAAGTCAGGCACTTAAAAATAATTCTTTTAGCGATCGGTAGCCAGTGTAAAGAATTCAGTAAAGCCGTGGCACCTGCTCTTCTCGGGAGCCCGTAAATAGCACGGGCTGCCGAGTTCTGGACCACTTGCAAACGGGTCAAAAGATATTTTGGTAGACCCAAGAAAAGGGCGTTTGCGTAGTCCAGACGAGATCCGATCAAGGCCTGAACAATAATCTTCCTATGCTGAAAAGACACTAGAGGAAGAAACTTCCTCAGCATCCGTAAAATGCCAAAGCATTTACCTTAGAGGCACAAAACATGTGGCCCAAAGGACAATTCACTGTCCACAATCACTCCCAAGTTTTTAGCCTTGAGAGACACGTTGTCAGGTGGAAACAGATCTTGTGGCCACCAAGCTTTCCAATCTGGTTCACAGGTGCAACCAAAAAAGAGCAGCTCCGACTTATCGGAATTGCACTTTAATCCATTACACCTGAACCACTCAAAAACCGCACCAAGGCAATCCCTGATCTGTACGCCGTCGAATGACCCGCCCCTATCACAAGTGAACAGGAGCTGGGTGTCATCGGCTTAAGATACGATCTGGGCGCCAAAGGACTCCGCGACTACCGCCAGGGGGGCCATAAAGATGTTAAATAGCATGGGGCTAAGAATGGAACCCTGCGGTACCCCTACCTCTAGTGGAGCCATATCAGCGGAGAAAGGAGGCGCCCAGATCGTTTGCCGGCGGCCGGCCAGAAAAGATTTAAGCCAATTCCACACCGTCCCCCGAATGCCGCTCTCCCAGAGTCTTACAAGGAGGCGATCATGGGGGACGGTGTCGAAGGCCGCCGACAGATCTAACATTACCAACATGGCCCTTCCTCCAGAATCAAGTACTTCCCTGATGGCATCCGTGACATCGAGCAGAGCCGACTCCGTGCTAAAGTTTGCACAGAACCCAGATTGGGTGTCATGCAACAGGTCGTTTCCTTCGATGAAATTGGAAATCGTCCGATGTGCAAATTTCTCTGCCACTTTCGCCAGAGCAGGGAGAAGGGAAATAGGCCTATAGTTGGCATGGATGAGGGGGTCCAAGGTAGGCTTCTTGATCAATGGCAGGATCAGAGCATGCTTCCATGCCTGCGGGACCACTCCCGTTGACAGCGAAGAATTCAAAAGAGGGTTCAACAATGCATTTAAAGCGGATGCCACCTTCCCCAGAAATTTAGCCGGGCACAGATCAAGTGGAGAACCTGATTTCAAGCTTGACAAAAGCTCGAGAGAAGTGTCAAGGCATAGATGTGGAAATTGTAAAAGAGAAGGGCCTAGACCCTCCCTAAATGAAGGGGGGGGATAAGGGACCCACAACCGACTGAGAGCTAGGGTGGAAAAGAGAGGCTTGAATGGTTGTGATTTTACTGGTGAAGAAAGTTGCAAGCTGTTTAATCCATACTTCTGAATGAGTATGAGATGGTGTACAGATAGCTGGAGAGGTGAAATCCAGAACAACTTTAAAAATTTCTTTACAGCCATTTTCAGCCTCATCAATTCGACGCTCAAAATAGGCCTTTTTTTCATTCCAGATTGACTGGTGGTAGGATTTAGTTATTGCTCGAAATTTCAATTTCTCAGTCATATCATAGGTTCGTCTCCAAGCTCTCTCAGCCCTTTTACAACCCTGCCGCTGCTCCCTTAGCTGGGGAGTGAACCATGGGGCCAACGCTCTACGTTCGCCTGATTTAAGCTTTTTTTCGGGGATTAAGGTCTGAAATCTGGCTATCAGCCAATTCTGAAAGAGACTAAGATTCTCTTCCAAATTGCCCAAAAGAGGACATGGAAAGGTGGTAAGGGCCTCAGATAACATATCCACCGAAAGCAGATGGAAAGGGCGCGAAGTTCGCGTGGTCTCTATTGATTCTCTCACCCGAGTAAGAGCAGTGGCAGGCACAAAAAAGGAGATCAAAAAATGATCAGACCATAATACTGGTTGTATAGACGTTATCGTAATAGATTTTGTTGAAAAAATCTGGTCAAGAGTATGTCCTTTGTTGTGCGTCGGTTTCTGCAGAAACGCAGACAATCCTAATGGAACTGTGATGTCACTGAGTTTCATTGCATCAAGGTCCGCTGTATTATCCATATGGACATTAAGATCCCAAAGAAGAATACAATGCTCAGATCTGAGACAAGGGACTGAGAGAGCTACTTGTAGTTCATCAAAGAACGGCCCTGCAGGTCCCGGGGCTCTATACAGGAGAATCCCGGTACAGGCCTGGAGGGGGGAGAGCTGAAGGGTGAAACCCAAGGCTTCACATCCCTGAATATTTTCTACCAGGAAGGTTGATCAGGGAATGCTTTTATTTACCACAAGAGCTACACCTCCCCCTCTGCCTGATATTCTATCCCTCCTAAAGATGTTATATTCCGGAGGGATGGCATTGGCTAAATCAGGTGCAGAGCAGTCACTCAGCCAGGTCTCAGTAAGAAATAGGCACGATATATTGGAATTCTGTAGTAAATTCCAGATATCAAGGGAGTGACAGGTCAAGGATCTAGTATTAAGAAGAAGACATTGATAAGAGGCCGGAATATTGTCCAGCGCAGTTCCGATAAACGTTGGAAGACGCCAACCGCAAGTTGGACAACCTTTCCTTAAGGCCCGGCTGCCAGGAAAGAAAGAATGACATTGGCCACTAGGGGGGCGTAAGGCAAGTAAATCTGCCGAAGTATAGAAGAACATATCTGTGAAATAACACAGAGGTACTAAAGCAAATACAAAATTAGGCACCCCACCGTCCAGCTCCGGCCGCTGCCGAGACGCTGACGGGCGCAGACGGGCAGGACTCTGGCAAGACTCCGGCAAGACTCCGGCAAAGCGGAGGCCGACCCGCTGTGCAATCCCGCTGCGCTCGGAGGACTGGTTTAAATAGTCCCTCCAGGTGGGGAGCAAAACGACCCTCCGGTACACCCAAGATGGCGCTGGAAGAGCGTCAAAGCCCTTCTCAAGATGGCGCCCGCTAGGAAGTAAAAAGAAAGAAACCCTCCACAACCCCGAAACCGGGCCCGCACAAGCAGCGGTGTTCTTACAATTATAGTGCAAGTGAGGGGTGAGCCCCAGGAGTGCTGCCTATTAAAATCAGGGGAAAAATAAAATAAACGAACAAAAATACAAAACGGGCTTTTTTAAAACAGAACGCGCTCACCACGCTGCGCAAGAGCTGTTACTGGCTGCCAATACCTGGCCAATCGTTTCCATCCAATTGAAAACGACTATGAAATAAATCATTCATACTTAGAATTCATTGTCTAGGTATTGCTAATAATTGTTGAACAACCTATCTGGCCATTTTCTTGTTATTTACAATAAATCACAGCAGCATATTCTGTTACCACACCTCAGTGAAATACAGCTGAGTACTCCCATTTACCACCCCACAGTGACGCATTTGCAGTTACCAATCATCAATAAAGCACAGCAGTGTATTCCCTGTTACCAACACTCAAAGCACAGCAGCATATTCTGTTACCACACCCCAGTGAAACACAGCAGAGTACTCCCAGTTACTACTCCTCAAGGTAGCACAGTAGCGAATTTGCAGTTACCAAAAACAATTACTCACAGTAGCGTATTCCCAGTAATGAACGCTCAATACAGTACAGCAGCGTTATATGTTACCACACCTAAGTGAAGCAAAACAGTGTACTCTCAGTTACTACTACTCAGTGAAGAACAATGGCAAATTTGCAGTTACCAATCGTCAATAAAGCACAGCAGCGTTTTCCCAATAATGATAGCTCAATTCAGCACAGCAGGGTATTCTGCTACTAAACCTCAGTGAGGCGCAACAGCATACTTCCATTCACCACCCCTCAATGTAGCACAGTACTGAATTCGTCAATGGACCACAGCAGCGTACTCCGTTATCAACGCTCAAAGCACAGCCGCGTATTCTGTTACCACACCTCAGTTCAGCGCAGCAGCGTACTCCCAGTTACCACCCCTCAATATAGCACAGTAGCGAGTTTGCAGTTAAAAATTGTCAATGAAGCAATGATGATGCTGGAGCAGGGTTTTCTGTTGAAAATTTATTGGGTTTTAAGCTCCAGTTTTGTCTATAAGTCGAGACTAAAATTATTAATTTATAATCGATAATTATTGGTTTTGTGAGAAACTTTGACTAATCAATACCATTAACAAGAGAAACTACACGTGGGAGTGCATATATGTTGCTTAATATGTGCGGTTATTTAATATAAGTGTGCTATTTGTTTTGTGTTGATGCTTTTAAATAATAACGTGTGCTAATGCTTATTTATGTCGCAGATGGCTAGTTAATTACATACACATAAGGGTATTAGTGGGAATTAACACTGTTTAATCATTGCGATGATGTAGTAACGTTGTTTGTGTTTCTTTCAATTAAGATGGTTCGTTTTGGCCTAAAACAAGATGGCTGCCGTTTACAGCCTGCACTCGCGTGAATGTGAATATGTCAGAAGGCCTCGTTGAACTTGCTGAACGTGGTTGAAAGTCACCTGACCATGGCTTCTGCTGGAGTTTTGAAAGTTTCCGTGATGACAGCGACTCCAGGCATGCGTCCAAATAACCTTGGAAGAAAATAAAGCCACAATGAACTTTGTGATTACGGCGGTGGCTTCGCTATGGTTCCGAGGAAATGTATTCATGAAAGTATCTTTTGCAAAACTCGAGTTTCCTTCTTCCGTCTTTTTATTTTTGTGATTTTTTCTGAGCGGAGGTTCTTACAAATGTTGCAACGCAACATCCATTCCTGCTCGTTTCGCTTGGTGACTCAATGAACATTTAGAATTTTTATGTTGCTTTATTTTGTAAGTTCTATTATAAATATTGTTAGACTAGAGAGGGTCTAAGGCCACTTCTTCCCAAACCTGCGTTGGTGAGGATCGATGCTGCGAGGACGGCGACTCGGGAGACTTTACTGAGAGACCTGTCCTGACCCATTTATGACATTTAGCTAGAATAGGTAACTATGAGAATAATGATTTTGCTATTGATTGACTTTCATTTGAACTAATTTTAGATAAAATACCATTTATGAATTACAGTGTTGGTGGTTATTTCTTGTCGTTTATTGAATACTCTAATGTGATTACCGTTGTTTATATCATGACTCAGGACAGTATCAATCTGATCGCATTGACCTTACTGTAGATACGGGGTGTCTAGGAGTTTCCTCTCTCCATGTTTAGTGCTGATAGAGTAATCTAGTGCATGTTAGTGAAATGGGCCCAAGCGTATGATGAGTATGTGCGTGTATCTGTGAAATTACTCTATCCGTGGAAGTAGGGAGAATTTGTATTCCCTGATCTGCAGCAATGACGGGAGGCTAACTGCAGAGTCACGCCTCCATCTCTTGATTAATCGATGCTTCAGGGAGTGGCTGCACAGCACAGGAGGTATGGCTTGTGACACGGCGAGCATCACTGCATGTAGCTGCTGCTGGCTGGAGGCACTGGAGCTCGCTGCTATGGTGACTGCGGCCGCACTAACTATACTGTTTTACCGGCACAACAGAAAGGCCAGACAGAGAAGCAAGAACATTGCGATCCATGGGATGGTGATGCGGGGAGTAAGAACAGTGAGGGGGCGAGGATCAGCCACCCTTGGGAGTAGCAGGGCACACACTGGAGGTGGCCAGCCTCAGGACAGCAACGGAGCGGTTCAGGCAGCAGTGGAGGAGGCAAAACGGCGCGGAGGAACAACTAAGATAAAACGAGACCCCTGCCTGAAAAAACAAACTAGGACAAGGCCAGGAGGCTATATAGAAAGGGGCCTGCCCAACCAACTGTTGCTTCTATGTTTGCTAGTATGTCAGTTTCTGGAAATACATTGGAGAAGGGTGAAACCCTAGATTTATGGGGGAACAAGACACTAATAGAGGAAACCCTACAGTAGGAGGATGATGTCAGGGGGAACCGAGATTAGGACCCCTCCGACAGGCCCCGTTGGGACTCTTCCCCCCCCCTAACAAAAATGTTGAACCAGCTGAAAAGGAAATTCCACAGCCAATACCCAAAGTCACTAATGAGGCGGCCACAGAGAGGAGTCGATGAGGGAGAAAACATGGGCAATGCCTCTAGAAGCAGGAACCTCAAGACAATTACGTGCGCAGGTCGGCACCTGCACTACAGAAAATCACGGTGGAGAGAAATTCTACTCACTGACGGAAGAGTCTGAGGCTTCAGAACACGAGGATGAGTCACTAAGCGGGGAGTCCCTCTCAGAGGACAGCTCTAGCTCCTCAACCAAATCAACACTAAGGAAAAAAGCATCAAGGAGTAAAAAGAAAACCAGGAAAGGGAGCCACAAAAAGAACACGCAGAAGCAACTAAAGTGGGACTACTCTGATGTGCAGATATGGCCCCAATGCGAGAAAGGGGATGAGACAATGGGAACTGAAGAGCCAACTCTGCTGACCAATCAATCAAGCAAATGCAGGAAGAGCACTGAAATGAAGGACGCAGAGCCAGGGTGGCTTCCAAAAAGGTACAAACAGATTTGCAAACTAAAAAGCTGTGGGGAGATTGTGGACCACCTGACCATGGTCGAGACAAGGACAGAGGCCCTGGAAGCTGATGTAGAGACAATAAAGACACAAGGCATGGAGCAAGGTGCGGCTTTGATGGATGCCATGAACAAATTGCAAGATTATGAAAATCACCAAAGGAGAAATAACCTGCCCTTCTTAGGAATACCGGAAGGTCTGGAAGGAACCAATCTGAGAAACTATATGGTTAAACTCTTAAAAGACTAATTTCCTGGCCAAACAAATTGGGATTGGGACATGGAAATACAGCGGGTCCATCGCTTTCCTCTACTTAGGAGGAAACAAACTCAGGAAGCCGGAGAGAAACCGAGACCAATGTTGGTCTTCATTGGCAACTTTTTGCTGCATCAAATGATATTTGACAAGGACTATCCTAATGCTCCGAAAGTCTGCAACGGGGTCTCATTTTTTGTGTGTCCAGATTTCGCACACTCAACAGTTGAAAGACGGTGGTGCTTTAGGCAGCTTTTTACCCCATTTCAAAATCTTGGAGCGGAGGTTTTCCTGCAAAATCCAGCTAGACTTAAGATAAATCTAGGGGGCAGGACTCGCAGTTTCACCTCGGAACTGCAAGCGCAGAAGTACCTAGAAGAACTAAGAAAGGGGAGAAAGTAAAGGATAAAGACATCACATGCAATCAAGGACGGGAAAGGAAGAGGGGAAATCAGATATAGCATAAAGGCTAAGAAATAGGATGGGGACACACAAAAACTGTGCAGTCGGGAATAATTTAAGAATTTTTGGAGGGAGGAAGGTGAGGGGCAGTGGATCTGCCGTACATCACTCTGGCTTGCCTGATAGCCTTTTTTCAAGGGGAGGGTGGGGGGTGTGGGGGTAAGGGTTGGCGGTTCACACAAAAGGTGGAACAGGTGGAATAGGTAGACTATGGAAGGTGTTGGGAAGGGTAAAAGTACGGGAAAAGGTAGCAGCTAGGTTCTTTATCTCTGTAATCAAGAGAAGGAGGGAAAGGAGATGAAAGAGGAAAGGGAAGGAAAGGAGAGGAAGGAAGAGAGAAGATAAAGGAGAAAAAAACATTAAACATCAGGGTAAAATAGATAAAACATAGAAAATGGGGAGGCTAGGTATAGCTACACTAAACATTTGTGGGCTAAACGATGTTAAAAAGGCAAGTAGTGGTGCAAGGGTTGCAATTCCTGCAGGCTGACATTGTTTGCTTGCAAGAGACATCTTGATGGGACACAAAAGGATGTGTTGAAACATCTTGGGAATACAATGATTGGAGCAACGACTCAGGGAACTCATACAAGGGGTGTTGCAATACTATCTAGAAAGAAATCAATACAATTAGTCAGTCAGATTAGATGGGTTAGGCCGTTGGGTTATTGTAAAATGGGAAAACGCCAGACTTTCAAAATTTCACTATGTTCAATTTATGGCAGCAATGTGGATGATACGTCCTTACTGGAATGATTAACCAATGAATTGGCACATTGGCCCCTTCCAATTATTCTGTGTGGAGATTTTAATATAAACCTTTTTGCCAAATGGGGACAAGGACAAAGATATAAAGAACGAAAGCCAAGGGTATTTAAAGCGCTATGAAATCTATGTCAGGTACACGGGTTGGTAGATGTTTGGTCGGTCAAAAGCACAAATTTTCTTTTTACTCAGCTCCTCACCAGAAACACGTTGGGTTGGACTACTGCTTCGTTTCTTCTTCACTACTGGGTAGAAGTAAACTTTGTAGACATCCTAGAGTACTATCTGATCATAGCCCTCTGGTATTACAGCTAGAGCATGGTGGATCCACAATTGATATGTCAACATGGACTTTTGAGAGGGCGCTTTTACTTGATGAAGAATTTATTGGCCGCTTAAAGGAGTGGATCCCGGACTTCTTAAAAAGAAATAAGGGAACAGCTAAGCTGGGAGTAGTCTGGGACACCTTAAAAGCAGGAGTGAGGGGCGAGAAGATTCTATACTCAAGTATACAAAGAAGGAAGGAAAGGGATCTGTGTAATATTAGTCTTCTGAAACTAGCCCAGGCTGAGGAAAAGCTAGTTGATGCCCTAAGACTAAATCAAGGGATGGAAAAAGCACAGAAAGATGTGGCCCTAGCAAAAGCGGAAATCCAAGGGGAATTATCAAGGAAAGCCATAGACAAAGCACAAGCTCATTGGGAAGAGGTGTATGAATGGGGAGAGATGGTGGGCCACTTACTAGTGGTCAGAATGAGGGTAGCGGTGACACGCAGCGAAATTGTATCTATAAATGATCCTGTGCGAGAACTAGGAACAGAGGCTAGTGACATACGAGCAGCCTTTTTTAGGTTTTACCAGGCATTATATTTGGAAGAAGCAGAGAGAGGAAGAGGGGGAGCAGAAAGCCAAATATGCCAATACCTGGATGCTTGTGAGATTTTGACACAAGAGGAAAAGGAGGCCCTGGAGGCTCCGATAATATGGGACGAAATAGAAGAGGCAATGTCAAACCTTCCTAGAGGAAAAGCAGCAGGGCCCGATCTCATCCCCACGGAATTTTACTGAGTTTTTAACCCCTTCAGCGCGGCGCGGATTACTGCGCCGTGCTGAAGGTTCCATGCGCTGGCTGGGCCGTGACGGAGCGGTTCCGTCATGCGCACAGCGTGACCGACGCGCATGATGGAACCGCTCCATCACACGCATCGAAGGGGTTAAAGAAGAACTTAAAGAAAGTCTAGTATCCTTGTTTTTATAGACAGCAGAAGGGGTGGCACCTCCAAAAGTGTGGGCCCGGGCAAAAAAGATAAACCTGTTCAGGAGATGGGTTCCTACCGACCTATAACGTTGATTAATGGAGACGTTAAAATGTAATCTAAAATACAAGCTACGCTTTCGCATGTCATCGGTAAAAAAGGTTATGAGGGACAACACGGTTTTATACCCAGAAAGGGAATTATAGAGCATATCCGAAAAGTTATTACCCTTTGACGTAAATCAAGTGACAAGAGACCCGACCGCGGCCATGTTTTTTAGATGCCGAAAAGGCATTCGATTGGGTCTCCTGGCCTTTTTTATGGGCAATAATGCAAAGGAAGGGGATCAGGAATAAGTTTTTAAGAGCAGTACAAGTCCTGTATTCAGACCCTGAAACAAGTGAACTTATAACGGTTAAGTGACCCAACCTCTGAAAATCACAAGGGCAACACAGCAGGGGTGCCCTTGCTCACTCCTATTGTTTGCCTTGTACATAGATCCCATTCTTTAACATCTTGAAATAGCACAGAACATTCTCCCGATAGTCTGCCACAACCACAAGAGCAAAGTTTTGGCCTACACAGATGACGTGGCCATAGTAACACCTCAACCAGAACAAGCCATGAGGGCAACAAAAGAGGAGGCAAGAAAATTTGGCATACTTTCAGGCTATGCCCTGAATCGGGAGAAAACCCAAATAGTTGTCAATTAATTTATTACTTGGAATTATAGCCGGGTAGTAAAGAAGGCAAACTATCTGGGAGTTAAGATCAATTCGGATTTGGACCAAGTGGTTAAGGATAATTTGGAGATCTGTGCGGTGGAAACAAAGCGCTGAAAAAACGATACCATTTACACTTAACCCTTATCGGTAGATCCAAATTATTTAAAATGATATACTTTCCTAAACCGATATATTATTTTTGAGCAATTCCATTGACTTTTACAAATCTTTGGTTAAAAGAATTTGATTTTGTTCCCCACAAATTATTTGGTCCTATTCTCGGCCAAGAAGAGCTTTCAAACTGTTATCATTACTCAGGGAGCGGGTGGGCATAGCCCTACCTAATCTAAAGCTATATTGGTGGGCAACCTCACTCACACATTTTACCACACTTTTGAGCATTGACCACAGTACAATGAAAGCTAAATTCCCCATCACTTGGGGACTTGTGAATGGCCATGATGCCTGGGGCTGCCTTTGGCATCAATTAAGCTATGGATACCATAAGAGAGTTTGATTCAAGACTTTATTAACGGCCTATAGAATTTAGGGTGCAATACGGCGCATAAATACTTTAGGGAATTTAAATTACCTCACCACACCCCACTATGGCAGAATAGGAATCTACCAGATATTTTCAATGATAGACACTTTAAATCCTGGTTTGAGGTTGGAATCAAACAGATTGGTAGCTTTTATTCCCATGAGGGAATTAGATCATATTCGAAATTGACCTCTAATTATGGCCCTACACACACGGATTTTTTCAAGTACCAGCAGATTAAGGACTCTCTACAAAAAAAATGAGGAAAAGATGTATCAGTCAGGGAGAAAGAAACTAGTGGAGAGAATCACCCTGTCTATCCCCCCCAGAATAGGGACAGTCTATAAAATATTGAACGAGGGACCCAAACATGATATGGAAAAATGTTCCAGTAGATAGCAAGAGAGATTGAAGATCACGGGGACTACCTTTCAAAAGATTTTTCCAAGCACCCAAGCAATCTTAATACCGGCCAATCTGCAAGTCCAGTTTTACAAGACCTGTTTTGGATTGTACTATACCCCGAACAGAATAGTGGAGTATTGGAAAGGGAACCTATTGCCCGCGCTACTCCTTGCACAAGGTGGACATAAATCTGCAACTTGTAACAAACTGGAACCCCTGATCAGGGATATAAAGGGGTTTCTAAAGGAGAAACTACGCCTGCAGGTTGAGCTGGACGTGCCGGCAATCATGCTAGGAATATCGACCTTAAAGGAAAAAAAAAAAAAGGAGGTGTGTTGATAATTATAACAGCAGTTTCCAGGCTGTGCATTGCCCCGGCCTGGTTAGATCGGATTCCCCTGTCATTTCAACAATGGGTAGCACGGCTGCTGGCCATATTTAATTTAGAAAAGGCTTTCTACAAGCATAGGGGTCTTAAGGAAAAAAGAAGGGGTCTCGAGATATGGAAGCCTGTAGCAGATTGGGTGGAATAACTTTTATAGACCTGCATACTCTTTTATCTTGTTTTTCTTGTTTTTTTTTTACTCTTATTCTTCCTTTTTTTAAATGAAGTTTGAAATGTTGAAGAATTAATGTATAGTTTAATATGACATGACACTTGGCACGTTGATCCTGTTAATATTACAATGAAAGATTGTTTGAAATTATGGAAGCAATACAAGATTGGAATAATATATGGATAAAAAGTGGGCCGGGGAGGAGCAAGAGATAAAAAGAGGGGGGGATGAGAAATAATTGTATTTATTGTCTCTCTCTCTAATAAAGAAATATTTATAAAAAATATTATCAATGAAGCACAGCAGCTAATGCCTAGTAATGAACGTTTAATACAGCAGAGCAGCACATTCTGTTACCACACCTCAGTGAAGGACAGCGGAGTACTCCCAGTTACCCCCTCCTCATATTCCGTACCACTATTCAATGAAGCACAGCAGCGTAGTCCCAGTTACTACACCTTAATATTGCACAGTGGCCAACTCGCAGTTACTGATTATAAATAAAGCACAGCAGCATATACCCTGTTACCAAATCTCAATAAAGCACAGCAGCGTATTCTGTTACCACACCTCAGTGAAACACAACAGAGTAATCCCAGTTAACAGCCCTTATGTAGCACTGTAGCGGATTTGCAGTTACCAATCGTCAATAGAGAACAGCAGTGTATTCTGTTACCACACCTGAATGAAGAAAAGCAGTGTACTCTGTTACTACAACTCAATGTAGCACAATGACAAATTTGCACATACCAATCGTCAATAAAGTATGGCAGGGTTTTCCCATTAACGAACGCTCAATTCAGCACAGCAGCGTATTCTGCTACCACACATCGGTGAAGCACAAAATCATACTTCCATTCACCACCCCTCAATGTAGTACAGTACTGAATTTGCAGTTACACATCGTCAATGGTGCACAGCAGCGTATTCCCTGTTATCAACACTCAATAAAGCACAGCAGCGTATTCTGTTAACACACCTCAGTTAAACACACCAGTTTACTCCTAGTTACCACCCCTCAATGTAGCAAAGTAGCAAATTTGCACTTACCAATCATCAATAAAGCACAGCAGAGTATTCCCAGCAACCAACGCTCAATATAGCACAGGAGCATATTCTGTTAACACAACTTATTGAAGCAAGGCAGTGTACTCCCAGTTACTACTCCTCAGTGTAGCATAGTAGTGAATTTGCAGTTAGAAATAATCAATAAAGCACAGAAGCTTATTCCCCCTTACCAACGCTCAAGAAAGTCAGCAGAATATTTTGTTACCACACCCCAGTGAAGGACAGTAGCGTACTCCCAGCTACCCCCCTCATAGTCCATACCACTCTTCAATGAAGTATAGCAGCACAGTCCTAGTTACCACCCCTCAATATAGCACAGTAGCAAATTTGCAGTTAAAAATGGTCAGTGAAGCACAGCTGCGTAGTCAGTGTTACCACACCTCAATGAAGCACAGCAGCATACTCCCAGTTAGCACCCCTTAATATAGCACAGTAGCGAATTTGCAGTTGCAAACTATCAATGAAGAACAGCAGCGTATTCCCAGTAACAAACGCTTAATACATCACAGTATTCCGTTACCACACCTTACTGAAGGAAAGCTGTGTACTCCCAGTTACTACTTCTCAATATAGCACAGTGACAAATTTGCAGTTACAAATCATCAATGAAAAACAGCAGCGTATTTCCAGTAACAAACGCTCAATATAGCACAGCAGCGTATTCTGTTACCATACCTCAGTGAAGCAAAGCGGTGTACTCCCCCCATTACTACTTCTCAATGTAGCAAGTGATGAATTTGCAGTTACCAACCGTCAAAGCACAACAGCGTATTCCCAGTAACGAACGCTCCATTCAGCACAGCAGCATATTCTGCTACCACAGCTCAATGAAGCACAACAGCGTACTTCCATTTACCACCCCTCAATATAGCACAGTAGTGAATTTGCAGGTACAAATCATCAATGAAGCACAGCAGAGTAATCCCCGTTATCAACGCAAAATACAGCACAGCAGTGTATTCTGTACCTACACCTCAGTAAAGAAAAGCAGTGATCTCCCAGTTTCTACTCAATGTAGCACAGTGGCAAATTTGCAGTTACCAATCATCAATGAATTACAGCAGCTTAATTCCTGTTACCAACGCTCAATAAAGCACAGCAGCACATTCTATTACCACACCTCAGTGAAACACAGCAGTGTACTCCCAGTTAACACCCCTTAATGTAGCACAGTAGCGGATTTGCAGTTACCAATCATCAATGAAGCACAGCAGCATATGTTCTGTTACCAATGCTCAAAGCACAGCACCGCATTCTGTTACCACACCTCAGTTAAACACTGATTACTCCCAGTTATCACCCCCATGTAGCACTGCAGTATTTTTACAGTTACTAATCATCAACGAAGCACAGCAGCTTATTCTCAGTAACCAACTCTCAATATGGTACAGCAGCTTATTCTGTTACATCTCAATGAAGCAAAGCAGTGTACTCCCAGTTACTACTCCTCAATGTAGCACAATGGCCACTTCGTAGTTACAAATAATCAATGAAGCACAGCAGCGTATTCCTCGTTACCAATGCTCAATAAAGTACAGCACCGTATTCTGTTATCACACCTCAGTAAAGCAAAGCAGTGTACTCCTAGTTATTACTCCTCAATGTAGCACAATGGCCACTTCGTAGTTACAAATCAATGAAGCACAGCAGCTTCTTACCCGTAACCAATGCTCAATAAAGCACAGGAGCGTATTCTGTTACCACATCAGTCTAGCGCAGCAGCGTACTCCCAGTTACCACCCCTCAATATAGCACAATAGCAAATTTGCAGTTGCAAATTGTTAATGAAACACAGCAGCGTACTACCTGTTACCAAAGCTCAATAAGGTACAGCAGCGTATTCTGTTACCGAACCCCGGTGAAATACAGCCTAGTACTCCTAGTACCACCCCGCAATGTAGCACAGTAGCGAATTTGCAGTTACCAATCATCAATGAAGCACAGCAGCGTATCCCCAGTAATGAACGCTCAATACAGCACAGCAGCATATTCTGTTACCACACCGCAGTAAAGCAGTGTACTCCCAGTTACTAGTCCTCAATGTAGCACAGTGGTGAATTTCGCAGTTACCAATTATCAATTTAGCACAGCAGCATATTCCCAGTTACCATCCCTTGAAGCAGAGCAGCGAAATCCCAGTTGACACACATGAATCATTTAAGAAAAGGGTGGGCAGCAAATTCCGTTCCACTCACGGAACTTGCGAAATTTCGCCATTTTAGCGTTCCGCGGCGAACACGGAAATATCGAAACTTCCGCTATCCGCAGCGGAACGGAATTTGGGGGCATGAGGTATTGCACAAAACTGTGGCATCTTCTCGGATAAGTATGCAGGGCAGGATTCATTCTGGCACGATGCTCCTGTCACAAAAATTAAACCTCAGCAGGAAGTATTTACAGATATAAATAAAGCAAAGAAGCCCCGCCCCCAAAATCTCCGCGAACACGCAAAATTCCGCGTGTTCACGGAGATTTGCCGTTTCGCGGAATTTTGCATAAGGCAACTTTGCAAATTCCGCCCACCCTTAATTTTAATACATACTCTGTTACCACCCCAATGAATCATAGTGGGGACACCAGTTATCACTCCTCGAAGACGCACAGTAGCATACTCCAGTGACCACCCATCATTGTAGCACAGTTGCAGATTTGCAGTTACCAATCACCAATAAACCGCAGCAGTGTATTCCCAGTAAAAAACGCTAAATAATGTACAGCAGCGTATTCTGTTACCGCACCTCACTGGAGCAAAGCAGTGTACTCCCAGTTACCCCCCTCAATATAGCACAGTACTGAATTCACAGTTACAAATGGTCAATGGAGCACAGCAGCGTATTCTGTTCACACCTCCGTGAAACACAGCAGTGTATGCCCAGTTATCACCCCTCAATGTAGCACAGTAGCGAATTTACAGTTACCAATTATAAACTGAGCACAGCAGTGTATTCCCAGTAACCAACAGTCAATACATCACAGCAGCGTATTCTGTTACCACACCCCCGTGAAACACAGAGTACCCCCAGTTACCACCCAGCAATGTAGCACAGTAGCAAATTTACAGTTACTAATCATCTTGGAAGCACAGCTGCGTATTCCCAGTAGCTAATGCTCAATACAGCACAGCAGCGTATTCTGTTACCACACCTCACTGGAGCAAAGCAGTGTACTCCCAGTTACTACTAAATGTAGCACAATGGCAAATTTGAGGTTACAAATCGTCAATAAAGCACAGCAGTGTATTACCAGTAACAAACCCTCAATTCAGCAGAGTATTCTGCTACCACACCTCAGTGAAGCACAGCAGCCTACTTCCATTCACCATCCCTCAATATAGCGCAGTACTAAATTTGCAGTTACAATTCGTCAATGGAGCACAGCAGCGTATTCCCCGTTATCAACGCTCAATAAAGCACAGCAGCTTATTCAGTTATTACACCTCAGTTTAGGACAGCAGCGTACTCCCAGTTACCCCCCTCATAGTCCGTACCACTCTTCAATTCAGCACAGCAGCGTAGTCGCAGTTACCACCCCTCAATATTGCAGAGTAGAGAATTTGCAGTTCCAAATTATCAATGAAGCGCAGCAGCTTATTCCCTGTTACCAACGCTCAATAAAGCACAGCAGTGTATTCTGTTAACACCTCAGCGAAACACTAAAGTGTACACCCAGTTACCACCCCTCAATGTAGCACAGTAGCGCATACTAAGTAAACAACGCTCAATACAGCACAGCAGCGTATTCTGCTACCAAAACTCACTGAAGCAATGTACTCCCAGTTACTACTCCTCAGTGTAGCACAGTAGCAAATTCGCAGTTACCAAACATCAATGAAGCACAGCAGCGTATTCCGTTAACACACCACAGTGAAACACTGCAGAGTACTCCCAGTTACCAGCCCGCAATGAAGCTCAGTAGGGATTTTGCCGTTACTAATCATCAATTTAGCACAGAAGTGTATTCCCAGTTATGAACGCTTAATGCAGCACTGCAGCGTATTCTGTTGCCACACCTCAGTGAAGCAAAGCAGTTTACTCCCAGTTACTACTCAATGTAGCACAGTGAGGAATTTGCAGTTACCAATCATGTTGGAAGCATAGCCGCGTATTCCCAGTAACGAATGCTTAATACAGCACAGCAGTGTATTCCCGGTAGCGAACGCTCAATACAGCATAGAATTCTGGTACCACACCTCACTGACGCAAAGCAGTGTACTCCCAGTTACCCCCCTCAATGTAGCACAGTAGAATTTGTGTAGTTACTAAGCATCAATGAAGCAGAGCAGCTTATTCTCAGTAACCAACGCTCAATACAGCACAGCAGCATATTCTGTAACCAAAACTCAGTGAAGCAAAGCAGTGTACCACCCGTTACTATTCCTCAATATAGCACAGTGAAGAATTTGCAGTTACAAATCAATGAAGCACAGCAGCGTATTCTCCTACCACACCACAGTGAAGTACAACAGCATACTTCCATTCAACACCCCTCAATATAGCACAGAAGTGAATTTGCAGATAGAACTCGTCAATGAAGCACAGCAGCGTATTTTGCTGCCACACCTCAGTGAAGGACAGCAGTGTGCTCCCAGTTACCCCAGCCTCATAGCCCATACTACTCTTCTATGAAACACAGCAACGTAGTCCCAGTTATCACCCCTCAATATAGCACAGTAGAGAATTCGCAGTTGCAAATTGTCAATGAAGCACAGCAGCTTATTCCCTGTTACCAACGCAAAATAAAGCACAGCAGTGTATTCTGTTCACACACCTCACTGGAGCAAAGCAGTGTACTCCCAGTTACTACCCCTCAATGTAGCACAGTGCCAAATTTGCTGTTACTAATCAACAATAAACCACAGCAGCATATTCCCAGTTACCCTCTCCTCATAGTCCGTACCACTCTTCAATGAAGCAAGGCAGTGTAGTCCCAGTTACCACCCCTCAATATGGTACAGTAGCAAATTCACAGATGCAAATTGTCAATTAAGCACAGCAGCGAACTACCTGTTACTATCCCTCCATATAGCACAGTGGCGAATTTACAGTTGCAAGTTAATGAAACACAGGGCAAAAATGATAATCTTCCCCAAAAAAGATAAACCTGTTCAGGAGATGGGTTCCTACCGATCTTTACCGTTGATTAATTGAGACGTTAAAATGTATTCTAAAATACTAGCTACGCGTCTTTCGCATTTCATCTGTAAAAAAGGTTGAGGGACAACACGGTTTTATACCCGGAAAGGGAACTATAGAGCATATCCGAAAAGTTATTACCCTTTTCGACGTAAATCAAGTGACAAGAGACCCGACCGCTGCCATGTTTTTTAGATGCCGAAAAGGCATTCGATTGGGTCTCCTGGCCTTTTTTATGGGCAATAATGCAAAGGAAGGGGATCAGGAATAAGTTTTTAAGAGCAGTACAAGTCCTGTATTCAGACCCAGAAACAAGTGAACTTATAACGGTGAAGTGACCCAACCTCTGAAAATCACAAGGGGAACACAGCAAGGGTGCCCTTGCTCACCCCTCTTGTTTGTCTTGTACATAGATCCCTTTCTTAAACATCTTGAAATAGCACAGAACATTCTCCCGATAGTCTGGCACAACCACAAGAGCAAAGTTTTGGCCTACACAGATGACGTGGCCATAGTAACACCACAACCAGAACAAGCCATGAGGGCAACAGAAGAGGAGGCATGAAAATTTGGCATACTTTCAGGCTATGCCCTGAATCGGGAGAAAACCCAAATAGTTGTCAATGAATTTATTACTTCGAATGATAGCCGGGTAGTAAAGAAGGCAAACTATCTGGGAGTTAAGATCAATTCTGATTTGGACCAAGTGGTTAAGGATAATTTGGAGATCTGTGCGGTGGAAACAAAGAAAGCGCTGAAAAAAACTATACCATTTACACTTAACCCTTATCGGTAGATCCAAATTATTTAAAATGATTTACTTTTTTAAACGGATATATTATTTTAGAGCAATTCCATTGACTTTTACAAATCTTTGGTTAAAAGAATTTTATTTTGTTCCCCACAATTTATTTGGTCCTATTCTCGGCCAAGAAGAGCTTTCAAACTGTTATCATTACTCAGGTAGCGGATGGGCATAGCCCTACCTAATCTAAAGCTATATTGGTGGGCAACCTCACTCACACATTTTACCACACTTTTGAGCATTGACCACAGTACAATGAAAGCTAAATTCCCCATCACTTGGGAACTTGTGAATGGCCATGATGCCTGGGGCTGCCTTTGGCATCAATTAAGCTATGGATACCATAAAAGAGTCTGATTCAAGACTTTATTAACAGCCTATAGAATTTAGGGTGCAATACGGCGCATGCCATAAATACTTTAGGGAATTTAAATTACCTTACCACACCCCACTATGGCAGAATAGGAATCTACCAGACATTTTCAATGATCGACACTTCAAATCCTGGTTTGAGGTTGGAATCAAACAGATTGGTAGCTTTTATTCCCATGAGGGAATTAGATCATATTCGAAATTGACCTCTAATTATGGCCCTACACACACGGATTTCTTCAAATACCGGCAGATTAAGGACTTTCTACAAAAAAATGAGGAAAAGATGTATCAGTTGGGGAGAAAGGAACTAGTGGATAGAATCATCCTGTCTATCCCCCCCAGAATAGGGACAGTCTATAAAATATTGAACGAGGGACCCAAAGATGATATGGAAAAATGTTCCAATAGATGGCAAGAGAGATTGAAGATCACGGGGACTACCTTTCAAAAGATTTTTCCAAGCACCCAAGCAATCTTAATACCGGCCAATCTGCAAGTCCAGTTTTACAAGACCTGTTTTGGATTGTACTATACCCCGAACAGAATAGTGAAGTGGAGTAATGGAAAGGGAACCTATTGCCCGCGCTACTCCTTGCACAAGGTGGACATAAATCATGTTTGCAACTTGTAACAAACTGGAACCCCTGATCAGGGATATAAAGGGGTTTCTAAAGGAGAAACTACGCCTGCAGTTTGAGCAGGACGTGCCGGTAATCATGCTAGGAATATCGACCTTAACAGAAAAAAAGGAGGTGTGTTGATAATTATAACAACGGCAGTTTCCAGGCTGTGCATTGCCCTGGCCTGGTTAGATCGGATTCCCCTGTCATTTCAACAATGGGTAGCACGGCTGCTGGCCATATTTAATTTAGAAAAGGCTTTCTACAAGCATAGGGGTCTTAAGGCAAAAAGAAGGGGTCTCGAGATATGGAAGCCTGTAGCAGATTGGGTGGAATAACTTTTATAGACCTGCATACTCTTTTATCTTGTTTTTCTTGTTTTTTTTTTTACTCTTATTCTTCCTTTTTTTAAATGAAGTTTGAAATGTTGAAATATTAATGTATAGTTTAATATGACATGACACTTGGCATGTTGATCCTGTTAATATTACAATGAAAGATTGTTTGAAATTATGGAAGCAATACAAGATTGGAATAATATATGGATAAAAAGTGGGCCGGGGAGGAGCAAGAGATAAAAAGAGGGGGGATGAGAAATAATTGTATTTATTGTCTCTCTCTCTAATAAAAAAATATATATAAAAAATATTGTCAATGAAGCACAGCAGCTAATGCCTAGTAATGAACGTTTAATACAGCAGAGCAGCACATTCTGTTACAACACCTCAGTGAAGGACAGCGGAGTACTCCCAGTTAGCCCATCCTCATAGTCCTTACCACTATTCAATGAAGCACAGTAGCGTAGTCCCAGTCACTACACCTTAATATTGCACAGTGGCCAACTCGCAGTTACTGATTATAAATAAAGCACAGCAGCATATTCCCTGTTACCAAAGCTCAATAAAGCACAGCAGCGTATTCTGTTACCACACATCAGTGAAGCACAAGATCATACTTCCATTCACCACCCCTCAATGTAGTACAGTACTGAATTTGCAGTTACACATCGTCAATGGTGCACAGCAGCGTATTCCCTGTTATCAACACTCAATAAAGCACAGCAGCGTATTCTGTTAACACACCTCAGTTAAACACACCAGTTTACTCCTAGTTACCACCCCTCAATGTAGCAAAGTAGCGAATTTGCACATACCAATCATCAATAAAGCACAGTAGCGTATTCCCAGCAACCAACGCTCAATATAGCACAGCAGCATATTCTGTTAACACAACTTATTGAAGCAAGGCAGTGTACTCCCTGTTACTACTCCTCAGTGTAGCATAGTGAATTTGCAGTCAGAAATAATCAATGAAGCACAGAAGCTTATTCCCCGTTACCAACGCTCAAGAAAGTCAGCAGAATATTCTGTTACCACACCCCAGTAAAGGACAGTAGCGTACTCCCAGCTACCCCCCTCATAGTCCATACCACTCTTCAATGAAGTATAGCAGCACAGTCCTAGTTACCACCCCTCAATATAGCACAGTAGCAAATTTGCAGTTAAAAATGGTCAGTGAAGCACAGCTGCGTAGTCAGTGTTACCACACCTCAATGAAGCACAGCAGCATACTCCCAGTTAGCACCCCTTAATATAGCACAGTAGCGAATTTGCAGTTGCAAACTATCAATGAAGAACAGCAGCGTATTCCCAGTAACAAACGCTCAATACATCACAGTATTCCGTTACCACACCTTACTGAAGGAAAGCTGTGTACTCCCAGTTACTACTTCTCAATATAGCACAGTAACAAATTTGCAGTTACAAATCATCAATGAAGAACAGCAGTGAATTTCCAGTAACAAACGCTCAATATAGCACAGCAGCGTATTCTGTTACCATACCTCAGTGAAGCAAAGCGGTGTACTCCCCCCATTACTACTTCTAAATGTAGCAAGTGATGAATTTGCAGTTACCAACCGTCAAAGCACATCAGCGTATTCCCAGTAACAAACGCTCAATTCAGCACAGCAGCATATTCTGCTACCACAGCTCAGTGAAGCACAACAGTGTACTTCCATTTACCACCCCTCAATATAGCACAGTAGTGAATTTGCAGGTACAAATCATCAATGAAGCACAGCAGAGTAATCCCCGTTATCAACGCTCAATACAGCACAGCAGCGTATTCTGTACCTACACCTCAGTAAAGAAAAGCAGTGATCTCCCAGTTTCTACTCCTCAATGTAGCACAGTGGCAAATTTGCAGTTACCAATTATCAATGAATTACAACAGCTTAATTCCTGTTACCAACGCTCAATAAAGCACAGCAGCACATTATGTTACCACACCACAGTGAAACAGCAGTGTACTCACAGTTAACACCCCTTAATGTAGCACAGTAGCGGATTTGCAGTTACCAATCATCAATGAAGCACAGCAGCATATGTTCTGTTACCAATGCTCAAAGCACAGCACCGCATTCTGTTACCACACCTCAGTTAAACACGGATTACTCCCAGTTATCACCCCCATGTAGCACTGTAGTATTTTTACAGTTACTAATCATCAACGAAGCACAGCAGCTTATTCTCAGTAACCAACTCTCAATATAGTACAGCAGCTTATTCTGTTACATCTCAATTAAGCAAAGCAGTGTACTCCCAGTTACTACTCCCCAATGTAGCACAATGGCCACTTCGTAGTTACAAATCATCAATGAAGCACAGCTGCTTCTTACTCTTAACCAATGCTCAATAAAGCACAGGAGCGCATTCTGTTACCACATCAGTCTAGCGCAGCAGCGTACTCCCAGTTACCACCCCTCAATATAGCACAATAGCGAATTTACAGTTCCAAATTGTTAATGAAACACAGCAGCGTACTACCTGTTACCAAAGCTCAATAAGGTACAGCAGCGTATTCTGTTACCGAACACCGGTGAAATACAGCCTAGTACTCCTAGTACCACCCCGCAATGTAGCACAGTAGCGAATTTGCAGTTACCAATCATCAATGAAGCACAGCAACGTATCCCCAGTAATGAACGCTCAATACAGCACAGCAGCGTATTCTGTTACCACACCGCAGTAAAGCAGTGTACTCCCAATTACTAGTCCTCAATGTAGCACAGTGGAGAATTTCGCAGTTACCAATTATCAATTTAGCACAGCAGCATATTCCCAGTTACCAACCCTTGAAGCAGAGCAGCGTAATCCCAGTTGACACACATGAATCATTTAAATCAAGGGTGGGCAGCAAATTCCGTTCCGCTCATGGAACTTGCTAAATTTCGCCATTTTAGCATTCCACGACGAACACGGAAATAACGAAACTTCCGCTATCCGCAGCGGAACGGAATTTGGGGGCATGAGGGTAGAGGTATCGCACAAAACGGTGGCCTCTTCTCGGATAAGTATGCAGGGCAGGATTCATTCTGGCACGATGCTCCTGTCACAAAAATTAAACCTCAGCAGGAAGCACTTACAGATATAAATAAAGCAAAGAAGCCCCACCCCGAAATCTCCGCAAACACGCAAAATTCCGCGTGTTCGCGGAGATTATTTGCAGTTTCGCGGAATTTTGCATAAGGCAACTTCGCAAATTCCGCCCAAATTCCGCCCACCCCTAATTTTAATACGTACTCTGTTACCACCCCCCAATTAATCATAGTGGGGACACCAGTTATCACTCCTGGAAGACGCACAGTAGCATACTCCAGTTACCACCCATCATTGTAGCACAGTGGCAGATTTGCAGTTACCAATCACCAATAAACCACAACAGCGTATTCCCAGTAAAAAAGGCTAAATACTGTACAGCAGCGTATTCTGTTACTGCACCTCACTGGAGCAAAGCAGTGTACTCCCAGTTACCCCCCTCAATATAGCACAGTACTGAATTCGCAGTTACAAATGGTCAATGGAGCACAGCAGCTTATTCTGTTATCACACCTTAGTGAAGGACATCAGCGTAGTCCCAGTTACCACCCCTCAATATAGCACAGTAGCGATTTTGCAGTTGCAAATTTTCAATAAAGCACAACAGCTTAATCCCTGTTATCAAAGCTCAATAAAGCACAGCAGCGTACTGTTAACACCCCTCAGCGAAACACAGCAGTGTATGCCCAGTTATCACCCCTCAATGTAGCACAGTAGCGAATTTACAGTTATCAATTATAAACGGAGCACAGCAGAGTATTCCCAGTAACCAACACTCAATACATCACAGCAGCATATTCTGTTACCACACCCCCGTTAAACACATCTGAGTACCCCCAGTTACCACCCAGCAATGTAGCACAGTAGCGAATTTACAGTTACTAATCATCTTGGAAGCACAGCTGCGTATTCCCAGTAGCTAATGCTCAATACAGCACAGCAGCGTATTCTGTTACCACACCTCACTGGAGCAAAGCAGTGTACTCCCAGTTACTACTAAATGTAGCATAATGGCAAATTTGAGGTTACCAATCGTCAATAAAGCACAGCAGTGTATTACCAGTAACAAACCCTCAATTCTGCCGAGTATTCTGCTACCACACCTCAGTGAAGCGCAGCAGCCTACTTCCATTCCCATCCCTCAATATAGCGCAGTACTAAATTTGCAGTTACAATTCGTCAATGGAGCACAGCAGCGTATTCCCTGTTATCAACGCTCAATAAAGCACAGCAGCATATTCAGTTATTACACCTCAGTTTAGGACAGCAGCGTACTCCGTTACCCCCCTCATAGTCCGTACCACTCTTCAATTAAGCACAGCAGCGTAGTCGCAGTTACGACCCCTCGATATTGCAGAGTAGAGAATTTGCAGTTCCAAATTATCAATGAAGCGCAGCAGCTTATTCCCGGTTACCAACGCTCAATAAAGCACAGCAGTGTATTCTGTTAACACCTCAGCAAAACACAAAAGTGTACACCCAGTTACCACCCCTCAATGTAGCACAGTAGCGAATTTGCACTTATCAATGAAGCACAGCAGCGCATACTAAGTAAACAACGCTCAATACAGCACAGCAGCGTATTCTGCTACCAAAACTATCTGAAGCAATGTACTCCCAGTTACTACTCCTCAGTGTAGCACAGTAGCAAATTTCGCAGTTACCAATCATTAATTAAGCACAGCAGCGTGTTCTGTTAACACACCACAGTGAAACACTGCAGAGTACTCCCAGTTACCAGCCCGCAATGAAGCACAGTAGGGATTTTTCCGTTACTAATCAATTTAGCACAGAAGTGTATTCCCAGTTATGAACGCTTAATGCAGCACAGCAGCGTATTCTGTTGCCACACCTCAGTGAAGCAAAGCAGTTTACTCCCAGTAACTACTCAATGTAGCACAGTGAAGAATTTGCAGTTAACAATCATCTTGGAAGCACAGCCGCGTATTCCCAGAAACGAACGCTTAATACAGCACAGCAGTGAATTCCCGGTAGAGAATGCTCAATACAGCATAGAATTCTGGTACCACACCTCACTGAAGCAAAGCAGTGTACTCCCAGTTACCCCCCTCAATGTAGCACAGTACAATTTGTGTAGTTACTAAGCATCAATGAAGCAGAGCAGCTTATTCTCAGTAACCAACGCTCAATACAGCACAGCAGCTTATTCTGTAACCAAAACTCAGTAAAGCAAAGCAGTGTACTCCCAGTTACTACTACTCAATGTAGCACAGTTACGAATTTGCAGTTACAAATCATCAATGTAGCAGAGCAGTGTATTCCCAGTAATGAACGCTCAATACAGCACAGCAGCATATTCTGTAACCAAAACTCAGTGAAGCAAAGCAGTGTACAACCCGTTACTAGTCCTCAATATAGCACAGTGAAGAATTTGCAGTTACAAATCAATGAAGCACAGCAGCGTATTCCCAGTAACAAACGATGAAAATAGCACAGCAGCGTATTCTCCTACCACACCACAGTGACGCACAACAGCATACTTCCATTCAACACCCCTCAATATAGCACAGAAGTGAATTTGCAGATAGAAATCGTCAATGAAGCACAGCAGCGTATTTTGCTGCCACACCTCAGTGAAGGACAGCAGTGTGCTCCCAGTTACCCCAGCCTCATAGCCCATACTACTCTTCTATGAAACACAGCAACGTAGTCCCAGTTATCACCCCTAAATATAGCACAGTAGAGAATTCGCAGTTGCATATTGTCAATGAAGCACAGCAGCTTATTCCCTGTTACCAACGTGCAATAAAGCACAGCAGTGTATTCTGTTCACACACCTCACTGGAGCAAAGCAGTGTACTCCCAGTTACTACCCCTCAATGTAGCACAGTGCCAAATTTGCTGTTACTAATCAACAATAAACCACAGCAGCATATTCCCAGTTACCCTCTCCTCATAGTCCGTACCACTCTTCAAAGAAGCAAGGCAGTGTAGTCCCAGTTACCACCCCTCAATATGGTACAGTAGCAAATTCACAGTTGCAAACTGTCAATTAAGCACAGCAGCGAACTACCTGTTACTAACACTCCATATAGCACAGTGGCGAATTCGCAGTTGCCAGGTGTTAATGAAACACAGCAGAATACTACCTGTTACCAAAGCTCAATGAAGCCTAGCAGCGTATTCTGCTAATACACCTCAGTGAAACACAACAGTGTACTCAGTTACTACCCCTCAATGTAGAACAGAAGCAAATTTGCAAATCACAATCAAGGAAGCTCAGGGGGCATGGCTTGACTGCCAGTAATGGCGGACGGGTCAGCTGGAAGCTCGGCACCGGCCCGATAATTATTGCCAGCAAAATATGAGGCAACCGGTGGCTGGATGCACTTGGAGGAGTGTGTGCTGACTCTGGAGGGGATTGCAGACTACTGCAGGGACCCGTGGTAGCAACTCAGCTGAGCTGCAAAGGAGCACCTGAGAGCGGCCGGAAGGCTGAGCCACGGCAGACTGCAGTGAGGAGTGGGTGGCTGGGGGCAGGGCCATGACTGCAATAGTTTCTCCCCTCTTTTGCAGAAACCTGAGCACCGGAGAAACGGGGGCTGGCCCTGCAGTGGCACATGCCCAACTGCTACAGACCCGAGGCGGCCGCTGGGAGCGCTACGCAAGCCCAGGAGAGCAGGTGGGACTGCGACTCCGGCAGTGTGCGCAGGCAGCTGGGAGATGTTCAGAGCCAGTCAGGTGCTGTGCACAGACCCGGAGAGCCTAGCGGTGCCGAGAGTGGACCTGGAAGGCTGTTCTACCAAACTCACAGGTGGAGGGGACCGCTGGCTCCTGTGAAGACCCGGAATGGCAAGATTGCTGAGCCACGAAGGACCAACTGAGAGCAGGCCAAAGAAGGTGCTGGGCTGTGGCCGACTGCCATGTGAAATGTGAGGCTAAGAGCCGGGCAGTGTGACGGCCCCGTTTGGCCGTGATGGCTTCTTCCTCCCGTTGCAGCAGCCTGAGAACTAGAGAAGCGGGGGATTGCCCTACGGAGGTGAATGCTCAGCTGCTTCAGACCCAAGACGGCTGCGGTGAGCGCTATGCAAGCCCAGGAGAGTGGGTGACACAGCGACAACGACACATATGGTGTGGCAAGGCAGCTGTGAGCTGTTTAGACCGGGCATGTGCTGGGCCCAGGCTGAGAGATCCTCGCAGAGCCAAGTGCGGCCCTAGAAGTCTGCCCTACCCGACTTGCAGTTGGGAGCTCCCCCAGTGACCACCGCTGGCGGCTACATACATTGCGAGTCCGCGGCAGTTGACCGACACAGTGCGCAGCCCAGGGGGAAATAGGTGTATGTGAGGCCGGGCCTGGGCTGAAGCTTGGAAACAAAAAACTGGGGAGGCCCTTTGGTTAGGGTCACACCGCTGTAGAGATGGACTGGGCGCTACTGGGTCCTATAACATAACAGAGGAGCAGCCCCGCCAAGAAAGCCCTCTTTGAGAGCCCCTTTGATGTTAGACTTGTTTTGCCCGGTGCTTATGGGAAAGGCCTGTGCTCGTGGGGCTTAGAGAGCGGTGACCTGGAGAGTCCCTGGGCCTGAGTGACCAGAACGGTCGGAAAACAGATTGGTGTGACAAAGGCGGCCCTGGGCAGAGACAAGGTGACCGCTGTGGGAGTGGGAGGTGATTGACCATCCACGCCAGGATGCTTTGTTGCGACCCACAGGCCTGGGCAAAGTGCTTTGCTGGAGGGGAGTAGTGGTGACGTGTCTGGCTGCCACCCGGGAGAGACATGACATCTGAGACACAGGGCTGCACAGGGGCAGGGAAGAAAGCAGTGAAACTGCTGTGTGGTAAGAGATCTGTGAATGCCTACTGCCGATGCCCCCCCCTGAAGTGACGGGCAAAGGTAGATAAGGGCACAGTGCACACTTTGGGCACTGCAGCAAAAGCAACTGTAAGAGACTGCTACAAGACCCACCAGTCACATTTTAAATTGATATAGTCTCCCAGTCGAGAAGGTGGGCAAGGCAAGAACGAAAACAGCGGAACCTGCCACAGGATTTCACAGAACAAGCCCACAGCCCTTTGAGGGCACATCAGTTCGAGGATCCCATACAACAGCAACTAGCTAAAATCCTAGAGGTGATATCCAACACCAAGGAGACACTGCACCAAGATATAGGTACGGTATCGGTGGGGCTGGGCCTTCTACGCGCAGAACACCAAAAACCTAATGAAAGGGTAAAGATAGTGGAGACGACTTTCGAGGAGTTATCCCTGGTGCACCAAGCACTGACCAGTCAAGTCAGTCAGTGTATGGACAGAGTCAAGACACTGGAACGCACGGCAGAGAATGGAGAAGAGTGCAGTCGGAGAAATCATATTCGTATCTTGGGCCTGCCTGAAGGGTCGAAAATGGTGACATGAGGGCTTACTTGGAACCCTAACTAAGCATGGTTGTTGAGCCAGAGGGCCTGACACAGTTCTATACCCTTGAGAGAGCACACCGTATTCCAGCACGTCTGCCGGACCCGGGTCAACCACCAAGGCCGGTAGTGGGCAGGCTCCTACATTATAGAGACAGGGATATAATGTTGCACAGGGCACGCTCAGATGGCCCTTTTGAGGTGAATAATGACAAAGTATCTATATTCCCTGATTACACCCTTAATGGTCAGCTAAAACGTTCCTCTTTCTAGGAGGTTAAGAAAGCTTTGAGAGCTGAAGGCCTCCAATATTCTCTCATCCTTCAGTCTCTGCTTAGCATAGCCTTGGATGGTAAAACTAATTTCTGCGAGGACCCTCAAGTGGCATGGGAATAGTGGGAAACAAACAAAACAAACTCCCCAGGTGGCACGGGGGCAGGCCCCGGTGCGCCAGAGGTCCGGTAAGCGATCTAGGAGATGACCTGCGTGGAATATATCAAAGAAGCTGAGTCCTTCCCAAATGGAACGGGAGAGAGCAGCGGTTCTGCAGGCAGTGACTGAGATAGTGCACGAAATGGGGGGGGGTCTCCATCAGAAGCGGGGTTGCGCTCTGTGAGGGGCTTGGAGGGTTCAGACTCAGATTCTTCCAAGGGTTATAGCCTTAATATGCCACAGGTAACTCCGAACATTGCAGATGAGATTATAAAGATGTGGCTATGGAGGAGAATAAGTGCAGCACATGCCCTGACTCTCACTCAGAGGCGGCAGAGTTACACTGAATTGGAACATTGGGCTGACCAGGTTGGACTGTTATAGAGGTCGGTGCACTGCACAACACCCTGCACATTATACACCTCTGTGAGACACTAAGTGAAGCCACGACCCCCTGAAGGGCCTTACCGTAGCTGGTTTGGGCCTTGCTTAGTTTTTAGCGATATATGAAGGGTTTGGGCGGGTGCCCGTTGCCACACTGCTGTGGGACTGGGGAGTTGGTTCATGTTGGGAGCTATGGATTATTTCTTTATTTCCCCCTTTTTTTGTGTGCAATGACTTGGCTTGTCCTTAGTGCTAAGGGGGGATTGCCGCTTACCCTTTTCTGCGTTGAGCTGGGGGCAAGATGTGAGGAGGTGTGAGAGGGGATATACCACACATCTTAAGATGGATTCACACGGTCAGACACTAAAGTTCCTTACGTGGAACATTAGGGGGATAGGGTCCATGTCCAAGAGTCAAAATATACTTAACTATCTTAAGAGACGGGGTGCAAAGAGACGCCTCTGTTCAAAGCGGGAGTAGGAAACCTACGCAGACGCTGGAGAGGACAGGTCTATGCCACCTGTTTCTCGGCGTATGCCCGAGGGGCATTAATTTGGATCAGACCGGGAGTGCCTTTCGACTTAACACGGTCAATAATAGATTAAAAGGGCAGATATTTCTTTATTACGGGGAGACTACTAGGACGAGACATCACGTGGGTTGCATATATGCACCCAATTAAGACCAGATGAACTTTATGACCGACCTTTCCACTCCAGGTGGGCCAGGTAATAGTAGGTGGAGACTTTAATGGAGTGACAGATGTGATATTGGATAGATCTCATCCTCCCATACCTGGGGGTCCGACTCGAGTGGCACCTGGACTATGGGAATGGATGACTCATTGGGGATTAAAGGACATTTGGAGGATTCAACATGGGGGGGTGCGTGAGTACTCCTTTTATTCCCCAATGCATCAACTTCATACATGACTAGATGCCTTTTGGTTTTCACCTGGCCTCAATGGCTTTATTACCTACACGGAGTACATAGGACGGACCTTTTGTGATCACAGCCCCTGGTTGCTGACGTACCGACCGCATGGGGGCAGACCCCCAATCCCTGCATGGCAGCTTAATCCCCTGAGCCTGGAGGATGTACCTTTAGGCGCTGCCATGCGCTCCCTTCTTGGTAGGTATTTGTCGAAAACAAACACTCTACCTCCTCAGTGTTGATTGAGTGGGAGGCTTTTAAAGTGGTGGTACAAGGCCACTGCATGGGGCAATCTGTAGAGGTGCATAGAGAACTCCATCGAGAACTGTTGGATAAGGAAAGGGAACGGGAACTGCGGGCATTAGATAACATTCAAGGGGAAAACACAGGACAATACATTCCTCCTAGATGCGCGTGCCCAGTATAATGATACTTTGGAAAGATTAAGGTCATACTATTATAGAACATACATGGACAGGGTACAAGAGGAGGAGGAGGGGAAGACTGATCGGTTGTTGGCCTGGCTAATTAAACCGGAAGTCAGAGGAACTCTAATTCTGCACATAAAGACTACAGATGACCCAGAAGGGTTCAATTAGTTATTTCACAGCCATTATGAGACCCTTTATGCCGCCCCACCTGGGGCCTCCTGTGATAGTCTCCGCGCTTTCTTAGGCCCGTTGACTCTCGGCACCCTGGATGATGACATTGAGGAGTTGGGGGGACCCCCAGCCCGGAGAGCCTTCCTGCAGAATTTTACAGGAAATATGAGTCTGTACTAGCCCAGAGACTGGTGTCCATGTATGAAGAGGCAATGCAGCTGGGCCACCTGCCTGAAACTACGCAGAATGCATTGGTGATGCCACTCCCCAAGACTGTGACCCCAGAGGCCAGGGTGAGGGAATATAGGCCTCTCTCAATGCTCAATACTGGTTTTAAAATACTTAGTAAAGTACTGGCTCTCAGGTTACTCCCACAAATGAAGAGACTAATCCATGTAGATCAAAATGGGTTCATCCCCTCCCGTAGCACCTTATATAATCTACGTAGACTGTACTCTGCTTTACCATCCAGAGACAGGGAACCTGCAGCAGGCCACCATTTTGTAGGTTGACTTAGAGAAGTCCTTTGACAATGTGAGCTGGGACGATCTATTAAAGGTCATGAGGCGCCTGGAGTTAGGAGAAGAATGGGTGAAATGGGTGAAATTATTGAATACGTGCCCCATGGCGAGGGTTAAGACGGGTAAGAACATCTCACCACAATACCGGGTAGCAGGGGGCACTAGACAGGGATGTCCACTGTCGCCATTACTATTTTCCCTGGCGATAGAGCCCCTAGCTGAACTATTCCGTCAGGGAAGGAAGGGTATAGGACTAACTATTGATGGGAGAACATCCACTCTCTCTTTACGCGGATGATTTATTAATCTACTTGAGTGATGCCGTAAAAGGCAAAGAGACTGCTCTGACTCCTGGAGACATTTGAGAGACTGTCTGGTTTACGGGTCAATAAACATACCTGTTACCAGAGGCCAGACAACGAGTCAGGGGCTGCCGACCTACCCGCAGATCTTAACTGGGCATCAACACATTTAAATACTTGGGCATCCAGAATTTCCACTCACTGGCGGACCTGAGAGAAGGTAATTTAGATAAAGCGCTTAGATCGCTTCAATCTAATGTGATGTTTTGGCGTACACTAAGACTTCCTATTATGGCTAGAGTCTCCTCAACTAAAATGGTCGTCCTACCCAGTCTGGTATATTATTTTGCTAACTTGCCGGTATTCATGCCCTCGGGATGGTTTCGTAACCTGGATTCCCGGACGAGAGAATTAATTTGGGGCGATTGGAGGCGGTGAATATCGCTCCAAATTATGCCTCGCCCTATTGCGGAAGGAGGCTTGGGAGTGCCGGATTTTGAGCTTTATCAGCTGGCTGCCCAACTACAAAGGTTAATGCAACAAGAACAATCAATGGACAGAATGCAGAACAATGTCATACATTCACCCCAGTACAGAGATCTGGGACTAATTCCCATGAGGCACAGGGTCAAGACTGATTTGCATATATCTGGGTCTGAACTGAGGTGGCGATGTGAGCTAAAGAATGATGATGGATTCAACCCAGATCTGTGACTGTGGGTTGAGTGTCTGAAAGGTTTCAGCGCTCCGTCCATCCTCTCCTTGTGTTAACTGCAATGGTTGGCACAATGGCTGGAGTGAGTGAACACAAAGGGGACTTTCTTGATGGAACCAAACCAAAACCCTAGATTCTTGCTGGCCAAAATCTTGGATCACACCACCAAAGTTCTCTACAACTCAATACTGCAGACCACAACGCTACAGAGCTAGAATTGCTGCATTAAAAAACTAGCTGACAACCCGAAATATTCCCCAGATTTGCCATTAGTGGGATTACCAAATGGAGAGCCGCAGACTATTATTACCGCAGATCAAACGTTATCATGGAGAGAGGTGGGACCCGAGACAGTGGGGGACTGTTACCAAGTGAAGACTTTACTCCCCTTCGCAAAACTGATGAAAGGCTGTGGGCTGCCTTACGTATGAGGTGCTACTGTGAGTATTTGGGCAATTATGGGGCTTGAATAGAACAGAGCCGAAAACACACAGGGTGTTGCACTCATTGATCACTCTGGGAACACCTGGGCACCAGGTCAAATGGTTTTATGCGTCCTTATGTGAGGCCTCCCTGGTCACGCTGTTGAAGTTGCGGGAGAAATGGGAGAGAGCCCTGGATAGGGAACAGACCGATAAATAATGGAAAAGGGTCCTGGAGTCCCCTAAGAGGGTATCAAGAAATACACAGCTGAAATACATCCAATTCTATTCATATGACTTACCTTACACCACATAGGGTTGTCACTGCCTTTGGGTGGGAGCGGAGGAGATGTGGTCAGGAAGATGCAGATTTCATGCACATGACCTGGAATTGTGTGATCATACGATCTTTTTTGGCAAGAGGTACTCTCTAGGCTTAATAAAACCCTGGGGCGTATACTTGCAAGGCAGAGATGCCTGCTTGGACTCTTCCCACAACCACATAAGCGTAAGGTGGGTAACAGGTTTATAGAATTAGAGCTTGCATTAGCCAAAAGACGTACAGCGATAACAGGGAAGCTACCTACAGGGCCACAACTGAACGTTTGGAACCAGGAGGTGACAAGCTGGGCAGGTGCCGAAGAGAGAGCGCTGCATAGAGAAGAGTTGAGGGGGCTACGACTACGCCCAATAGCTGAGCAATGCAGGGATACTTACATGCCTGGGAATATCCATGCTCGCACAGTAGTGCAACCGACAATGATGAGGTAGCTATAGATTAGAACGGGAGGATGACAGGACTGCACCCGATGGAATCTTGCTGACCCTATAAGATACGTTAAACAGAAGTGGTAACTCTGTTTCCCCATCACTAGATACTGGAAGAGGGTTGATGTCAAGCAGACGGAAGAGTTTGGTGTAGGGATTAGCCCTCCATGACTTGACCCCCTAGACGGAAGACCCCTCCCTCCCGCCCCCATAAAACTAACCAGACGCATAATTGCAACCTAACCCACACTATGTAAGCCAAGTGGTTTAGTTGGTTTATTATCATTTTCCCTAAGTTAATTTTTTGTTACATATGACTGTTCAATGGGGACGTGTCTCCTGCATGAACATAAATACTCTGACATACTAGGGAGTAAACTGCACTGCTGGAAAGGCAGGTAGGAGAAAGATGTTGAAGACTAGTCACCTGAAGGGATGGAGTGAGTTGAAATACATTAAAGAACGACAAGTTAATGATTGCCTTCTCCAAAAAGTTACACAAACATTTCCATTATGATACGAGTTCAATGATATTTGTAACGCCTTACCTGCAAATGTTATCATGATAAATGTTGAAATGAGCAGTGCGGAATGTAGAATGTATATGTAAATGCCAATAAAGATAAATATCCTTTAAAAAAATCAATGAAGCACAGCAGCGTATTTTGTTACCACAACTCACTGAAGCAAAGCAGTGTACTCCTAGTTACTTCTCCTCAATATAGCACAGTGGCCAATTCACAGTTACCAATTATCAATGAAGCACAGCAGCGTATTGCCTGTTACAGTGCTCAATAAAGCACCGCAGCTTATTCTATTACCACACCTCAATAAAGCACAGCAGCATACTCCCAGTTACCATCCCTCAATATAGCACAGTAGCTAATTCGCAGTTGCATATTGTCAATGAAGCACAGCAGTGTACTCATAGTTACTACTCCTCAATATAGCACAGTGGCCAATTTGCAGTTACCAATTATCAATGAAGCACAGCAGCATATTGCCTGTTACCAACGCTCAAAGCACAGCAGCATAATCTTATCTAACCCCAGTGAAACACAGCAGAGTACTGTCAGTTTCCACCCCGGAATGTTGCACAGTAGTGAATAAGCAGTTACAGTCAATGAAGCACAGCAGAGTATCCCCTGTTATCACTGGTCAATAAAGCACAGGAGCATATTCTGTTATCACACCTCAATGAAGACTTTCTCCCAGTTACCCCCTCGCAGTTTGTACCGTTCTTCAATAAAGCACAGCAGCATAGTCCGTTACCAATGCTCAATAAAGCACAGCAGCATATTCTGTTACCACACCTCAGTGAAATACAGCAGAGTACTCCCAGTTACCATCCCACAATGTAGCACAGTGACGAATTTGCAGTTACCAATCAATGAAGCACAGCAGTGTATTCCCAGGAACAACCGCTCAATTCAGCACAGCAGCGTATTCTGCTACCACACTTCAGTGAAGCACAGCAGCATACTTCAATTTACCATCCATTAAAATAGCACAGAAGTGAATTTGCAGATACAAATTGTCAATGAAGCACAGCAGCGTTTTGCCTGTTATCAACACTCAAAGCTCAGCAGTGTATTTTTCTACCACACCTTGTTGAAGTACAGCAGCGTAGTCCCAGTTATCACCCCTCAATGTAGCACAGTAGCATTTTTGTAGTTACTAAAACAATGAAGCACAGAAGCTTATTCCCAGTAACCAACGCTCAACACAGCACAGCAGCGTATTCTGTTACCACCCTTCAGTGTAGCAAAGCAGCGTACTCCCAGTTGACACCCTTCAGTGAAGTACAGCAGCATACCCCGTTACCACCCATCATGAAGAGACCAGTCTATCAAAGTACTGAGAAGTCAATGACACAAAGCAAGTCTGCGGTATCAAAGATTGCCTCAAGACGAGACCAGCTCACCAGAACACCTAGAAGTCAATTACAAAACGAAATTCAGAGGTATGCAAGGTGACTCCATGAAGAGGAAAGTGCATCAAAGCACCGAGACGTCAATCACACAGAGCTAGTCAGAGGTATGCAAGTTTGCCCTATGAAGAAGCCCTTGTATCAAAGCACTGAGAAGTCAATTACAAAGAGCAAGTCATAGGTATGCAAGATCACCCCATGAAGAGGCTTGTGTGTCAAAGCACCGAGAAATGAATCATGGAGAGCAAGTCATAGGTATGCAAGCGCCCCCCATGAAGAGGCCCTTGAGTGATATTCAGACAATAATATTACATTTAAAATATCGATATACAAGAATATCGACTTTGAAATTTCGTGACATGGAAATATCCACAGCAACAATAGCGATGTCAAAAATATTGATTTTTAGGTAAGTAATATCGATTTCTAAAATATCAAAGTCATTAATATTGTTTTAAAAAATATAGTTGAAAATATCGTGTTTTTAATGAATATGTATTTTAGTATATGATGTACATTTTTGCATATTACTGTTTATGTCTGTTGACTATATTTGTAACATTATTAGTAGTTATTAAATGTCATTTAATTAAATTTAGTGTTTAGTTCCGTAGCGGGTTGTGGATTTTAATGGGGTATAGGGTAGGAAGAAATTCAATTATAATAAATGTATTCATTTTTATGTAAAATTATTTATGTTATTGATATTTAAGAAAGTTTGTGTTCTCTTTTCAATACATTTTATGTGCAGGTTCGGAGGTTTCTAGGGGTGAAGGGTGGGTAGTAATTTATTCTTAATTAATTTTTGAATAATATTAAGTAATTGAAAATAAATATGTTCATTGCTTATTTATTTTTAGGTGCGGGATGTAGGGTAAAGGGTAGGGAGTAAATTATTTTTAATTGATTCATATTTTTTTCTCAATTGATAATTAATTGATAATCATATTAATTGTTTAATTAATTTACTTTGGTTGCCGTTTGGGGGTTTATGGGGTAAAGTGTTGTAAGTAATTTATTTTTAGTTAATAAGTATTTGTAAATTAATAAACATGAATTGACAATTATGTTAATTGTTTAATTAGTTTGGTTTGGGGATCATTGTGGTAAAGGTTGGGACTTAATTTATTTTGAATTAATTATTATTTGCCAATTTCCTTTCATAAATACTCGATAATTAATTATGTTAATTCTTTCATTAAATTATTTTGGTGAGGTTTGTGGGGTTTATAGGGGTAAAGGGTGGGAAGTAAATTATTATAATGAAATAATTAGTAACACTATCAATTTAATTGACAATGATTTTATTTGTGTAATATATTTTTTTATTTAGTTTAAGTTTAGCTGTGGGTTATGGGGTGAATAGGGGTAAAGGGCGGGAAGTTCATTTTAATGCATTTATATTTAGTTTTGAATAAATATTTAATATATTGCTAATTATTTTGTTAATAGTGTTATTACCTTTCATGTTTTTGATTTTATATGTGGGATGTGGGTTTTGTAGGTGAATGAGGTGGGAAGTAAATTCATTTTGATTAATTAATAACTTCATAATTATGTTAATTTTTCTTACATTTTATGTGTTGTGTGTTTTGTAGGGGTTTATTGTGGAAATTACATTAATTATAATTAATAGTTACCATATAATACTTAGTTTGTCGATATATATATTAATAGTGTAAATATTTCTTTTAATTTTCAGAGCACGTTGACTGTTTTGTGGGGTTATAAGGTGGGTAGTAACTAAATTAATAGTATGTTATAATCTTTTTTGTTAAAAAAAAATTTTCAAATAAAATATTTTGTCTAAATATTATTTATGTATTTTGTTTATAATATATATACATATTTGTGTTATTTATTTCACATTATATTATGTTTTTATTTTCAATATTAAATATATTTGTTTTAAAAATCCAAGTCATTAATTTTTGCAAAAATATAGTTGCCTGAAAATAACTTTTTTTAATTATTATGTATTTTAGTATACATTTTAAATGTATATGATGTATATTTTATACAATTAATGTTTTCATTTTTCTAATTTTGTGTTTAGTTCCATAGCGGGTTGTGGGTTTTATAGGGTAGGAAGTAATTTCATTATCATAAATGTATGAATATTTTTTATTTAAAAATATTTTTCTATTGTTATTTAATAATGTTAATTGTGCTATTCTTTAAGCGAACTTTATGTGCGGGATGTGGGATTTACAGGTTTGAAGGGGAGTAGTAATTTATTTATAATTAATTATTATTTAATTGCTGATTAATATCAATTAATTATTTGAAAATTAAATATGTTCATTGTGTAATTCACTTTTTTGGTGCAGGTTGTGGGTTTAGGGGTAAAGGAAGGTAAGAAATTTGTTTTTTACTCATTAAAAATATTTGATCAATCAACATTAATTTATAATTATGGTAATTGTTGAAATTTTATTTCAAGTTTGATTTTAGGTGTGGGTTATGGGGTTTATAGGGGTAAAGGTTGGGAATGTTTTTTACCTTGCTTTTATTTAGGAATTGTACATTCATCAGTATATATTATGTCACAAGTGGTTAGAGTGTACGGGAATAGTGACAAGGAATTGTACATTCATCAGTATATATTATGTCACAAGTGGTTAGTGTACGAGAATAGTGACAAAAACGTCCTTCGTACATCCGAGTACCCCACCTTACCCGAAATATCCCCAACAGGGGCCAGGGACTTTGGCCCATGGACAATATCTAATGCACACTTCTCTTTGACGGATATACTGTACAATTCCAATAAAATCCCCATGAAGTGGCCTGTGCAAGGTTGCCAGATGAAGAGGCCTGTGCGTTAAAGCACCAGACAACAAGTCAGAGGTATGGAAAGTCGCTCCATGATCAGGTGGGTGCATCAAACCAATGAGAAGTCAATCATGTAGAGTAGTCGTCAAATACACCGAGCCAGTCAGAGATGTGCAAGACTGTCCCATGAAGAGGCTAGTGCGTCCAGCACAGTGAAGTCAATTAGGCAGAGCAAATCAAACGTATGAAATGTCGCCTCATGAAGAGACTAGTGTATCAACTACGGAGAAGTCAATTACACAAAGCAAGTAGGAGGTATGCAAGATCGTCTCATGAAGAGACCAGTGCATTAAAGCAATGAGAAGTCAATAACAAAGAGCACGTCAGACTTCTGGAAGGCCAACCCATGAAGACAAATCATGTAGAGCAAGTCAGAAATATGGTCCCTTACAGAGGACCGTGCGTCGAAGCACCAAGAAGTCAATCATGCAGCGTAAATCAGAGGTATACATGGTCACACCCTGAAGAGGCCAGTGCTTCAAAGAACAGAGACTTCAATCATGCAGAGCAAGTCAGAGATATGCAAGGTTGCCCCATGAAGAGGCTGGTGCGTCAAAACACCAAGACTTCAATCATGCAGAGAAGGCTAGAGGCATGGAAGTTCATCCAATGAAGGGGACAGTGCGTCAAAGCACCAAGAAGTCAATTAAGCACAGGAAGCCAGAGGTATGCAAGATCAATTCATGAAGAGACGTCAATATCAGAGCAGAGAGTGAGAGGGTAATTTGACTCTCACCCCAATACCTAAACACCACAAAGGAAGAAAGAGGTTATGGATTGCCTATTAGAGTGGCCCACTGACAGTTTTTTCATTAGAAACAGAGCAATCAGGGGCATGGTAGATCCTCCTCTTGGCTAGTGGCATTCAGGACCTCCAGAAGACCTCTGCTGTAAGGAATACATAAAACAAGTCATGCTAAACACCAGCAGATAGACGTGGTCTGCACATACTCGCCAAAGGTTCCAGTGTCTTTGGCCTACTTCTTCATCCACTTCCAGAGAGGGTGGGCTCTGTCGCCTTTGACATACAGTTGGCTAAATATGTGTCGAACTGCACCCAGCAAAGGCTTGCCGGGTGCAGTTCGACAGGACTTACGCTTTTCTCTCTCAGAAACCTGGGAATCAGGAACCTGATCCCCAGGTTGCTGAGAGAGAAAAGCATAAGTCAATGTTCATAGAAGCTGCTATGTGGTAGGTGCAGCACTACTTGCCTCTGGCGCCCTCATCGCTGTGTAATGCCCTGCTTAAGTTAATCAAAGCCTTAAGTATGAGCTGAACCCCCATACGCTACTCAAAGACCACCCCTCACCCCTGCCCACTACAGGCCTGTTTAAGAAACTGGTTGGAAGGGAAACCTGGGATCAATAAACCCTTCTCAGCATAAGTTGCTTAAGATAAACAAGCAGAGTATAGTTTACTGGGTCTTTCCTCATTTGGAGGGTAAGATGACAATGATGCAAACAAGTCCACTAGAATGAAGCGGAAAAGAAAATGATCAGACAAAACCTTTCTTTACCCATTTGTTCTGTGCATGTCTCCAACTTCAAGTCTCTTCTAAGCACTCCATGAAAGAATTGGTGGCTGCTGAGACAAGCGAGCCCGGAACCATCAGCATTAGTCTGGCGAACTTCAGGTAGACGCTAGATGCAAATCCCAAGAGTGGAAGAGGTACAAGTCCATCTCACCTGTATTTTTCCAGGAACACCTTGCTTTTATCAAAGTGTTTGGATGAGAACTCATAGATGGACTTGGCTGCCCTCCAGTCATCCACTTGGGCATACTGTAGAAGAGAGGAAAGCGAGAAGTGAATTACACAGATAAAGTCAGATGTATGCAAGATCATCTCATGAAGAGACCAGTGTATAAAAAGCACTAAGAAGTCAGTTACATAGAGCAACTCAGAGGCATGCAAGATCACCTCATGAGGAGACCAGTGTACCAAAATACTGAAAGCAAGTATGTGGTATGCAAGATCACCTCATGAAGAGACCAGTGTACCATACACACAGTTACCACCACTCAGTAAAGCACTGCAGCGTACTTCAGTTGCCACCCTTCAGTAAAACACAGCAGCATATTCCCAGTTACCACTCTTCAATGAAGCAAAACAAACAAGTCCATTATTACCACTCAATAAAGCACAACAGTGTAATATGTTACCACCCCTCATGCTCCCAATCACCAACCCTCAGTGAAGCATAGCAATATTACTCCTGGTTACCACCCTGTGACGCAAAGCAGCGTACTTGCAGATACCAACCCCACAGTAAAGTACAATAGCGTACTCCATTGCAACCCTCAATGAAGAACAGCAGTGTATTCAAGTTCGGAGGGTAAGTTGGCAATGATGCAAACAAGCCCACTAGAATAAAGCGGAAAAGAAAATGGTCAGAGAAAACCTTTATTTACCCATTTCATCAGTGCAGGTCTCCTACTTCAAGTCTCTTCTAAGCACTCTGTGAAACATATGTTAGCTGATGAGACAAGCGAGCTCGGAACCATCAGCATTAGTCTGGCAACTTCAGGTAAATGCAAGATGCAAATCCCAAGAGTAGAGGAGGTACAAGTCTAACTCACCTGTGTTTTTTCAGGGACATCTTGTGAATATTATTGTCTATGGATGAGAACTCGTAAATGGACTTGACTGCCATCCAGTCATCCACTTGGGCACTCTGTAGAAGAGAGGAAAGTGAGAAGCAAGTCAGAGGTATGCAAAATCACCTCATTAAGAGACCAGTATTCCATACACACATTTACCACCACCCAATTAAGCACCGCAGAGTACTCCAGTTACTAACCCTCAGTGATACACAGGCAGTGTATTTCCAGTTACCACCCCTAAATGAAACAGCAGCGTGATGCTTAACTCCTCGTAAAGGCAGTAGCCTTCCACCACTGAGGGTAGTGCTTTGGGAACCCCTTCCATTCCAACAAGGCCACAATCCGTGAGACAGGCCTATGTCATGGCACACATGCATGATTCGTGTTTGTTTAAAACAAAGAAATCTGCATTAGCGATTCAGACAACAGGACAGTAAGGCACTCAGGGCAGGGGTACACATCACTTACCATGCAGAGAACTTTTCTGTCCCAACAACTTAATAAATGTAATAAGCTAACGCAATGTTATCCCGTGGAAGAGGTAGGCCCAACGGTAGTGAAAAACAAATTTGACATTTTTCACAACTTAAAACCACATGTCCAACTTTTTAAAAACACGGTACCCTGCACTAAGGACTGATTAGGGCCTCCATTAGGGATGCTGTATTTGTATTTAAAAAAAGGAGTTTGGCAAACGGATATTTTGCTAAGTCAAATTGGCACTTTGAAACCCCGCAAAGGCTACAATGGCAGGCCTGAGACACGTTTGAAAGGGCTACTTAAGTGGGTGGCACAATAAGTGCTGCAGGCCCACTAGTAGCATTTAATTTAACAAGCCTGTATACATGTTATGCCTCTTTACTAGGGACTTAAGTAAATTAAATGTGCCAGTCACGTGCAGTCCAATGACATTATGTTTTAAGGAGTGAGCACAAGCACTTTGGCACTGACTATCAGTGGTAAAGTACTGAGGTTTCTGGCTTTGCTCTAGAAAACCTTGAGAACCTCTAGACAACCTTGTGGCTCACCCGGAATGGGGGGCCTTAACTACCACCTTAAAAGGAGCTCTGGAGGCTGTATTAAATGTCCAAGGGGGACGAAAACTGATAATTGAGTTGTCCAGGGGCAAAACTCCTGTAGCCGAAAGACTTTCAGCAGATATTTAAAAGACCTAAGTGAAGGAGCTAGCCCTGAGCCTAGTAGAGGTTTATACTGCTGCTACGGTACTCAGAAAAAAGGGATGCTTCTGTTGTTGCCAAAACCTAGACAAGACCTCTTGCACCATATTAAAGCCGGTAGTGGTCATAGCTGACCTGGAATAAGACTTTGGCACAATAGGATGCCGATCTATCTTCGCAGTTAGGAGAATACTAGAACACAGGCCTAATATCATGCAATGGTTCGTACTCATATTTGCTCCACCACTCGCATGCTTTAAGACAGGGTAAGCGGTATGAGAGTCATACCAGATAAAGAAGAGAACTCACCACATAGGCTTTCTCTATTTTTGCTATGGTGATGGTGGGCATTGCTAATGAAAGAAGATGTGATAATAAAGATAGAGGAATCCACATTTCGCATACAGGACAACACCCATATGACTATGCTCAGACGATATACTGCTTTATGCAAGGAGCATTACGTCAGATTTTCCATCAATGTTGGCAGTAGTAACAACTTTTACTGAGGTGTCAGGATTAAGAGACAATAGTATTAAGGCTTGCATTTTTACTGATTAACCCTATCCCATTGGACCTGACAGGCAGATTAACTACCAGGGTCTTCAATAGGAATCTGACTTGTGCCACTATCTGGGGGCTCAGTTATACCACAACGAAGCAGGCATACTTAAGAGCAATATAGATAGAGCAGTGATAGCCCTGAAGGGTAGTGTCCAGCTCTGGAGCTTTCTTCTCTTATCGGTCATGGGCAGGATATTGTTGTCTCAAGAGAAAAGGGAAGATGAGAGGAATATCACAAGGAGTTTGTCCTCTTCAAAACAAGAAAGCCAGTCTGGCCTCTGTGTGCTAACCATTCACAAGATAGAACACACTAGGGTTTCTTATATAACCCTCACCCACTAGGGTTGTTCCTTGGTGGCATGCTTCATCATAGGGTTCCTCCCATTTTGCTGCGGAACGGGCTTGCTACGACCTGCGACTTATGCAGGAGCACCAAATAGTATGCTTTAAATTATGAAAATATAAGACGTGGGAGGGGTATTGTTGGAGGTTTAAAAATACCTGCCAGGTAAGTAAGTAATACTTTAATCTGTCCTCCAGGCGGTATAGTTAAAAAGTAGGGCGAGAGAATAGAAAGTATAGGTTGCAATGTACCTTCCTGTCTATTGGTCTACATGATTCAAGCCAATGTCCATGGCTTTTCTTCGGGACCAAGGATCTAACTCCCTGATTCCACTCCTAGAATAGTACTAGTGAAGTGACCTTACGCACTCTGCATGCTAAAAGAAAAGGTTTTTTAGCACCTACTTGGTGCTACTGCTTGGCAACCTGTAATATATAATGAGAGAGCTAGCCTGGCAAAGTTTCAGGCAGAAAACAGGAGAACAGTGCGCTTAGACTATTTATTTATTTTGTGTGTTTTATAAAGCGCACAGCTGCCCCAACGGGGCGTCCCGGCGCTGATAAATCTGGGAACGGGGAGGATCAGAACGGAAGGAGCATTATGCAATATTTTTCTGCTAAAATTAAACTAAGTAAGCTGTATATGCTTTTTATATATTTTAAAGAAATCACCTCTATGTGGAAGGTCATGTGAACTAAAATACAATGCTTGCTGAGGTGAGCATATCTAATGAAACAGTGATCCCTGTGGCGTAAAACACAAAGCAAAATAACACAGACATAGCACATACACTACAAAAACTGAGGGAAGACTTTTTCAGAATAGGTCCTCAGTGGCAAGACGAGCCTATAGTCACACTCGATGGGGACAAAACACAAATCATAGCCATCATGTCATGCTCGTAAGAATGAGCTCACTGAGAGAACTATGCTTATGGGCACTTTAACAGCTGTGCCGTACTCACTGCTTTTAAGGCGTCCTCTGTGCCAAATCAGCTAAGGAACTGCACTAGGGCCTGAATATTACCATGTTTACCCCATAAAGATGTTCATATATTTAGTGATGGTGAGTGGACGCATGGGCTGTGCGTCCTCACTGCACTGTCTAAAACAGTAGCAACTAGACCGCTCGGTCATTTCCAAAATGGCAGACGCAAGTGGAACCACTTCCTAGTTCCTCTTGCGGTGCCACAGGTGCAGACATGGGCACGGTCTAGCTGCATGTCCTCAACTGCGCTGTGTCCTTATTTTGTAGTTATTATGTGGCTGTTGGGTGTATTTTACAGTCATCTATTGATATATGGGTGAAACAACTGTGATGAATATTTCTCAGCTAAGATAATATATTATATATATTCCCAGCTAAGAGAATATAGGAGTCACTAGTAGCTCTTGTATAAAATTTAAAAAAGGGCGGATCGTGGTTATGTGCCCCCATTACCTGTGGAAATATTGTTAAAAATCAAGTAATGGTAAAGAATGGAACCTGGTGTTATCGCCTATATACACTGGATAATTGAATGTGTCCCGTACCATATGTTGCTACAGGGTTCAAATTCAATCGGGGTCAGAGATAATTAAGACTCATATTAATGGGACGTATTAGGCCAGTGGTTTACAAACTTTTTCAACAAGCGGCTCCCCTGACCTATTGGCCGTGGCTCCCCATTACATAACTTTTTGTGACAGATGGGGGGGGGGGGGGGGGCTCGAATTTGTTGTATATAAAACTTCAAAAACAAAGTTCTTACACGGCTATATCAGTCTGTGCTCTGAGATCATATTCTCACTAAAGAGGTGTCTTTAAATCTGAATAAGACTGTTAGACCCGGATTCCTGGGCACTAGGGCACTCAGGGGTTACTCGGCTCCAATCGCATCAACTGGAGTGTTCCCAGCTGGTGTCCTGGGGCCTTGGTAATAGTGGACATAAAACTGGATAGCCAAGTACTCCACTCCAGCACTTAAATCTCTCAGGGTAGTGAGACAAAGCAATCCAAGGTTTACTCAAGGAGGTGAGGTGGCTTTTATCATTCAGAAAACAGTGCAAACGGTACTATCAGCTGAAAGTCAATGTCCAGGCCGTGCTTTACGTTTTAAATAGAAAAGTTCTTTAAAGCACACAAGAGAAATATACTACACATAAAACTAGGAAAAACAGTGAAAAACAGATGTTGCTACAACCGTCTGGACCAGAGCTCTGACTCCAAACAGTATTATAGGGCCTAGACACTAAGCACTATAAAAACACAGTTAACATGGAGGCACACAATTAGCATTGCATATTACAGACCATGTTGCACAGGGATTCTCTCTGTAGGAAAGTAGGATCTGCTTTAATGGTCACCCCCACTTTTCTCTGGTGTCATTATGTTTTACTGACTAGTCTGACTGGGATCCTGCACCCCAGTCTCCGTGCTTCTTCCCTAAATTGGACACGATGAGTACATTCAGGTGTGGCCGAGTATATGAAAAAGGCAAGCAAAAACCTTGAGGCAAGCCAAGAACTCCAGAAAGCTTGCAATGACCAAAAGGCTGTCCAGACTTTGTACCAGCCAGGCCAGGAAGTGTGGCTGTTGGCGTCTGTGGCCCCAGCAGCTGTCCAAGACAAATGGAGTGGGCCCCACACAATCCTTGAAAAGAAAGCAGAGGTCACCTACCTGGTGGACCTAGGCACTCCCAGAAGTCCCCACCGGGTACTTCATGTGAACCACCTAAAGCCTTTTGTAGACAGGGCCGACATGAGCTTGCTCAAGGCCACTGATGAGGGACAGGATGAAGAGTGCGACCCTCTCTCTGATCTCCTCTGTCAGAACTCTGTTGATTGGTCAGTTGATTGAGTAGCCTTGGCAGGCAGCCTCACTGTCCAGCAGCAAGCTGATTGCATGAAGGCCCTCAATCGGTACCAACAGATGTTCTCTCTAACACCCAGTCAAACCATCTGGTGTGCCTATGAAGTGGACACAGCGGACAGTCTGCCAGTAAAGAAAAAAAGGTACAGACAGCCTGACCATCAGGACTGCATCAGGACAGCGTTCCAAAAGATGCTGGAATTGGGGGTCATTGAACCTTCAGATAGACCTTGGGTTAGTCCAGTAATCCTTGTGGCAAAACCTCCACCTACAGCGTTTGGTTGGCATGGAGGTGTGTTTGCAGCCCTATGATGAAGCATGACAGCTTGCTGTGTGCGAGGGCAGTTTTACTGATTTGGTGCTTTTCCCCTACACTCATCCACCTTCATGTAGTGTTATTAATTCCATAAATAAACATTAAATTACACTACAAATTCATCATTAAAGGAGACGTAAAAGCTTTTCATAGAAACCTAGGTGCCTATTTACAAGCCCCTTGCGCTGCTGGTGCATCACTTTTAACATGGGAAAAAGTGACACGCCGGCCAGCGCCAGGGGCTTGTAAATAAGCCCCTAGTCTCCAAGGTACTGCAAAAGATTACAATAAAACAAACAACCTATTTCCATTACAGGTCAGCGTAGTTACATTAATGTGCCTTGTAATCGCACTATACTACTATGAGAAATATTTGAGTGGGGAAAAGAAGTTAAAATTTTATTTTTTAATCTTGCTACCCTACTGTATTCAGATTGTGCTAGTCTTCTGCTTTTCCATCAAGTGCATGTCTTGGCCAGCCCTCATCTGACCTGTGGCTTGTACCATTCTTCTCCATCTCATGCCTCACATGTCTTTCATTTGGCTTTTTCCTCACTCACCTCTCTCATTTGTATAGTGCCTAGTTCCACTTTCTCATCTGTGTTGCCCCTCTGGTTACTTCTCTCATCAGTCTTCTTCCTTTGTCACCCACATCCATTTACATCTCATTAGAATACTTAATAAAGAGTATAAGTACAGACAAAGTGGACACTAGGAATGTATATCTTAAGCAATTACATTTGGTTAACATATTCACACCGGAATTTAATAGTATTTTAGGGGTCAATCGAGAAGCGCCATCCAGGCACAGGCTTGGCCACTATAAGTTGGCTTGTCAAAGTGGCCTGTGCAATCTCTAGGCGTTGAGAGATTGCTTAGTAAAGGCTTTCATGTATGCACTGTGTACAGTGTGCCCACGTCCTGGAAATGAGGCATGTGCACCAGTAGCTGGGGAATCTTGGAGAGCGTTACTACATATGGATTGCCCGGCCTCGCCAAAAGGTGTCAGTTTACAACCAAGGAGGGTAACCATGGCACAGTGGTGTGAGATTTCAGCGTGGTACCTTGTGGGTGTGCATGTGAGTGTCTTACATCCTCCCTTTCTGTATACTTGTGCTTAATGACAGAGGAAATGTTATCTAGTGGTTTCTCAGAGAAAGGGAATAATACAAAGGAGGAGGACAGCAGCTTCTCGTGGGGTATCCTCCCCTGTTCCCCAGGTCAAGATTCAGTTGGTTGTCGGGGGAACGCTAAAGCGAGCCTTATGGTGGTCCCAGGTCCAGTTTTGCCACCTCATTTTGTCAGCCATTCCGCTCCGGTGCCATGACCGCTGGGGGCGTGGTGAGTGAGCGGGCTGGGCCTCCAGGAGTGCTGGAGGCCCTGGTGGCATTAGGCGGCACTGGGGGAAGGGGCGTGCGACTTTACCCTTGCGGCGTCCATACCCCCACCCCTCTTCTAGGTATTATAATAGGTTCACAGGGGGGGAGGGGAGACTACAGCATGGTGCCTAGTAGTGGCTGTTGAGTGTGGCCCAGGTAGGGCCTTTGTCTGCTCTGTTAGTGTGGGCGGTCGGGGGTCCCGTTTGTGTCCACGTCATTGAGAATCCCGCTGTCACTGAGCGCAGTTCGTTGGGGCCACAGTGGGCGCACTGGTTCGAGCCTGCAGTATTCACACTCACAACCCCCATTAGGTAGCACTGATTACTAAGCCTTAATTTTTGGTTGCGGAAGGTAGAGCCGGCGGCTGCGGCCACGGAAGTAACGCCTGTTCCTTCCCGGCTTGTGAGGGGCAGGAGAGCAGCATGTTGCAGTAGGCCGCGGGCAGCCTCAGACCACCCTGTGGGCCAGCCAGATGGACGGCACGGAGACACCCCGGGTAGTGCTAGGGGCGAAACTGGAGAGCCTGTCCAAATGGAGCTCTCTCAGACGGCACCTGGGGTGAGCTTTATAGGGGCGGCGGGGCAATGGGATTTATGATCCCTGCAGTGGGATAGTGGTTAAGGGCTCTGACTCCAACGCCAAAGGTTAGGTGTTCAAATCTACAAAAGGCATGGGTGCCACGCTCACGGGGCAATTTGGGACACGGGCAGACTCACACGGAAGCAAAGGGTAGTACTTGGTCATGCGCTACATGGGGCGACTCACGCGGTGTGCCCTGACTTCACCTGTAATGCAAGCATTGCGTTGTTGGTGCTACCACCCCCAGGGAGCACTTTGCAGCATGTTGCCTGGGCCTCAGGAGTATTGGGGCAGGTAGTAGTACTTTAAAATGTTAGGGAGGGGAAGCGGAGGGACGGGCGGGTAAACTGTCCCAGCAAGTTATACGTCCCCCGACTCATCGACAGATTGGAGTCAGTTCGAGGGCAGTTAATTGTGGGAAAAGACCTCAAGCTGGTGGATTCACCACTTTCTACAGTATTCGTCCTCCAGTAGTTTAACAACCCACAAGTTTGTTCTCCTTCCCTAAGGGTCGAGCACAGCATTGGCGCTGCAAGCTATGTAGGCCACCGGGTGGCGCTGCAGCACCGTTTTACTATTGGTAAGCCTGAAAGATTATGAAATAAAGGAGATGCTCTACTATGATTGAATGTCCTTTTGGGTGGAGGAGAACAGAATAGAACTATGCCATATTGGTTTCAAACAGTGCTTTCCGGTGGGGGATCATGGGTAAACTAGCAGAACCTGACTTTACAAATTTGTTTCAAGGCCCGCCGATATTCGCACACACAAGGTCGAATAACCTAAGAGAAATCCTGAAATTCAAACCTACTAACCTACAACTCAAACATAAAGGAATGCAAAAATGCCACAACTGTGGCCAGTGTGGAAATGTAATGGTGGGACAGACTTTCAACCACCCTCAGACAGGAGAAAAAATTTCTTTACGACACTCATCTGACTGTAACACAGAAACTGTCATATACGCGATAAGATGTCCATGCGGACTCGTGTATGTAGGTAGAACATCGAGAAAAATAAAAACGAGGATCATAGAACACAAGAGTACAATTCGCAACAAGAATTTGAAATCCTGTCTGGCCACACATTGGATAAACACAGTACACACCATACCCCAACTACGTTTCACCATTTTAGAGAAAATCAGCACCACATCTTGCATTGACATTCACAATACTCTAGCAAGAAAAGAAACATTCTGGATTAAAAAACTGGGTACTCTGACCCCGGGGGGGCTTAATGATCATATTGAATTTTCCTGCTTCTTATGATTCATGTTAGATTTTGCTCTCCAGGTTCTCTCAGTAGACGCACGCTCTCCCCGCAATTACACAATTTTGTAGAGGTTTTGTAAAGGATTTGCACTCGTCTCACACACTGGATGGGTTCACTCAGACATATTATTTCGTTTCATTACTTTCTTTTCTAAGGACACTTATGTGTAGATATCTGACTCAGTAGACAGATACTGACTAAGTCACTTGGAGCATGTCCGGAAACTAGTACACGATTCAATTTTCGACTTCTCATCTGACAAGGAACACTGTAATCCTCAGTGTCCAATGTCTCTATCTGGGACTCAATAAAGTTTTACAATGCACGTCATCTATAAAAACAGCCCCTTCACGTTTCACAATGACGACGCGTTGCTGTTACGTACGCATCGAGATTCCCACGTCTCGCGCTCTTTGACCTTTGACCGGTAAGCCACTTCCGCTGTATTTTGGTTAACCGACCGACTTTGCGTCGGACATGTACCGTACTTAATGTAGCTTTCCTTATCCTTACAGACACCCGGATAGGATTACATTCAGCTCACGGAAGGGTAAGCTTTCATTACTTTCCCTTGATAGTCACTGTTCACACACAGTCGTTCACGCACTAATAAGATTCCCCCACCTTTTCAACAGTCGAAGGTTGCTCTTAGATAACGGTTTACAGAAACTTCATTGGACCCTTGATCGTGAGTACGACAAACAAACACTTGTGGTGTTTACCATGAGGGCAATTCGATATGGGGTCTGTTCTCCTCTCTCGGTTGTTCTCCGCACTTAGGACCTTAAAGGTTGCGTTGACTCGACTATCGACACATTATATATTCTTTCTACAGGCACACGTTTTCTTTTGTTTTTTATTAAAACACCGGGCTTTCAGCTCTTGAACACACTTTCGGTTAAGAGTGCAAATCCTAAAAACGTATATGTGAACTAAGTATTATTGTTTCAATCTTTTGTAGTGTTACAAACGTGGAACTGTTTATTGAAGTACACGAACTGAATCCCCTGAAGAAGGGCTAACAACCCGAAATGCATTGGGATGGATGTTAAAAATTCGATGTATTTTGAAGTTTAAGAAATTACATTGTTTAATGAATTGCATCTGTTTATGAAATATTTCAACCATGAATTACGCTTCACCTACTACGTATGTTTAAGAAATACCTGTTGAACTCATGTGTTTTATTTTTGAAAACCAAAGATTGATGTTACTTTATTAATAATGGTTGAGTAAAAAGAAAAATTACTTTTGTGAAAACTCTTTTGAGTGCGATTGCTGTGCGTCATGTAGGTATGGATCACTCCACACCTCTTGATGTTCGTTTAAACTAGCAGGTGGTCCACTTTGATTATGGACAACATTTTACATGTGTCAGTTTATTCGAAACGACCGGAAATATTGTCGCACCGCAAGTATTATAATTCCTAAATACATTGACACAAGAGCTTTTAAGCTCCGTCAGCCTTCCAGTCATGCAGCCCATTATGTCTCCTATAGCTACTGCTGTGCCCAAAAGAGGGGCAAAAGGAATGTCAGAATGGTGTCTAACTTGCTCCATCCAGGATTACCTTTGATTCGTGTCCTCTCTTTCTTGATGCTCTTCCTCCACGTTTTGAAGAACCTGGAAAAAACAATTGGACTTTGTAGGTTGCACATGCCCACGGCTCTACATGGCAAATTTGTAAGCAGAATAGGATCCCTCCACAGGAATTCTACCTGCTTGCTTCTGTCCAGAGGGAAATGGGTGCTCTGTAAGCATAGTTCAGCTTATGCCAGGCAAGCTAGGAGGAAATCAACCTTTACTGAGGATTGGAATTCACCCGAAAAGCCTTGCGGGGATTCCATTTGGCTAGAAACCCCTGGAAGTCAGTCTGTGTACAAGGGGGAGTGGTGGTGACATTGTCGTACTTTAGAATTTGGGACCGCGTAGGAGGCAGGGCCCTACCCCTGTCTATCCCAGTATTAGTGAACCGCGAATGGTTAATGCGGTATGTACAAGTGCTTTGTGTAACGTTTTAGCTATGAATGCACTGTGTATACGCTATTATACATCACTACGTGGGTTCCATTTTGGAGCGGTGGCCATCTTATGGTTGCCCTCACATAGGCTACATAGCATGAAGCGAATACGGGCCTTTTAGAGCACATGTGCCTTTCCTTGACTTTTCTGTGACCTGGGCAGCTTGGCTCCGCCGCCCCAGGTCAAACTGGTCCCACGAGTTCCCCGTCCTCTGGCCACCTGTGATTAGCATCAGGGTTTGACACACCATAAAGTCTTTTCATCCTACACGAGCCTCCAGCTAATCTCTTTTTCACCTGACTGTTCCTGCTTTATGGCTTGTTTTCCAAACAGGAGATGCTCATGTTTATTGGGGCCTATCGATATCTGATGTGGGATCTGAGCCTTGCTGTGTAAATAATTGCGGGCTGGCTTAACTGGAATGTGGGATGGTCATCATGACTCTGCCTTTTCGTTTGTAATGTATACATGTAATGGCCATATCGTAAACTAAGGAATGTATGCCTGAAGCAGGATATTCTGTATTTAAGAAGAAGCCCGTTTCTGTGATTTTCAGCAGTCTCCTGAGAACATACACGCTGTTGTACTTCTATGATACCTGTAATTGGTCTGCAGCCAATAAACTGATCTTTGACTTCACCCAGAAGACTCTGTGTTTCTGTAGGTCTGAAACAGGAAGAACCCCGAAGTCATAGGGTGTGTTCCCCTGCACCGCTGGGCTTAAAATACCCAGTACTTCAACATTGAGGTAGAGCACGGTTGAGTGGCTGCTCATAGTGTGGATGCCGCTAGCTGAGCACTCTGCATCCACCCAGTCTGCCTTATCTTGCTGCCAACGGGCAGCACACCCATTTTCGGTGGCTCAGACCCTTTACGGGCTCTGTGTACTGGGGGAGACTTTGCTAGAGAGGAGGGCCCTGGTCACAGGACACGACTTGTATCAGAATGCATATCCATCTGTGGTACTATGGGGAGAGGCCTTCTTTTGTGCGTAGAACCCTGCTCTCCTGTGGACGGTCAGGGGCAGGGGAGATGGGGTTCATGGTAAGTGGGAATTACACAGCGGTTAAGGATCAGTGTTCAGCATCCCCCAAGCTCTCACTCTGTGCCAACTGATCAATTTTCGTATAACCATGGACTTGCCGCAGAATACCCCATCTCCAGCATGAATTGCAGATAGAAAGTAAATAAAGTCATAGATGTTATAGCTGAAACGGTTCAACAGTCACTAAAACGCAATGACATGAGTTCATACGCAGTGGAAGGCCCTTTGCCAAGGTTTACTGGTCATTCTTTTGTCCCCTTACCCAGTATTTAGTTATTAGATGTGAAACAGGCACTAAGGCGGGGAAATCTCTGGCAGTATTTCCATGTGTGAAAGTGCGTACTGATGGGAAATAGTATCCGTGTTTAGGCAACATTTTCCATATTAAAGTTCTTTACTGTGCATAGTTTAGTCCGAACCTATTGCAATAAATACTATCCGCGCCAATGGCACGCGATGACCAGGGGAAAGCAATAGAGTAGATTTCAAGAATGCTTTAACAGATATTCGACTGTTGATCAAGTTAAGGGGTTGTCAAATGTCAGAGCTCCTCAACCACGTGGATGTCAAATGTGGGCAGTGAAAATTAACACTAAGGATAGACTTAAAAATCATAGGTTTATAATGGTATAAAATACACCCTCTGTCGCCTGTCCCTTAATCAGATTACATTGTGAGGTACAAGGATGACTATCACATTCATTCATCGACATCTCATGTTGATATACAATTGGAAATTGAATACTGCAGAGGGAGTGACACGAACATATTTCACCCTGCGACAAAAAGTAGAAAACCTGCAATATTACATACATCCTCCAGTTACCTGCAATATACCTGCACGCCCATTTCTCACACCTCCATGACATCCCCTAGGTGCTGCACCACAAGATGAGGTTAACCTTCCCTAAGGTTGGGGTCCTCTTTGTAAGATGGGGCTGGATTTCATGCGGGTCCTAAGGGGGAAATCAGTGTTTTTGAAGCGAAATAATTAAGCTGGCATGTGAGCTCGTTCTTATGGCAATTGGGGAGTGAAGTGATCATTTGTGTCTTTATATATCTGGCATGGTATCTGTCTGTGATACCCGGGAGCTGATCCGAGTTGTGCTGCCTGGGGAGATGTGCAGGGAGGGAAGGGCCCTGCTGCGTCAGTCAGGCATGTGTACCAATGAGGGGGGTTTGGGTGCCTCCTTCCGGCACAAGCTAAGTTGTGCAGCAGGGCATGGCAACACCCTGTTGGCTAGGCAGGGATGCAGCGGCTTCCCAGAAGAGCCGATTTGGTGAAAAGGAGCACACTGAGGGTTGAAAAGAGCTCAAGTGTTTTAATTGTCTCACATTTTAATTTCTCGCAAAGCACAGCCAGTCATGTTGTACTGGTTGAGACCAGCGTGATGTAATTATCTGCTGGGCCGGTTTTGTCACAGCAGTTTTAGAGGCTAAGATGGACAGGTGTCTCAGCAGGGTGCAGAGAGTGAACCTGAAGCTCGGAAGCAGGCAGGCTTGCAGTGTCATGGGAAGTTCCACTGAGGGTTACTGTTATGGAAGGCCAGGGATAGAGGAAATTACATTGTTTGGGGGACAAACTCTCAGAGGGCGATTTTTATCTTTTCACCTCAGCTTCAGCTGGTTTGGGGCCAAAATCCCAGCAACCAAATTTCAGAGTGAATTTCAAGGCAGCTTTTGCTGTTGGGCTCAATGAGAGTTCTGTGGCGGAGTGGTGTTCCACTTCTAGCCACATGCACATGTTCCAGTTCAGGACCAGGAGCGAAGAGATTGTGGGGTTGTTTTCAAAGCGGATGGTCCGTCTTGACCTAGTTGGCGGCTTGGCATCTGAAGTCTCTTGCATATGGCCTGTCAGGGGATCCCCAAGTACATCACCTCAGAGACATTTATAGGTATTTCCTGGTTCATGGTGGGGCTTAAGGTTTCATTACTAAAAACATCCATTTTGCTCCGAATTGCATCAGATGCTGGGCAGGAATGCATCATAGCGGGGACAGTCACCAAAGTATATATGTCTTTTGGTCCACGGTGGAAGGACAGGTACGCTCAATGTATACTAAGTGGAGTGCTCAGTAATGCAACGCAGGCAAAGGGCACATTGGTTTGCGGGGCAAGATACTTACCCCGTAAGGTACACCTGGGTCAGCATATGGGGACGACTCCTGCAATAGAGGAGCATGCTTGTTAATCAATACTTGGTTTCAATCTCCCTAAGCAGGGGGCATATTGAAAGTACTGAGGGGCAACCATTTACTAAGGCCATACCATCAGATAGTGTGCCGCCCCCCTCAGCCTTTCACCCTGGAGAGGATTAGGAGGAAGGCTGCGGTGCCAGCTTACAAGGGTGATAAGCTACCGGAACACACATACTTTCGTTGGTATTGGTAGGGCATCCGGAATTTTATGCTAGCAGGAAGGTATTTAGCAAGCCCCGCACTCAAGGAGACAGGTCTTGCACACATAACCCTTTAGCAGGGGGCAGATTGATGTTCTTGGGGGCAACCTGTTACTAAGGCCATCCCATCAGATAGTGTGCTGCCCCACTCAGCCTTTCACTCTCCTGAAGCAGATAAAATGAGTACCTCCAAGTTGGGTGCAATAATAACCTGTTAATCAGTGCCAGGATATCCCTCGGGGTGAAGGTGCGCAAACACATCCAGGTTAGGTTTGGAATAGCCCAGGTCAATCTCAGTTGGCAAGCTTTCTTCACAACATCGGTGAGGACAGGGAACAAACACATGAAGAGCCAATGGCTTTTGAATCTTGCACATCAGTTATAACGGACTAACATTTACTTTTGACAGGTCCGAGCACAAACAATTGTTTTGAAGTTTAGCCATGGCTTCAGCCAGCTGATCTCATTTGAGTTTCAGAGGCTGAGGGGTTGTTACCTTGCTAAGGGGGAGGTCTAGGATATTTGTGCTTAGTAGGGTCCCCCCCACCCCATGGATATTCTTTCAGCCTGGCACCTCCCTCTTCAGCTACAATAGGCCCACAGGTTCAACCACCCGGTTGTTAGAAAAATGCCACTAGTGCTGGGAGGGCTACAGCACAAAGAGCAAAGGCGGCAAGTTATTGGACTCTGAGCATTCACATATTTAGAAGGGGCGGGCAAACGGCTTGATTGTTCGCCCCATTCCAGTAGCTTTTCCACACGCAGGCCTGCATTCTGGTAGGCGGCAACAGGAGTCTGGCCATGGGCTTCTCACGTGAGGGGTGGGGACCTGGGCCGGCAATTGGGGATGACATGCTCGCTGCAGTCCTTCTCTGACTAGGGTGATGCATGGGACAGGTTGCAAGCATGAGCTGAGGGGTGGGTCCTTTGACTTCATCCCCATGTGAACGTCGTTAGTTTCAGGCTAAAGAGCGACTGCATGACCGCTGGGTGCCGGGGAGGGTTTTCGGGGTGGCAGCTTCCCAGACTATTGCACTGGTTGTTGTTTACACAGAGTGGGGGCAGGTTAGCTGGCCTCCTCTTGTCAGGGTTTGAGGTGTTGGTTAGGTCTTTTTAGAATTGAGTACGAATAGGCTCTATCCTGTCAGCTGGGGCGTGAGTTTGCCATTCCCAATAGGGTGCTGGTACCCTAATATGGTTGGAATAGAGGGTTAGGATCACAAAGACGGACTACTATCAGAGCGCATTTTGTATAGTTAAGAGGATACAGGTACACTGACCATAGGTTTACTCCGTGTCCTCTGATCCACAGCGGCATGATACAGGTTGCTTCAGTTAAGCAAAATATCCTTGGGAGCGGTCAGCCAACAAGGGGACTTGCGTCCCAATTTTGGCCTAAGACGACAGGCGGGTGTGGTGCTCCCTTACAAGGGGTTGGAAGAAGGGCACATTCCGACCAGGCTTGGCTGAAGGGTAATCTGTTACACCCAGATGGGAGACACAAGTATGGCCCAGTGTGTCTGGTCACCCCTTACCTGGCCCGTCGGGAGAGGGGTACTCTGGTTCATGCTGACAGCGTGCCCCTTACCATTTTAGGGTTGAACAGGTATGGAAGGCATGATTAAATGTCAGGCTTGTGGGTCCTGGCAGGCAACTTTGCAAGCACTCTTTTGAAGGGGCAGCAGGCCCAGCGTTCTGGGCAGGCTTGTCAGTTGAACGCATCATGCAGGTTGGACGAGGTGAAACCCAATGTGTTAAAAGGTACATCCGTCAACTGCCACCCAGGGGAGTGGCCGGAGGACAGGTTAAAGTGTTTTATGTACAGGCGAAAGGTGAAGATACCATAGGTACACCTGTGAGGCACCTAAGGTTTGTTGGGGTGCAGTGTTATTAGGCAAATATGTGCAAGCCTTGGCCAGTTAGCTCAGTTGGTTGGAGCATGGTGCTTATAACGCCACGGTTGTGGGTTTAATCCCCATACGGGCCAGAATTTTGGATTAGTTGTATAGAATAGTGTGCAGTGCTCAACAAAATTGTTTTTGCAACCTAGCAATTTTTTCTAGTTGCCAGGACCAACGGTCTGGGGGGAGGGCCTTCCGGGCGTCCTGTGAGTGGGGGTCCCAGGCATTGTCTCCCCTCCCAACAATTTTGGCCATACACCTGGGAGGCAATTACTTGACTTTCCTGGGTAGGAGGGGAAGCCGTGGAGACCTCGCGCAGGAGGGCTAACAGTGCCATGCGAAAAATTCACCGAACATAGGGGTGTGGCTTCATCCAACATGTGTTACTGCATGCTAAGTCCATATGGTGTTTTGATGTAGATGGGATCCACCTGTCCAGAGTGGGAATGGACCTGTTCTTGCCTAATCTGGGGGAGGCCTTGGAATCAGCAGGGTGTAGGTAACTAGGCATAACTTGGTGGGGGGGCATGGGGTGACTGCTATTTCTCCAGGATATTGTTGTGGGGGGGATGAGGAGAGTTGCTGATATTGGCACTATGCGGGCTGCCCAGGGACCACGAAGGGTCCCTCCTAGGAGGGCTGCCCCCCTTTAGTGCCACATGATGGCACATGAGGCATCCGTCCAGTGTTTGCGACACAATAAGGGACCGCATGCCCGCGTCACTTCCGGGCAGGAGTGGGCAGGGTGCGAGGTACATATACCTCTCCCGCCCACTGGGCGCCCTCTTTTCCAGCTGCCCTGACACCGTTTCACTCCCTACCGTATAGCCGGCGTTCAGGCAGGGGGTAGGGGGGTGAGTTTGTCTAACTTATTATTTTGCAGGCACAGTTACAGGGCGATCCATAGGCTGTAAGGTACAATGGGGTACCCTCTGCACGAGCAAAGCAAGAGTGCAAAGGCCAAATATCCCCAGGGAGTTCCTCGCGTTGGACCCTGGAGGAGCGGCGGCGCCCCGTTGGTCCTATGGGCGGTTGTGGACCTGAGCAACCGAAGGTTGCCTGGAACGCTCCGCCTCCTTCTGGGGGCATGAGTCATGGGGTGGTCAACAGGAAGGATCCTCCCACCAAATCTGGCAAACACTGATTGGCTATGGCCACGGTGTAATTTGGCTCATCAGGTGGGCAGGCGGCGAGGGGCTGCCTGCCCTGGGATTGCCAGTAAGATAACCCACCATGTTGGCATATTTGTTATGCAAATAAACCTGCAGCAATGTTCTCCACAAAGAAGGTGTCTTGTCTGTTTATTTCTCCAGGATATTGCTGTGGGGGAGGGGATGGGGAATGTTGTCGATACTGGCACTAAGTTGATTCTCAGCGAGGCCTAAGAAAACATATTTCCCCAACGCACACAAACCCATCAAGGCCTGAAAGATACTGCAGTGGAGAGGTGCCAACAAAAGGCCCTCGGCGAGGCCCCTTCCCTTACTCACACCCTCCCCAGCCAGCTATAGCCTCAGGGCAAGGGCTTGGTAGGGGTCGGGAAAAAGCACACAGCTGCTGTAATAAGGGAACTGAGGTGCCAGTCGGAGAGGGGTGCAGTGGCCAACACATTCGGCATGAGCAGAGGCAATCTGGTACAGAGGTGGCCGTTTAGTCTGCCTGGCTAGAAGTGATCCTCGGCTCCGCTGTGGCCAGTGAGCTGTGGTGGCCTCCCCGGAAGGCAGGAGGACGGCAAGGGACCCCACTAGAGTCCGGTGAGACGCTTGGAGGAGGCTTTCATATCAGCCACGATCCTGCAGGGACGCCTGCTGTGCGGCAGACTTAAGACTCATTTTATATTATTATTCTTCATATTACCCTCTTTCCTATGTCTTTTTGTGAACCTGGTACCTGTTTATTTACTCAATTATTATTGTCATTTTTTTTAAACTCCCTGGGGAAGGCTCGTTTATGTGGAGAGTTTTCAACACCACAAAATCAACCCAGCTCGCAACTTCCATCACCCCCTGACCCGCCAGGAGACTGTATTCCATCCATTTCCGAGTGCGGCGCTTCCTCAGAGAAAGTACGTTTTTGAAGCGCCTGTGATTCTCAGACCATCTGAGCCTTGTTGCACGCACTCTACCCCTCGCACTTGCCTCTCGTCTGTTCCCAGGTAGCTCTTTAAGACCCAGACTGGCCTTGAGCCTCTCACCATGTTCGGGGATCCGCGGATTGAAGCGGCGCACGCGCTGTGTAGCAGCAAACGATTGCTCAGTGTGCGAGCCCTAGAAGAATACCTGGTGTCCGAAGAGCCCCGCCCCCCTCTGCAGGTAGGGACTAATCACAGCAAGGAAGCGGGGTAACTGGCAGACAGTTTTTCTAACGCTTCTAATTTTTTAAAAAAAAAAGCATTTGCAGTGCAACATGTCTCGCATTTATGCGAGTTTGAGCTATTAGCATTGTAAATGACAATGCCTTTAATTTATGTTTTGGTTTTTGAAACATAAATAAAACGCATTGTCATTTACAATGCCAATAGCTTAAACTCGCGTAAATGCGAAACATATTTTTGGAGCTTGCAGCTATTTAAATAAAAACCAGCGTTTTGGTCTAGAAATGCACTTAAGCGACTAAAAGCCAACGAAACATCTTCCTGCTCAACTAAAAATGGAAAATCTGTTTTTGAAAAAGTAAATTGTTACACAAGTGTAGTGACCAGTTTAAAAACATGTATTCTAGGGTTGAACAACTGATTTACTTCACTAATGTTTTAACGTACGTTTCTGTTTGAGGCTATCACCCAAATTACACATATTAAAAAATGAATTAAGATTTACATGTTGTTAACATTAGAAAAAAAGTACTTACGGCTGGAACAGTTTGACCGGATCCCGGTCAGTTGCGTTTGGAGGAAGCCCTCGGATGTAAGGGTTTGTTTTGCTTAACTGGTCCCACCCTGAGCTACTGCTGCTACTACTGTTGTTACTACCGGTGTTACTCGGCCTCGGTGGCGTCATCAGGTGGGCTGGGTTAATACACTGCTGCTCCCTCTGTAATGAAAGTATTTGTTGTGTGTCTGTGTTTTCACTGTTTATTAACGTAATGAAGTGCAAAGTGAAATGAATGTGTGTTTGTTGCTGAAAAACCTCGATCAAGAAATAACTCTTTGTTTTCTGTTCCACGGGAGAATATTTGTTCTTAAAACATGTAAATACGTTGGGCCTGAAAGTAGGCGAGTGTAGAGGAAAAGGCATACTGAAACGTTTAATCTAAAAGATTTAATGATAAAAATAAAATATTAAAAGGTCAACGGGGAATAATGTGATTGAACGACAGAGCAGCAGCAGTGGTCGTATGCCTAAGGCTTCCAGAAACGGAATGTTTACAGATCTGTGCAGAAACCAGAACACGAGTTATCTACCCCTGATCGCGTGTAAATACATCATCAATTTATACCTTAAAATCTTTCACCTGTAGTTTTGGATAACTAAAGGCGAATGCTAAACATAGAATGCAAACAAAAACAGTACTGACTGGAACTAACCCCACCGAGCACAGACCAACGTAAAAGCTATATAGGCATTCAGTTCACTTAAAATTGCATTCTGGTAATTGTAGTTCTGATATTTTCATTATGTTCACTATAATCATAAAACTATATCCCTTCAAGGCAAAGACAAAGCAGGCCTGGAGATGTCAGCATGGCCCTCCTTTTATGATCGGCATTAAGTGTGACGCAAAAGGTCCGATATGACGGGAAAACGTCACACTGCAAACACAAGTCTGATGTACAGAAAACGGAGAGCTCTGAGGGGTGTTAGTAGTGTGTGTGAGGATGTCTGGTGAACCATGTAACATGGGTGTCTGTCATGTGTTGGCTTGTGGACACCTGTCTGCCTGCGTGTGCACGTGCGTCACACAAAGGCCACACCTAATGGCTTGGTGTGGTGTAGCGGTCTAGTCTGCTGGCGCATACTGCGTGTGACGTCAGCGGATTACCGGCGGCGGCCATTTTCGGCATAAACGCGCCGATTCTGAAGAGATCGGAGCTCCGCTCCGGCACTCCTGTGTAACATGAATAAATAAATATACGTGCAAGAACAAAAGGTGTGAGGGTGTATTTAGCCAATAATGTTCCACATTAATACCAACTTTACAATGGCGACGAGGTGGTGAGGAGGTGATCTGCACCCCAGTTGCAGCCCACGTGGGAGGTTGTGGTCCCGGCAGAACACACACACCAGGAGCACGTGGACGGGAGCGCGGCAGAGCAGCGGTAAGAGCGCCACAGCGAAGCAAGCCCAGGGGCACAGAGCAGCTTCAAACCCCGGTGCCAGTAAATCTGCAATTAAGGGCCTTTGGTTAATGTCCCCAAGCTGTCCAAGGGGAAGAGGGAGCCCACCTGCCTGTGGTCCCCAGCAGGGGTGTCCTGCACCCTGGAGGAGAAAAGCGGAAGTCACTCGGAGAGTGGAGAATCCAGCCAGGAGGACGACACGAGTAGCAGGGACGCCCAAGAGGCGGAGCCCCCAACCAATACTACCCCTAGGAAGAAGCGTGCCACCGACGGGGAGAAAATGAGCGCTCAGATATTTTCGCTGACGAACCCAGTACCATTCCTGGCAAAAGCAGGGGAACCCGAGATGCCGTGGGAGGACTGGAAACGGTATTTCCTGAACTACCTCTCAGCACTAGAAGAAGAGGGAGAGGCAGAGTTCACGAGTACACGGCGGAAGAAAATTCTCCTTCATCATTTGGGCCCTGCGGGACAAAGAGTATACCAAGACCTGGTAAAAGAGGAAAGACCAGCAACGGATGATGATGTGTTCCGACACGCAATAGAAGATCTTGACGCCCACTACCGTCCCGTGGTATGCACAGCGATAGATCGGTATAATTTCTACCACAGGAAGCAAAACAAAGGGGAGTCGGTCGACGAATACGTGGCGGCATTACAGAAATTGGCTCTAACGTGCACATTTGGAACCTTGCAGGAGGAACTGATAAGAGACCAGATTATCATGCACACGGTGAATTCCTCCATTCAAGAGAAGCTGTGGACCAATGGTGATGCACCTTTGAAAGTAGTCGTAGCCTTAGTAAAAAAGGAGGAGTTGACCAGGAGGTGCGCAGAAGCTGCCAAACGAGAAGGCAACCAAGAGCAAGCGGTGTACAAAGTTGAGGACCGGAAGACACAGGACAGCAAGCAACCATCAGGACAGCAAGGAGCGCGGAACTACAAAAGGTACTATCCAAGGACCGCAAGACCACAAGGACAACGGAATTGGACCAAGAATGCCTGCTATAGATGCGGCAGCGGCACTCATCCCGCCAACGACAAGGGCTGTCCTGCATTCGGCGCCAAGTGCGCATATTGCGGACTAGTAGGACACTACGAGAAAGTGTGCAGGAGGAAGTCCCCTAGAAACGAAGTAAGGTATGTAGCACAAGGGCCGCGCAAGGAGGAAGAAGAAGAAGAGAATGAGGAGGAGGAAGACGAGATCTTGATAGTGGAAGAGCAAGTTCTAGGCATAGCGTGCACCACGGACAAGAAGCCAAAGTGTGAGATGACGATTGGTGGTGTACGAGTGACCATGGTAGCTGATTCGGGGTCACCCTACACGATTATCCAGAGGAAAATATGGGAGAAAGAGTTTGTAATGAGAACAAGTTATCACCTAAGGCCCACAGACATCCACCCAGTGACATTCACCGGAGAGCCCATTCCCATGGTGGGATTTTGCCCTTTATCCTTTGAGTTCAAAGGCAGAACATGCGAAGGGAAATTGTACGTGGCCGAAAAAGGACCGTCGGTACTGGGCTGGAAAGACCAGGGAGCCTTGGGAATGAAGTTGAACCCTGGAGGACACACGCAAGTCCTCATGACCGAAGAAGGACCAGAATACGAAGCGCAGCGATGGAAGGAAGAATTTCCAGAAGTGTTCAGAGACTCCATCGGCCGCATGGCGAAGTTCACACACAGAATTCATCTGAGGGAGGGGGCCCAACCGGTGTCCCACAAAGCACGAAACATTCCATTCCGGACCAGGACAGCGGTACAGGAAGAGTTGCAGAGACTGGAGGACAACGGAGTGATAGAGGCGATCGACAATGCGGAATGGTTGGCGCCCTTAGTTGTAGCGCAGAAACCCAATGGGAAGGTGAGGTTGTGAGTTGACCTAAGAGAACTTAACAAAAACATTGTGGTGGACAAGCTCCCGCTTCCCAGGATCAACGAAATGTTAGCCAGAACCCAGGGTGCAAAATGGTTCTCCACTATAGATTTGACATCCGCTTACCATCAGATTGCCATACATCGATCCTGCAACCATTTGACATCGTTTATCACACCGTTCGGATGCTACAAGTTCCTGAGAATGCCATTCGGACTTGCCTCAGCGGCTGCTGTATTTCAAAAACTGATGCACAGGTTGTTCCACAAGAAAGAAGGCATCCAATATTTCCAGGACGACATATTGGTAATGGGAGCATCCAAGGCGGACCACAACAGGAAGCTGAAGGAAGTCCTAACCACTTTAATGCAAAACGGACTCACCGCCCAATGGGACAAATGCAAGTTTGGAATGGACAAGGTCACATATTTAGGGCACGAGATAAGTCAAAACGGCATCGAACCGAAAGCGTCCAACGTTGCAGCAATAAAGGAGGCCCCTACACCCAAGAACAGGGAGGACACCCGAACCTTCCTGGGTATGGCAGAGTTTTACAGTAAGTTTGTTCCACACTTTGCCTCCAGGACCCATCATTTGCGGTCACTTCTGAAAGACAAATCCACGTTCCAATGGACAGAAGAGCAACAACAAGAGTTCGAAGACATGAAAAGAAGTATCAGTGAGGCAGTGCCCATACATGGATTCGACCCAGATGCGCACACCATGTTAACCACTGATGCAAGTGACCAAGGACTAGGGGCGGTGCTCACGCAAAGGTCTGGTCTACAGAAGGAGTTATCACCACGATAAGTTTTGCGTCCAGAGCATTAGCGCCCAACAAGAGAAAATTTAGTGTCATTGAGAAGGAGATGCTCGCGGCAGTGTGGGCAATGGAGAGATTCCGGCAGTTCCTGTGGGGCGGAAGGTTCCTTTTGCGCACCGATCATAAACCTTTGGTGAAAGTCCTCACGTCCTGTGGGCATGAGCATGCCACCCCGCGGATTGCCAAAATGACGCTAAGGCTACTAGATTATGTATATAATGTGGAGTATCTACCAGGACTCAAGAACAAGGTGGCGGATTTTTTGAGTAGGGCAGCATCCAAAGAGGCCGCAGAAGTCCAAGAAGAAGGAGGATGGGAGGACTACGCGGTTGCAATGACAGGAGATCCTGGAAGAGCCATAAGCGCCCAAGAATGGGAAATAGAATACGACAAGGACGAGAAAATACGTGCAGTAAAGGCGTATGTGACGAACAGATGGCCGGACAAGAGGTTGTTGGAGGAAGAATTGAAACAGTATTGGGAAGTCCGAGAAGAATTGTCCGTAGGGGACAAACCATGGTTCCTGCTAAGGGGCACTAAAGTCGTCCCTCCGACCACCTTGAGACACCGCATTGTCTCCATCACACATGAAGGCCACCTAGGGATCGTAAAAACAAAAGGGAGAGCAAAAGAAGACTACTGGTGGCCGGGGATGGACATGATGGTGGAACGACACGTAAGGGTGTGTGAACAATGCAGCAATGCGGACAAGACCCAGAAATTATTACGTCTGCCCCTAGGGCGATACGACTGTCCGGAAAACCCGTGGGAAGAGATTTCCATTGACATCCTGGGACCTATACAAGACACGAACGGCACCCAAAAATGCATCACAGTTGTAATAGATCGTTACTCCAAGTGGCCGGAGATCCAAGTGACTGATAATACTGAAACAGAAACAATACTGGAATTCCTCACAGACGTCTTCATAAGAGAAGGGATCCCCAAAGGGATTCTGAGTGACAATGGCCCTCAATTCACTTTGAGTAAGTGGGAAGCCTTCATGGACAGGAACGGCATTGCGGTACGACATACACCGATATACCACCCGGCAGGAAATGGATCAGCGGAGAGATTCAACCGGGTGATCATGGGGTCGGTGCAGGCAGCGATCAGCCAAGGCTTCAACTGGGAGAAGGAGCTGAAACGGCTGATGTGGGCCTATCGAATAACACCTACCACCACGGGGTACAGTCCGTTCCGAGTCTTGAGAGGAAGAGAGCCATTCACTAAGGACAATGTGGCATGGAAACGCCTCATGGTGCAAAGCCACTGGTCACCAGCGGTGGTACGTAAGAACTTAGAGAGAGCACAGACAGTGTACACGGAGCACTACGACGCGAAGCACAACACCAAGGAGGCCACACTCGAGAAGGGTGAATGGGTGAGAATCAAATTACCTACACAAAGGAAGAAGGGAGATAGTAAGTTCACGCCCCGATTCAAGTGATGGAACCATACTCCAGGTCAGCTCTCCTCAGCGACGGGAAGATATGGTCGCAAGATCGCATGGTGAGATGTCCGTCAACAGACTGGAAGACTACGGTAGCAGAGTCAGATAACACCTTAGCAGCTAGCGCCCAGTGGAGCAAGGAAGTAAACCCGGAGAGTTCCAAGGAAGTAGGGCGCAGTCCTCAACCGGGGACAGGGCAAGGAGCGAGAGAAGAAACAAGAGAACAGGCGTCCAGCAACCAGGAGGGGACAGATCAGGAAGGGTGGAGAGAAGCAGAACGCGGGGATGGTGAAGAGGCAACCAGCCGGGGGAACGATGCCTCCACTCCGAGTACAGGCGACCGTAGTAGGTGGACACGGTGTGGCAGGAGAATCAATCTGCCCAGGAGATTTGGGGAGTTCATTATGGACAGCAAGTAAGACTGAACAAGTTCTAAGGGGTTGTTGTTGTTATGTTGTTGTTTGGTTATAAAGGGGGAGATGTGGTGTAGAGGTCTAGTCTGCTGATTTCCGGCGGCGGCCATTTTTGGCATAAACGCGCCGATTCTGAAGAGATCGGAGCTCCGCTCCGGCGCTCCTGTGTAACATGAAGAAATAAATATATGTGCAGGAACAAAAGGTGTGAGGGTGTATTTAGCCAATAATGTTCCACATTACCACCAACTTTACACTTGGGGACACTAAAATACAAGCATTGCAATGCAATAGGTCTCCCATTTATGCAAGTTTAAGCTATTGGCATTGTAAATGACAATTCCAATAGCTTAAACTCGCTTAAAGGCGAGATCTATTGCATTGCACATGTTTGTTTAACTTTAAAACTGAGTGCGGCGCTGCTTCAAGGAGACCGCGCTCTGTTTCTATCTTTTTAGGTCTCGCCTGACCCAGCGCATGCGCTGGTCTGGCGAGACTTATTGAGAGGGCTCCAAAAAGTGCTACCAGGCCAGCCTAGAGCTACAGTGCATGTGCGTGGGCGTGCGTGCCGTGCTTTACCGCGATCACTTTCACTTTCGCGGCCGTACGGCCGCTTGTTTCAAACTTGATAGGGAGCTGTTCCTTCTGAGCTCACTTTTTTATTTATTTTAGTGTAGATGCTTTGCAGATGAGCCTTCGTTTCTGGCCTCTTATTTGTTTTATTTGCCATCAGCTCAGTCTTTTTGGTCAGACTTTCAGATGGCTAGAGTAGTTTATTGTAGGATTACATATATTGACCATTCCAATGAATACAGTGGGCTTTAGTGCAACCTATTGATTATCATGATCTTTCTTTTCAACCTCATTTGCCTTCATTTTTGAGTCTCTCATACTGGAAAGCGTTTAGCTGTCTCATACGTGAACGCCTCTTGAGGACCATACCATATGCTTGGTGTGCTTGGGAGCCTGCCCATTGGTTACTTTGGACACATTTCTTTGCTTCTTATGGTGTGGTGTATCTTCCTCTTGTTTGTGCCCCTACTTTGGAACACAGTCTCTTTACCAGTCTTTCAATTGGCTGACTTCTATTGTTCCACTGCTTACTTTTAAGTAACTACTTTTTTCCTTTTTGGTTAAGCACTCAATGAAATGGGTGTTTTTCAGCGCCCTCCCTAATGTGCTTCTCCCCGTGCTCCTTGTTGCTCTCTCCTTTGTGTGCTGCTGTCATGTGCTTCTTCCCCATCAAATCTGTAACTGTCTGCCATGTGTGCTGCTTTCCCACCCCTTTATGCCTTCTATCCAACCTGTCTTCTTATGTTTTTTGAAGACCCCTCTCTGACCAACCCCACTCCCTGTTGCTTTGTTGCTTCCCTCCTCGCACCCCCACCCCAAATCCTCAGTTTCCCTCCGACCTCTCAAGATTCTTTTAATTACTTTTGAAATACATTTCGTGGAGGACACTTGAACTCCCGTTTGCTGTTGGTTCGCTCCGCTTGTAGAAATGTGCTTTAATGCAATTAATATTGTATGTTTTCTTTACCGCACCAAGTGTCTCCTGCACCCATAAATATAAAACTAATACAATTCCACCTGCATCATTCAGTGGGTACATGCATATTTAATCATGCATGCGTGCCCCTGTAGTATCATTAAATGTACACACGTGTTATGACTCGTTTTGTTTTCTTTTTTTTCCCTGTACTGCACAGCATCACCAAATAGCATTGGCAAACCAAGGTGCCCGAAAGACTAGACCTTTTATCATTGCCAATGTTTGTTATTTCATGGCCTTCCTTCCTCCTCTTGTACTGTTCCCCTGGAGGAATGATTCTTTACCATCCTTTTGAATGCGTGATTTTTATCCTTTCACTGTTTATATTTAGGGAACTACTTTTCTTTCGTTTTCACCCCTTCATGGCAAGGCATGTATTTTTTTAATTCCTTCCCCTGTTGTCATGCTCCCCCTCCACCCCCCCCATTTTATCCGATCCATAGGTCTCCCCCCTCTCCAACCTGCCTTTTTGATAGTAATAGCCCAGTGTTGCTTCCCCACTCCTCACCCTAATCTCTCTATAGTTTTACTTTTATTTTTTTGCTAGTTGGCTGCTCCTTTCGAAAATATGCTTTAGCGCACATTTTATTTTCCGTCTATATTTTTTATATGCTGCTCCTAGATTGCTTTCAATCTCGGAACTGTAAATTAAATTACAAAAGTACATCGAAGTAGCTGTTTTTGACAGTATATTGTCAATAATTTTGCCTGTTTCTAGGTGAGATAGCATGTGGAGTACATTTAGACTGCTAAGAATGACCTAATGTTTGTATAATTCGAGTCAGATTAATCTTGTTCCCCCCACTGTAGTCAAATGTAGGTGAATTAGCCACTGTTTCATATGAGGCAGAATTGCATGTCTAGCATGTGCAATATTTATAACCCTACAGTCCCACAGTTTGTGCTGCCAATGCATTATAAGCTGATCACTTCAAATATTGCACTGTATTTTCCCCCCAAATGTGAAACTGTTTGGTCTTTCCAGTTTTCCCACAAGGATCTAAAGATTATTTGGTCTGAAACCAGTATTCTGAAATGTTAGAAAATGCAATAATTTAAATAGTTAAATATTTTCATAAAATATAAACCTTGTCTAACCACAGTTCAGCCTACTTCAGATCTGTTTAAAGATGATTTGCAGGAATATCCGAAGTACTACCTGCTGTCCATTGGCTGCTTACTACTGGTTTCTTCGATAAAATTTCACCTTCAGAAAATGTCCCATTTCAATAGTTTAATCTCAGTCATGTTGAAATATTTGTCCGTACTATTTAAAAATGTAAGGTTGTAAAGATTTGACTTGCATTTAAACTTTTTCCATCGTGTGGATTTGAAAATAATGGTATTCCGGCCCATATGGGTTACATCAAGATGTGGTGTAAGCCCCATCGTATTTGATTAGGTTCATGACCAAACAGAAGGGCTGAAATCATCTTTTGCCTGTTGTTCAGTAAATTTCGATCATAATACGAAAAGGTTATATAATAAAATAAGAAACACCGAAGTGGATAATGAGCATTTAAGTGGAAATTCTGTGCATGGAAATCAGAAAAACAAGAGTTTCCCATACTGAATTCCGTCCCCAGCTGTAGCAGTGTCAAAAGTTTAAGCATGGAATATAATTTTATGTGGATAAGGCAGTTTTTTTCAAGTTCTCTGAAAAGAAAGCCGTTGGACACTTACAGCATTGTATTGGGACTGATACAGAGACTGTTGCATCTGGACTGAAATTTCCCTAATGAGCGTTGTGTGTGCTAGTTAATCTTCCAGTTTCTAGATTCATAGTATTAAATAAGAATTGACAAAGTCAAAAAAAAGTTGCCTTGCATTTTGATTTTTAAACTAGATGATTAGCTTTGCCAGTGTTTTTTAGCAGCAACTCTGTGATGGAGTGAAAAAAGCCATTTTTCACGCTGAACAGCAGCGGCTGCCTGGCACAATGATGAGAAGCTGCTGGGTGTTCTGAAAAGCAGCAATTGGTTGTAAGTATTTTACTGTATAGATTAATCAAAAATCGTTCATAATAGGTGATCAACACAAGTAGTTAAAAAAAAAACTACATATGACTGGAAAAAGGTATAAGAAATAATTACAACAAAGATATTTAAAAGTTCACAAGTCTCTTGATGCTGATAAGTGATTTGATAGTTAAAAATGTCTATATGCGTACAATACCACTCTTCACTTAGTCTTTATAGGAAAGTGAAATGGTGTCATTAATGTTTTGCCTTAGCAGCATTGGAAACTAGCAAAGATATTGAAACAGTTAACGTGTCTCATGATACTGATAATAGGATCTCAATTAAGGAAGTGGAGTACGGTATCCCCAGGCAGCCCCCTAATAAAGCACCTGGTTTGGATAAAGTGCCCGGCGATCTCTTTCGCTCCCAACCCAAAATCTGGGCACCCTACCTAGCTGCACTGTTTAATGCAGTTTTACTGGGAACTAATATCCCAGATACCTGGGCCGGGGCTGAAATTGTTCCTATTTTTAAAAAAGGCTCCCCCTTAGTTCCCTCTAACTACAGGCCGATAAGCCTCCTGGATACCACACAGAAACTTATGGGGCGGATTATTCTGGATAGAATACTAGGGTGGGCAGAAGAGAACAAAATAATAACTACCCTGCAGGCTGGGTTCAGAGCTTGAATTTCGACCTTAGACCAGCTCTTTAGATTACAGGTTCTGTTCTGGAAGACTGTAAGCTTGGAGGGTGGTAGCTTATACCTGGTATTCGTAGATTTACGGGCTGCTTTTGATCTTGTGCCCAGGGAAAATCTATGGAGGGTACTGGAAGATCTAAAGCTCCCACCATACTTACTTGAAGTTTTGAAGCGTTTCCACAAAGGGAACTACGCCCAGGTACGCTGTGGGAAGAACGGTGATCTATCGGACCCCTTCCCCGTTACCAGAGGGGTACGCCAGGGTTGCGCCCTGGTTCCCACGCTTTTTAGCCTCTACATAAATGGCTTGGTGGGTGATCTGGATGCTGTCAGAAATAGCGATGTCCCTCGGTTGTCATCTGGGCGGGTGCCTGCTCTGATGTTCGCGGATGACACCTTGCTGCTGTCGCGAACATTAACAGGCATCCAGAGGGTTCTGGACGGTTTTGTAACATTCTGCGCCTTGAGGGGACTTGAGATCAATCTAGAGAAGACGAAGTATATGATCTTCGGCCCACCAAAACGCACCCGTCCCTGCCCACTCTTGAATGGCACCCCGCTAGAAAGGGTTAGAACTTTTGTTCATCTGGGTGTTACCCTGACTGAAGATTTCAGCTGGGGCCCCCAGGTAGTCAAATCTGCCCTGAGGCTCACACAGATAGCGGGTGGCATTAACAAGTTTCATAGGAAAACACAATTCAAACCAGTCTCCCCAGCTCTTGAAATGTACAGGGTTCAAGCTAGACCTGCCGCTTTATACGGCGCAGAACTTTGGGGTCATACTCGCGCATCGACCCTTTCTAAGGTTGAAAATACATTCACTAGAAATCTGTTAGGGCTTCCCCAGAGCACACCGCTTACACCCATGAGACTAGACTTAGATCTAGAGCCCATCTCTGAATTTTTATCGAGTCGACCCCTCCTGTACTGGAGAAGGCTATGGACAGTGCCCGAGCTCGATGATTATAGAGCTGAATTCTCAGCAATTTGGGACCAATTAAAGACTAAAAATATACCTTGGCTATCTCATATCAAAGCTGTAGCATATCAGATAGGCCTGCCACGATTATGGGAGACTCCTGGGGAAAGTTGTATAGCGGTCCAGAAATTTGAACTACTAGCCCTACTTAGACAGCACAATCTAGCTCTGTTATACCGTGCACAGTCCATGGGCAGGCTGACTACAGACTTTCTACAAGTGAAATTGGCACCCAGCAGGGAGGAGTTCTTAGATTTGATCCAGCCCCCTATGGCAAAAAAGCTATATATCCAGTTAAGGTATGGTTGCCTCCCAATTGGGGAACTGACCTGTAAATGGGCAGGGAGAGGTGAGGGGGTTTGCCCTGGTTGCAACGAATCTAAAGAAGACCTAGCCCATATTTTATTCTTTTGTCCCGCCTATAAAGAAATACGTAGATCCTGGATTGTGCCACTGTGTAGAAATTTGGGTCTAAAACAGTGTGCGCAAGCATGCAGGATATTAGGTTATGATACTTCACCACCTATTGTGTTCACTGTTTCCCGTTTCTTATATGGTATGTGGCGTAGGAGGTCTGCCCTGATTAACTAACTGTAAAATTTGATTGTTCTTAATAATGATGTATAAAAACTCTATATCATCTCATCTTTGATAACTTCTGTTTAATAACTTTTTATCTTGTATGCATAATTATTTATGTTTTATCTTGTATGTATATATTTTATCTGTGCTTTTATGGTCACCGACCGAAATAAAGCTATCAAAGAAAGATAATTAACTACATGATATTTTAAAATTTAATTATACATGCAACAAAACAACTTCATTATTCTTGAAAGTAAAATGACATGACGTCTTTAACAGGTCTTATTTTCGCAGCCTTCGAAACTGATGTGAATCTTTATTTAAGAATTTGGAGTAATTTATAACTACAGAAAGTAGGAGCATGGAAGAGAAGAAGCACCTTATGCTGTGTCAGGATAAACCTGATAGAAATTATACAGCCTGACCCTGAAATGTATTCCCAAAATCTAGAGACCACATCTTTTGCTGCTCTAGCGAGATTCAGGGCGGCATACTTGGTCGGGTCATTCTGATCTATAAAGGACCTGCAAGTTGGTTAGCCGTATTAAGGTCAAGCTTACACTCTATTTCAAATGAATCTTAAAAATGGCTGCCACAATGAGAAAAAAAAGAATGCTTTATGTATAAAATAAATATTTGCAAAAAAGGATTGAATGTGACAGATTGTGATGATAGTGTACATTTGAGATGAATGCATTCCAGTTTAAACATTGAAGGATAAATGATGGATCCAAATGAGGAGACTAAAATGTTCTGGGCAGAGCCAAGATGTGATAGTGCCTCAGTCTAGTGGCTGACTGGGGCTGAAGCATGCAGTCCACTGATTTCAATGGGGCTGGCCCAAAGCCCATTTGATGCTTATCAAACAAAGTGACAGTTGCTTCGCCAGACATTAATAAAAAAACAAAAAACAAAGGAAATTGCTTCATTTTAAATCCTGTGCTGACTAACGAGAAAGAAGATTGTACTGAAAGATCAAAACCTATTGAATGTTTGGTATTATAATGTATTTTAACTTAATGTCCTTGAATATTAATTTTAGTATTATTTATTTTGAATTCGACCTGGTCGAATTTGTGTTGATGAAAAACAGAGGGAATAACATGCCCCTCTACTCAAGATAAGTGTGGACTGTGAGGTGCAATAGGTTTGCTTTATAAAAGAAAATCTATATTTATATGGCAGGAACCAGTGTTTCACTCCATCTTGGGTAAGTTAATTGTCTATGGAACTATTAATGGGGTATATTTGAATTATGATTGAAATGCCTCACTTAGGTGTCCTGATTCTAGTATTTAATTTATCACAAGTGAAGGTTGCATGTCTTGTACTTAATGATTTAGACTGTTAAGTCTTTTCTAGTTTCCTCCTTTTTAGGTCTCGCCTGAGCCAGCGCTTTAGCGCTGCCTGGCGAGAGTTTTAGTAAGCGGGATTTGGAAGTGCAGTCTAGTGGCTTTTCAGGCCTCCAACTACAGTGCATGTGCGCCGGGCGCGCGCACCATTTGTCAGCCTGCGTGATCACTTTTGCGGCCGCTTTGATGTTCTCAGTGAGCCGTGCGACCACTGAGAACATCAAAGCGGCCGCGAAAGTGCACACCATTTGCCACCCCCTCCCTTATCCCACTTCCTGTTTGTATGACTCCCACTCGGTGCCTCCTCCAGGGTGTGCGTCCACTCCGGAGTCGCGCTCCCCATCCTGCCACGTGCACACGCCCATCGCGAGCTCTCCAACAATAACTCCTCCCAGTAAACTCCGACTCCTGCTTGCTTTCCCCGAAGATGGGACATTATTATTTTGCATTTATATTTGGGCGAGATCGTGTCAAGTATGAGCTCCTGGGCTGGCGTGATGTTATTGTCAGCGCACGTTCACTTGTGCCAGTCTCTGCCCTCGTGCCGCTGCTTGAGCGATCCCATTTCCTGCCAACGCCTTACACTAAGCTCACAAAGTTTACACCGAAATAACTCCCCCGCCAAGTCCACATGAAACTTTAATAAGAATAAGTTTCTTGCTTGCCTGCTGCATCTCGTTGCATCGGCGGGTCTTTGTGATCCGCTCCTGTCTCCAACCGCTGCCCATGTTGCCTATGCTCCCGCCCCTCCCATTGTCTCTGCTCGCAACCCACTTTTTTTTTTTCGGCGCTTGGTATTGCGCGCGTGCTGGTATGACGGCTCGTTGGACACGCACTGCTTGCATGCGAGCTCTTGAAAATGTTGTTCCCTCCCCACACGCATGTGGAGTGTTGCCTTTGCTCCCGCACCCTCCCGTTGTCTGCTCTGCCTATGTTGCTAACAGACAAGCCGAGGCGGTGGGGAAGCGGAAGGAAGCAGCAGCTCTTCTTCTCTCCTAAGATGGCAGCTTCCACAGTCTCCATGTCCGGCATGTAAATCAGCCCCTCCGGAGCTCCCCCCAGCAAAGAGCAACCCACCACTTTAAACATGGTCTGTACGTTTTCTGTCACATATTTGTGGTTTATTCTTCTGATCTTTCTCTCTTTATTCTCAGCTCCCCTCTCTCTCTCTGTCTCTCACTATCTCTCTTTTTGCCTAGACTGTCCAGAACTCAATTACGAGCGCCTCTAATAGAGCTCCAGAGCCTCCCCGCAGATAAGGCGCTAGGTTAAAAAAAGTCCTACAAATCTCAGCCGTGCTTTGAAAACTCCTTTTTCACATCGGCCGCGAAAGTGAAAGTGATTGCGTTCGTGATCAAGTGCGGCGAGCGATGCGCTTAATGAGCATGAGGAGGAAAGCCTCTGCTCGTACGCGTGCGCCCGCGCACAAGCACTGTAGCTCTAGGCTGGCCATGGCAGCATTTTTTTAAGCCCTCACAAAAAGTCGCGCCAGACCAGCGCATGCGCTGGGTCAGGCGAGACCTAAAAATAGTGCTCACCCCCTAGATAAAGCAAGCTGTATAAGGAGCCAAATAAATGGTTCAGTTGTTATGGGCCGTAACAAATGGAGACAAGGCGGTAGCAAGGCGGGACCAACAAGCCCATTTACGAATCAGAAGCCACCATTTAAGAAGGACAATGACACAAAGCCAATGACAAATATGGCCGGAGAGTGGGCGGGGCTGCTAGTGCATATCCTAATGCAGCACACCTCGCAGAGTGAGCAGCGCATGCACGCTGCCGCTAGGCTCCACTTAAAAAAAGAGCTCAAACCCATGGGGCGGGGCTCAAACGGCACTATGGATGGAAGTAAGGTGCAAGGAGAGAACCACAAACACAGAAGAAGGACTACTCTACTCCTGCAGGGACCCATGGGGTAAATGGGGCCACTAAACAAACTAGTTGGAGGAGGGTCTGAGACAGAATTTAAAGACCTAGTGTGGGTAAACAGCCCCAAATACATAACAATTACAACAATAGCTATCCACGGGTCTAAAAGCTATCAGAAGGAAAAATGAGGAATCTGCATGCACACCTATCACAATACAAGTTTATGTAAAAAAATCTTACTCTTAAAACGGATTCCCATCACTCACCAGTGGTGACATGCTTCATCATCTGTGTCTCCTCCTATTATCACATTAGTGATATTGGGGGCTACAACCCTTTCAAAAGTAAAGGGGAGCCCCGAGGATGTTTTTTGATACTAAATAATCAATTTAATATGCAAAATTGTATTACTAATGCGATCTCCAGACGTGAACAAATATTGTGAAAAAAGGGATGCAGTGCAAAAAAGGGATTTAAAATTGAGCTATGAGACACCAAATCTTTAATCCTGTCTCCCATAGGCCAAAACTAAAAACAGTGCAAACAACAGTTTGTAAAGAATAACTGTCTAGGATGTAATATGGGTCAACATGTTTCAGCATTTATGGAAACCTATTTTCCTTGCATTCTTCAGGACCATTGATCTTATGCAACTGCAGGTGTAAAAGAAAATTCATTTATATTATTTTTGAATAACGAAAAAATAAGTGAAGAAAAACGGTTGGAACAGATACAACCGGATCACCTATATTTCAGGAATGTTCTCTATTTCCTCTGACAAACCTCATGATGCAGATGGCATCTGTAATAGAGTAGAAAACGTGTGCATAGTATTTAAGTGTAGCAGAAAACCTCATAAAACCCAATCTTATAAAGTATACTTTAGTGACCTTTTAATTATCATCTATAGTATTCGTTAGTAGATAAGCTCAACAGTCTTACCCGGAATGATAGAGGAGAACACCTCACCTGGCTGCGGCTCAGGATAAAAAGGGAGGCACAGCTCTAAGAGAAAGTGGAAAAAGCCACATTCGTTATGCTATCCTACTTCTCTCATAGCCTGATGATTATCTCTGTAATACTCACAACAAGTGTTACTAAAACAAAGTTTGGTTGCACATACTGGTCTTGCTTTTGTGCATCTTATCTAAATAAATACCCTCAAAAAAATGTATTCAGAAAATATTTTAAAAATATTGGCATGATCCTGTGTATTATGTGCAGTTATATGCCCATATGAGATCTGGCGCACCGTGTGTAGGGTTGTTGTAGCCCCCCAAGCGTTGTTACCAGGTGTCTGTATAAGCTAGCAGACCCTTATTGGCTACAACCCACTTGTGCCCACAGCTTACAATCCTGTATTTGGTCTCCGATTAACATTGTTATTAGCGTATTGAGAGTGCCGTGTACATGCAGTTCAAATGCGCAATCTAAAAAGTATGAAGTGCAAAATGTATTTTAGATATGCCAAGACATTTTTGTTCAGATCTTGTGTTTACTTGAACCCAATACGCACCTCACAATGTATTTTGACTTGCCCCCGTACTATCTTTATGGGATGGTATTAGTAGATAAAATGCAAATAATTAATCGTCAGATACACCCTCTGTGAGTACACTCTAGCACCTACGCAATTTGAGAACTTATGTTTAAGTGCTGATAGCGAATGACCATGGAAGAGCCCAAATTTATCATCTTCTTTGAATAAGCTCCAGTGTTCTGAAAAGCAAAGCCCACACCAACTTTCAGATATCACTTGTATTCCTAAAGTTTAATAATAAGGTCTATCATTTATGTGCCCTAGAACCAGGAAGGATACAACAGGCTGGTAACTCACCATCAGCCGGTTCAGTGAGCACTCCCATTGGTTGCAGAAAGGATGGTTTCTGGCTTTGTTTCATGTGAAGCAAAAAAAATCCTCAAGAGGAGGACTTAATGTGTAGGAGCATCAGCACTTGATGTATATGTGCCAATGTTTACTTCATTTTGAAAACCATAAATCTATAGAAACACATTTAGATTTTGACTTTTTGGGATCCTATTGATCTTAGTTTCCCGCCACGAAACGAAAAGTGGATGAATTTTGAGATTTTGTTATAGGGAGTATGGGGGACCTAGTTGACACTTTGTGAAGGAAACACACACAATAGTTCAGCAGAGAAGAAGCAAATGGTGGCAGATGAGGGTTCACCCACTGCATTGCCATCTGAAGACATGTTAATTTATCATCCATGTGCACTGCTCTTTGATGGGTGAAGCACCTGTCCCCTCGACTTTCTGGTGGCATACTATCAAATACATACACCCACTCCCATCCTCCTGGCTACACAAATAATACACATCCTTAACCAAGTTTACTGCTAAGCTTTCTCTCTTCTCCCACACCTAACAAAATACACCAACACAACAACTCTCATTCAAACGCCTCTCAGCTATTGCAAAATTCAGAGCCTTACAACATGACCCACATGCTCCACCATCACCCCTAACTCATACACCTTCCATCCTAAACAGACAAAAACAAAATTAACAACCTGGCACTCTTCACAACTTCACATCGCCATGTCTATTGGACAACAGGGCTACTGTACAAAAGCTACACAGCTCACCAACTCACTCTCCACCACCTACATGCAAACCCATCAAAATGCCTTCTAAGCTTGCTGTGATCTCCCTAATCCATTTCTGGAGACTCTTTCCTCCTCCTTATCTCCTTTAGTCAGTCCCAAACCTCCTCCTACTACTATGGTCCCCCAATAGACACTTTCTAGACTCTTCCTTCTTTTAGCCCTCCATTCTCCTTTTCAATCCAACTCACATTCCCTCCGCTCAAATTAATTCATATTTTCCTATATTAATTCACCATTAATACTTATGGGTTCCGGAGTAGTGTGCTACTCGCCGAAAAGTGCTTTAACGCCTCATCAGGGGTAGTAAGCACTATATGAATACAATTACAAGTAGTGTCAGGCCTATGAAGAGTGAAGCATCCTCCTTCTGAGTAATCCAGAGACACTCCTATCAACTGTAAGGGTTTGACGAGGGACTCAACCTGTGGTGAGTGCGCTGTTCCTGAGAATCTCCCAGTCCATCATCCTAATAGAGACTTCTATTCACAGATTCCTCATGTTTTGAATACTCCCTCAGGTGCCAGATTATATCCGGAAACTTTCAGCAGTGCAACTGCCAGGGATGTAGCTTTGTCAATAAGATTGGCCGGGATGGGGGGGTCTTCTCATTTCCCAACAATTTCACGGAGAACATAGGTACATCCTCTCACAGGTTGATAGAATGGTAGATGGCGATCAGGGGAAGATCATAAGGGTGGCCTAGAGAGACAGGAAAGAATCAGAGAGACAAATGACTACACTAGACCACTGCCCCAGGGAATGGGAACAGGTCTCTGATGAGACTTGGACGTAAAAAAAGAGCTACTTTTACTCAGGGAGAAACACGCCGTCACCTTAATGGAAGTAATAAAGAGGCAAAGAATACACAATGAAATGTGTTAGACTTGGGAGTCTCTGGTTGGCGCAAGGATGCCCTTGTGTCAAGCAGGGACCCTCTCCTCTACGTCAGGGCGCAGGATAACCCCTTTGGAATGACCCTTGCTCACCCTCTAGGTGCGTGGCGTGAGCAGCCAAGGCTATTCTCCAGGCGTTAGTCAGTTAAGCAGTTGTAATCATACACACAGTAAATACATCAATCCCCCCAGAAATGGACACCAGGCTTGGATATGGAAAAATACGCTCTTTATGTAAAAATAGGGATATATATCAGCAGACTTATCACAAGACCAATAACGTTTTCTCTATGCCACCAGATTGTAAAGCAGGCAAAGGTTCTTGGTTGCAGTTTCAAACGGATACTCTTTTAGTCTCTTAAAAGCGTTACTTTGGGGTTCCAGTCACTCTGAGGGGATTTAGACCAGTCCTAGCCCTTTGGTGCGCTTCGCCGCGCTTCCCTCTCTTTTCTGTCAAGGATCGGCCCGGACCCTACCGCGGCTCACGCATCGGGCGTGGGCACGCCTGCGCCGTGCACGGCTCTTCCCCAGCGGCTCTGAGGCAGAACGGGAGGCGAGACGGGCTTGCGGTGCGGTGGGGGCGACGGGGAGCGGGGCGTCTGTCAGAGGGCTCGAGGTCCCAGGAAGGACGGCGGGAGTATACACTCGCTCTCACTCACCCGGGGAGACTCTAAAGACAGCACAGCCCTCTGTCACGATCGGCTCCTGATGACGGGGAAATAAGGCGTTGCGGGCCCCGAGCCCGATGCTGGAACTTTAAGAAACGTTGTAGTTGCTTTGGGAGTCGGCACGGGACGGTGCGACTCAGTGATGATGGGGGCACCTTTGGATCCTACGTCAGCGGGTGCATGCACTCAGGCAGGCGCAGCCCACGACCCTCAGCACGGCGGTGCGGGGGTCTCCACAGCGGGGGCGGCGCGGCCTGGTCCCAGTCCGGGATAGCGAAGCGGGGTCACAGGGCACGGTCCGTGCAGCTGATGACCCGGCGGGGATCACAATCGTCGGAGAGGAATTCCGGCGGGAGGGGTGATAGCGCTTCAGCGCGCTCCAGTAGCGGACGGTGGCAGAGGAGCAGGTAGCTTAGCCCGGGGGCAGAGAGCGACTCCGGTCGGAGCGAGGCTCTCACGGGAACAAAGGCAGGCAAGCTCCCGAGTGTCACGGCCCTAGGAGGGGGCGATGAGGGGCGCAGTCTTTCTCCAGCTGGATGCACACACGGCTCGAGTTTCAGGACGAGCAAAGGCACAAAGAACCCACTGGTCCTGGGGTTCAGTTCAGGGGGCAAGCTCAGATCAAGCCCTTGGAGAATGTTTAAAGCACAAAGCAGCAAAGTCTTTTCAGCAAGTCTCTTCCTCTCCTTTCTCAGCAAGGCTTGCAGCAGGCCAGTCCTTCCAGCGTCTTCTTCTTCTAGTCGGGCAGAGGTTCTTTGTGGTAAAACAGGATTCTGATTTCTTAGGAGCCAGGCTCCTACTTTTATACAGTGATTCTTTTGTTCTTTAGCGCCAGGGGGCCTGGGCCTGGCTCAGTCCAGTTCTGGAGCACTTTGTTATGGTGACTCTGCTCTTTCCTTTCAGCAGCAGGGCAGAGACATCAGCCGCTCCACAAGGGGCGGAGCCGGCTTTGTGGTGGCAGAGCACAGGTCTATTCAAGAGTCAAGGTGTACTCCTCCCACCCATCCTGGTGTTATCTCTCTACCCACCACCTGGCAGCCAGCCTGTCTCTGGGGATTCCCCAACCCTGCTCCTTACTGTTGCTAGGCAGAACACACACACACAGCAGAGGCGGACTGAAATGGCCAGGTCAGTAAATACTAACTTTCTAAAAGTAGTATTTACAAACGCAGGATATTAAAATAAACTTTACTAAAAGAAGTATTTTATTATTCTGAGTTCAGGCATACTAAACTTGACATTCTACCATGCTCTATGAGTCCACTGGGGTCACAGCGTGTAGTGACTCCAGCAGCCCATTCTGGCCTATGGAGAGCAGGTAGCCTTCAATAGTGAAAAACGAAAATGGCTGTAATTCACTATTCGGACATGCCACACACTCAGGGCTTGTCCTACCTTACACCTACAATGCACCCTGCCCGTGGGCCTACCCTAGGGGTGACTAACATGAGGCAAAGGGAAGGTTTGGAGGCTGGCAAGTGTGTGCACTTGCCCAGCCAGCATGACAGTACCAGACTGCATGCAGGTTCTGCAGTGGCAGACCCTAGACACATTTTACAAGGCCGCTTCTGTGGGTGGCGCAACCAGCGCTGCAAGCCCACCAGCAGCATTGGCATTCACAAGCCCTGGCACTCCTGGTGCACTTTACTGGGGACTGACAGTAAATCCAATAAGCCAAACATGGACACCAATCAATGTATACATTTTACCATAGGGAGAGCATATGCACCTTAGCACTGGTCAGCAGTGGTAAGGTGCCCAGAGTCAAGATACTCCTTGGAGTGGTAGCCGCGCTATATAAGTTCACATTACATTACACATTACATTACATGTCCAGGTTTTGGCAATGACAGAATCATAACTTTTCTTGGTGAGTCACGAAGCAGTAGTATATACCTCTGCTAGTCCCAGGGCTAGCTCCTTCATGTATGTCATGTAAATATCTGTTGTCTATTGGCTACAGGGGTTTTGCCCCGGGCAACTCAAGTAACACTTTTCTAACCCAATGGACATTTAATACAGCCTCTAGGGCTTCTTTTAAGTTGGGAGTTAAGGGCCCTTTTCTGGTGGCATGCTTCATGATAGGCTTCCTCCCATTCTGTTGCAGAACAGGGTATGCTATGACCTGCGACTTATGCAGGAACACTAATTAGTATGCTGTAAAAAATGAAAAGAATAGGAGTGGGAGAGGTATTGTGGGAGATTTAAAAATGCGTGCCTGGTAGGTAAGTAAAACTTTAATCTGTCCTCCAGGCGGTATAGTTAAAAAGTTGGGAGAGAGAATCGAAAGTGTAGATTGCAATCTACTTTCACTCCTAAAGTAGTACTGGCAATGTGACTTCACACACTAAGCATGCTAATAGAAAACGTTTTTAGCACCTACTTGGTGTTACTGCTTGGCAGCCTGTAATATATAATAAAAGAGGTAGCCTGCCAAAGTTTTTGGAGAAAACAGGATGACAAGGCACTTATACTAGTAAATTAAACAAAGCGCTCTGTATATGTTTATTATAGATTATTAGGAAATCACTTCTACGTGGTAGGTCATGCGATTTAAAATACAATGCTTGCTGAGGTGAGCACATCCAATAAAACAGTGATCCCTGTGACGTAAAACACAAAGCACAATAACACACATAAATATAGCACAAACACTACATAAAGAAATGAGGCAACATGTTTGCACCATAGGTCCTCCGGTGACAAGCCAAGCCTGAATTCACACTCTATGGGGGTAAAAAAACAAATAAATCATAGCTATCCTGTCATGCTCGTAAGAATGAGCTCACTCATAGAAGTAACTATGCCATATGGGCACTTAAACGGCAGTTCCGTGTAGGAGAGTAGGATCTGCTTCACATGGGTACCCCCACTTTTTGCTGGTGTTTCACTGTTTTTCGACCTTAGTCTGGCTGTGGCCCTGCTAATCAGGACCACTGCCTAGCTGCTTCCCCTCTAAAATGGTTTCCATGTACATTAGATAGATATCTAATTGGATTCTGGAGTGCCTTATAAGCCCCTAGTATATGGTATACTATGTACCTAGGGCATAGGTACCTCGGAGGCCTACCAGGGGCTGCAGCATGTATTCTGCCACCCTTGGGAAGCACTCCAAAATAGCACCGCAAGGTCTGATACTGCAGCCTGGGTAAGGGTGTGCTTGCACCCCTTACAGTGGTATAGGCTACCTATTTCCACACATATATACAACCACATATAAACCTATAAGCCACTCCTATGGCAGGTCTTGACAATCCTGAAGGCAGAGTGCTTGGTTTTGTGTTAGAGGGTGCCCAATCATGAGCTGAGACCTTCTGCAGCTTTCGGAAATCCTTCCTTATGGCCGTTCTGTGATACAGCCATACCATATACTCTTAAGTGGGATGTATGATGTAACAACGCGAGTCATTACAATGCGTGCAGTTACATCGCGGTCGTTACAACGACTGCGATGTTACTACGCTATGCCATTACAACGCAAGTCTTTACATCGACTTGCGCTAGATGGCGTGCTAACATTAGAAAAGCGTAAGTTACTATTCCAACTCCAGTCCACTTAACAGTAGGGAAGGTGTTGGGATAGTAAACTACACTATTTGTAATGTTAGCACGCCATCTAGCGCAAGTCGATGTAAAGACTTGCGTTGTAATGGCATCGCGTGGTTAAATCGCGTTCATTGTAACGACCACGATGTAACAGCATTGCGGTGTACTGAATGCGATGTAAACGATGTTTCCCTCTTAAGTGCCTTATAACCTCGCGGTAAATGCTAACTTTGGAATGGCTGCATCACAAAATGTCGTGTTTGGTGTCAAACGCTTTGGAATACTACCCCCCTCCGCCAGTTCTGGTGGTGGGGGTAGCATTCCACCCTTCTAGAGGGAGAGACATGTTCACACTGGCTAAACCCGGTAGGACTTTCCTGAGCCCTGGCATCACAAAATGGATGCCACAGACACAGGTCTGGCCTCCGGCTGCTGACCAAATCTCCGGCAGGGGAGGCCTGGACAATAGGTGTGACCACCTCCCCAGACAGGCAGATGTGTATTGGGGTTGGGCGGGAGCACTCTCTGGTGCTTTGACGTCCTGCACTGGGGGCACGTTGGCTGTCCCTGTGCATAGCCCAGTTCATACCGGTTGCAGGGGCTACCTGCCCCTGCTCTGGTGTGAAACTGGACAAAGGAAATGGGTGTAACCACCCCTCATTCCAGGCCCACCCATAGGTGGGGCCTTAGAGTTAGTCCATCCCCTAAACTTACTATAAGTATAGGAATCCAGTCCCTAGGACTTTAGATTACCCTGGACGAAACTCTGCAACATATATCCTGGACCTTCGACATTCTACTTTAACTAGAAGACAGAAGAAATCTCCCTTTGGGTCAAGGAGTGACTCCCCTGCTTGGCAGGCACCAAAGAAGCAACTGACTGGTCTGCATCGCTGAAGCTCCTGCCGGATGCCAAAGTTTTTGCATCACCAGAGGTAGATTTCCAGACTTCCCCGAGGCTACCCTGAGTCCACAGCAAAGCTGAGGCCCGTGGCTATCGTGGGTGATGTGGAACCGTGACCCCTGGACACTGTAAACGTTTGCCGCAACACTATCTTGTGGGACTTCCTCGAAGTTGTGCTTTGGGCTCCGAGTAGCCCCAGCCTTGAGCACCTCCTGCACTGAAGATTGCTGGCCTCCACTCCACGAGTGACCCGTGGGCCAGTTTCAATTGCGACCGCTTGAGGCTCCTTCGCGATTGCTAGCCCGTTGGCTAGTAGATCCCCACGAATGCAACTCCTCTTCTAATTGGGCTTTCCTCTTTGCTCCAGATGTGCCCCGACTTACCCTTGCTGGGTGAGTCCCTCAGACCTTGCTGGTCTGCACCGCAGTCCTTTCTCTGATTTCCAGTGACTTGCCGTTGCCAAGGCTTGTTGGGTCCAATCTGGTCGCCGACACCGCAGCACTCGACAGACTTCGTGGGGCAGCTCGAGTCCGGCACGTGGACTTCGTCAGCGTCTCCTGGACCTCGTGGCTGAAGAGTCAAGACACCCATCAACTCACCTGAAGCACCCAACATCTGTGGGCATTAGTGCATCCTGCCCTCGGTCACTGGCAAGTGCTCCAGACTCTGTCCCCTCTGCTTTCAGGTTCCTTACATCCTAGATCCAGGCTTGGATCTCTTCGGACACTTTGCCTCTGCACGGCAGTTATTTGCCAGCTTCCATTGTAATCGAAGACGCGACCCAACACCAAAATACACCTATGCATCCGGCTTCCCTGGGTGAGGTAACTCGAGTACTCCGGTGCTATCGTGGGAGCTAGTCCTAGAACTTCTTAAGTCCAAAAGGGTTTGGTCCTGACTCGATTCTAAGTGTCCCTAATCTTTAAATTTCCAACCGCGACATTACCCATAGAAGCTAACGGGAACCTGCGGTTGTGTTTTTACACACTGCACACGGCCCCCGTGGGTCCCCTGTGTCACTACCTTGGGTGGTTCCTTGGGGTCCCAGCGATTCTACAGGCTCTAGGCCTTGTGTCTAGTTCAGTCATGGTCCTTTTTTTTTTTTAAACTTGTTTTTATTGGCATTTGTTAGTACAGTTGTTACATTTCAGTATGGGATCGTAGCGTCATTAAGTACATTTTTCCAATCAGGTGATATCTAGCGCCGGGAAACCCACGGGTAGCTGCGCGCTTAACAAATTCATATAATAATAATAATAATAATAATAATAATCCATCGTTCAGTCATGGTCCTTATACCACTTTATTGGTATATGGTTTGGTATGCCCCTAGGGCCCAAATGTGTATTTGTGCTATTACTGTTGATTGCAAACTTGCAAATTAAGTACTTCGAACTCCAGTCTCATAAAGACTAGAGGGGTGTGTTTTATGCTAAATACATATATTTTGAATATATACCTGGTGTGGTTGTCCTTTCATTTGATCATTCAAGAGATTATAGACTGGTAAAACAAGCTGCTTTGCATTCCTTCAATACTTAGCCTGAAGGCTGCTCTCCATAGCTACCACTAGGATAGCTTTCATTAAAGGTTGTCTTTAACCAATTCACCATAAGGGGTTGTTTGGACTGAGACAAGGTGCCCACTAGAACTAGTGGCCAGCATATATCAGGCCACCTTCTCACAGACAGGAATCAGGATAGGATAGTTGACCTCTCTAGAATACCGACGGTTGCGCCGCACCCCTCTCTGACACTCTGTTCCTCCTCGAGATTCTTCCTCAATCTTCATATCTAACCCAATTAAATTAGGATAGAAAGTTCTGCTTCAGGTTCTGCAGTCCGCTCTGCATCAACAACTCCAGCATCTCCCAGTATCATCGTCCAGCATCCGCTTCTCCCTTCTAACTAACTAAACTATCTTAATTATACCTTTCGTTTCTCCATGTTCCACCCACTAAAGTTTCAATATCGGGGAATACGAAATTTGATTGGTCAAGCAAGGGGGGAATCTCATACACACCATGCTTACATGTCACAAAAATCAGTTCAACTATTGTTCGTAAACCCATCCCCTTATTTTTATTCATAAATTTTTATTCCCATATACTAATTGTATCAACATTGCAAAATTTAACTTCATCGTGAATGTGTCCCTTCATTGTTGAACTCTGCACCATCCTGTTCCCATGATGTTTCACTTGTTCTTTGGCTCCCATTCAAATGCTCTGTCATTGTTCATGGTTCACTTCAGTGAGCATGCGCAGACTTCGCGTCACTCTATTCAATTCAGCTATGCGAGACAGGCCCAAATACGCACTAATGCTAAAAGTCAGAAGACAAAATGTTAATTTCTTAAATAAAGTGTCTGCACTGTATACCACCCATCTATCCCATTTATTTTATTAATACTTTTCCCCGCATTAGTATTAGTAAATAGCTTGCTTCTTTCAAATAAGCAGATGCCATGCACGCGAGTCTTCAAGACTTCATTTTAGTATCTTCTGCTCATGCGCAAGAATTTCCCTCCAATCGTTAGTTCGTCAACATAAGTAGATGTAGTTGACGCATGCGCAAAACAGTTTTCCCTTTTAAAGCGGTATTAGTCCTTCTTCAATGTTATCCCCGTTAGTACATTCATACCCAAGCTTCACTAACCTGCGTGTTCATGTAGTCCATATTAGTTTATACAAATCTTTATTAATAACTTGTTAGTGAGTTAAACGAGTGGATTGCTTCCGAGCAAGTCTCTTTTCTACGAGACCTTGCTCCATCAATCACCTCTCAGACGGTATTCTGATCCATCACAAAATAATCCATCCCTTCCCAGATGCCAACTTCAGCAATTCTCAGTTTACTCTTCTCTCCTCTGAATTTCATGAGCTACTTCTTTTCTTTCTAAGTCTTTCATCTTTTTGTATAGCTTTCATTTCATCTCTTCAAATTGGATTTCTTCAAATTCCCTCTTTCGTTTCTTTCCTTTCCCCTCCCTTTCTGCATGTATTCTTCTTTTTCCCTTGCTCCTGCAACACTTGCATGTGATCATTATTATCAAAACTATCCATCACAAAATAATCCATCCCTTCCCAGATGCCAACTTCAGCAATTCTCAGTTTACTCTTCTCTCCTCTGAATTTCATGAGCTACTTCTTTTCTTTCTGTCTTTCATCTTTTTGTATAGCTTTCATTTCATCTCTTCAAATTGGATTTCTTCAAATTCCCTCTTTCGTTTCTTTCCTTTCCCCTCCCTTTCTGCATGTATTCTTCTTTTTCCCTTGCTCCTGCAACACTTGCATGTGATCATTATTATCAAAACTATTGTCATTATCACAACTATTGGTAGTATTATTTGACCAAGGAAACTCTTTCCAAAATTAGTTAACCACTTCCCTATCGATGTGATGTTCTTTGTTAGTCTCTCCCATACACCGTTAACCTCCAGTTGGGCCAAATCTTCATGAATTCTTGTAATATTTTCAATATACTCTTTAATTTCCTTACCTTTGTCAGGAATGTAAGGGCAGCAATGTTGAATTTTCAACATTTTCAACATACCACAGACCCCGCCCTCTTTTGCTAATAAGATATCGAGACAGTATCAGACCACAGGAGGTAGCCCATAAACCACAGTGAGACTGGGGCGGTACATGATATCTAACAACAATGTCTCAATGTGGGATTCATTGGAAGGACAAGTTATTCCAAGGCGAACCGTATCATAGAGTATCGGAGGAATGAATCCATACAGGGAAGACACAGGGAGACCAAGAATGTAGGGAAGAATTATATTTTTAACACATGATGGACATATTACGTCATATGTACATATCATACAGGTGAGAAGCACTGCGTGACACTTGGTGGAAATGTAACCAACAAAATACTGTGCACAAGTGCTCGTGGAATTTGTGACGGCGCAAGTGACACATAAAGTGGTATTTACAGCGGTGAAAGGGCGCAACAGAAAAAACAATGGTACATTAAATATGCCGGAGTTGGGGCATTTACACAATTAATGTAGGAATTTTCAAGGAACAATAGAGCAAATGCCCATGTTAAAAATGCGCCAAAAGTAACGCTGTTGAAGTCGACGGCGTTTCGACCTGTAACATTCTAGGCCATCATCAGGACTGGTTACACATATTTGGGGCAGTGTTGCACGGAAATGGTGGACAAAATTTTCCAGCAGGTCAAGGCCTCGAGGAAAATGGGGGAGGTCCGTGAAGGTCTAGATTGATCGAGGGCGGGGGACACAGTCAATGAAAAAGAATTGAAGGGCGAGTGAATCACCGGGAGGGAGTCCGTGGCTAGTAGGTGGCCGGCGTCAGTCCTGTGTCTTCCCTGTATGGATTCATTCCTCCGATACTCTATGATACGGTTCGCCTTGGAATAACTTGTCCTTCCAATGAATCCCACATTGAGAAATTGTTGTTAGATACAATAAGATATCGAGGGCAAGACGATTTTGTAAAACCATAGACCTTATGCAACCATTTCTGGATTAATCATTAAGAATTCTCCAGCAGTATCAGTCGAAAGACAATCAACTACTGTTGACAAATTGCGAATTTTGTGTGACTTTAAAATGACTCCAACTGAGGGTATCAATGCAGCAAATATATCACTCACTGTTTCAGAAAAACTAGCTCCTCTTCTTCGTGTTAGTCCATTAGATATTTCATTGATTCCATTGATTCTGTTCACATGGTAGATCTTTGGAAATACTATTCCAAAGTAACAGCTACCATACCACCGTGCAGATAACCTATAATAGGCATTATTCCTACACACATAATATATTCCTGGAAATACAGGATCAGTTCCCCCTTCTTTTAGTCCCCATCCTCCTATAATTAGGAAGTTGTGTTCACACTCACTGGAACTAATGAAAATGTTATTATAATCAGTCTTCAACCTTTGGAGGCAGGATTTTCCCTTCTTCACAAAGTCTAGGGACATTGCAGCAAGAACCTCACCCTTTGCATATTTTCCCTCTTTCCCAGCCCATGGAGGTACATGGGATTACTGTTTAGCAGCTTTCTTTGTTAAATGCTGTCTCCTTTTGTCTACTAAGTTTTAAAACTCTTTTTCTTCTTCATGCAATATACATGTTAGGTTATCCTTGTTTGCCTGTGCTATATCTATTGGGCTCATTGTTATGAAAAATTTGCCCATGAACTGTGCATCTTTACTACTAAGTACTGGATTTATATTCTTTCTAACAGACAGTTCTGAAAATACTACATCTAGATTTTAATAAAAATACTGGAGTTTCCCAGTTACATAAAATAAAATTGATAGAACACTACATGATACACCATATGATAAAGGTATATGGTGGTAGGTTACCCCTTCTGACACGGATGAGGGTAATTTCATACACACATAACACTCACTAATTTCCCTTGTATTAACGTACTGAGATAACAATTTAGCAAACACTTTTAAAGACAAACCATTATCTGATTCATTGTGATGATAGATTGTCTCATCTACTTTTTCTAATTCTGTTTTAGCGCCTTTCACTGTATCTACTTTTTCATTAGTAACTGTATTATTCCTGTTAGTTGTTACCATTAATAAAGGCACCACCACTGTTAGAAATAACCACTCTAATATTAATGGTAAAATACTACATAAGCAAACTTTAAGACATCTTCGTTTTAAACTTCGTTTCGGTTGTTCAGTGACTTCAACTTCTGCCATTTTAGTCTGAGAAAGTTTTCTTTTCTCTTTTTCTTTCTTTCTTTAAATTTTCTTTACAGTCTTTTGTCCGTGGGGTGGTCTTAATTTGTTTTCATCAATCTGTGCAACATGAACTCACTCTGATTCTTCACATAAATCCAAATTTTCAAGTTCCTCTAGTATGACATAGGTCCACTCAGGGGCCTTGTATTTTCTATTCAGAATCCTCAGTCTTGGGCTTCTTCACGTGAGTTTTACTATTGGCTGTTTAGATTGACTTTGACTTGAAACCTCATTTACTTGCTCTAGTTTCTTCCCTGACTTTCTTAGGTAGTATCCTAATCTTTTCACTCCACCTGGCCAATTATCACCTTTTCTAACTCTTTTGACCTGAACTGCACTTTCACCTTCTCCGTCTTTTTCTCAGGTTCTTTTATTATCATTTTGTCTGGGCACAATCTGTTCTTGTTCTTTTCCACTAATTGTCTCTGCTCTGTATTTTCTGTATTTGGATCTTCTTCTACCTGTACCTGCTCAGGTCTTATTGTTGTTCTATCTTCTTTCACCTGAACTTGTTCTTCTATCTGGTCCTGTTCAGGTCTTATTACAATCTGTTCTTCTCCTGCCTGAACCTGTTCTTCTACCTCACTCTGACCCTGTTCAAGTCTTATTATGATTTGTTCTTCTTCTGCCTGAACTTGTTGTTCTTCTTCTATCTGGCCCTGCTCAGGTTTCTGAGTAGCTTTGTTCACTTCTACCTGAGTGTGTTCTTGTTTCCCTGTCTTTTTCTTCCTACTTTCCTGTCTCCCTAATTTAATTCTTCTTCTTATTTTGCTAACAACTTCAGGTATCTCAATCACTGGTATCCACCCTTCCTGACTTTTACTTGGCTGTTCATCATCTATTTGTCTTTCAGAATCTGTCATTCTAGATTCTTCGACTTCACAACCTTCAGCTTCTGACGTTTCAGCTTGTTCAGTCAATTGCTGCTCTTGTTGTTCAGGTGGGCTTTGAACTCTTCTGGTATGACTAGCATGAATCCAATTGGGTAAACCTGCACACTTCACTGCAGTGGTAGTGACCAATATGACTTGGTTTATCCCACCTGGGTGCTAGACACAATTTCCTCGTGTGTTGCTTGGCTGCCTTGCAACTGTGTCTTCTCCGACCTGATGAGAGACAGAATGCACCAGATCAGCCAATCCTTTGCAATAGTCCAATACCAGATCATCAGTTATATTCATCAATGTATTTCCAGGAATAAATGCTGGTCTCATTGCCCTTCCCATGAGTATTTCATGAGAATTCAATCCTGTGTTTCTGTCAGGAATGCTTCTGAGTCCCATCAGTACAAGAGGCAATGCATTTGGCCATTATAGCATTGTGGATGCACACACCTTCCCTAATCTTGACTTGATTGTGCCGTTAAGCTGTTCAACTACTCCAGAAGCCTCTGGGCAATAAGCACAGTGCAGTTTTTGTTCAATGTTAAATGCAGCACAGATTAATCAAATGATCTCATTATTAAAATGAGGTCCTCTATCTGATTCCAAAGTGACTGGGAAACCGAATCGAGGTATCAACTCTCTCAACAATAATTTAGAAACTGTGAGACTGTCATTTCTTCTAGTAGGGTATGCCTCCACCCATCTTGAGAACAAGCACACTATGATAAGGACATACTTCAATCCATTGCACGGAGGCAACTCAATGAAGTCTAACTGCAGCCTGGTGAATGGTCCGTCTGTCTTTCCAATTTTTCCCCAACTAACCACTGTCTTTCTGCCAGGATTTTGCTGCTGACAGATTAAGCATCATTGGCAAAGGCTCTCTGCAACTACCCTAAACCTCGGATTATACCAATTTTGTCTGAATAGTTTGATCATTGCATCCCTACCAATATATGTTTTCCCATGATATACCCTTGCCATTTGAGAGAGCAAACAATTTGGCATGACTGGTCTGCCATCTGAGTATATCCACACTTCATCTTCTGTCCTCTTTGTACAACCTGACCTCACCCAGATTTCCTTTTCCTTCTCCTCAACTTCTTCCTGCAACTGTCTGACCTCATCCCATGTTTCTAGAGCTGAGAAAACATAAGTTGGTAGCTGGTTTCATCTGTTTCCACGTCCTTGTTGTTTACGTCTTGCACAGTATTGAGTTATTTGGTCAGCATATCAATTACCTGCTGTCACAAAGTCATTTCCTGACTGATGTGCACCACATTTGACCACAGCTACTTCTTTTGGAAATTGTAATGCTTCCAACAAATCCTTTACATTTATGCTATTTCTAATGGGAGATCCTGAAGAAGTCAGAAATCCCCTCTGCATCCAGAGCTGGCCAAAATCATGCACAACCCCAAAACCATATTGACTATCCGTGAATATGGTTATTCTCCAATTCTTCCCAATTTTGCATGCCTTCGTTAAAGCCACCAATTCGGCTACTTGTGCAGACTTGACTCCAGGTAAACAGGATGCTTCAATGACTCCTGATATCTTACATACAGCATATGCAGCACTTAGCCCTCCTTCTTCCGTTCTCAAACATGACCCATCCACGAATAATACATGATCTGATTCCGTCAAGGGTACTTCTTTTATGTCTGGGCGGGGCTTAGTACACAATTTAGTCACATCCAAACAATCATGATCAACTTCATCTTTCACTTCTTCACAACATGGCTCTGGCAATAATGTGGCAGGATTCATCATTGTACACCTTATCAGTGTCACATTTTCTGCTCCCAATATCACTCTTTCATACTTAGTCATCCGAGTAGGAGTGAGGTGCTGTGTTCGAGTCCTTGTTAAAAGAATCTCAACTGAGTGTGGCACATTAACTTTTACAGGATGTCCCATCACAATTGATTCACTTTGCTCCAGATTCATACAGGTAGCAGCTACTGCTTTTAAGCAGCCAGGTAAGGCTGAAGCCATTGGATCCAAGGTGGCAGAAAATATGCCACTGGACGTCGGCTTAATCCATGCCTCTGAGTTAGAACTGAAAGTGCACAACTTTCTCTCTCACAACAAAACAGTGCAAATTATTTTAAATAATCAGGCATGCCAAAGGCAGGGGCCTCATACAGTCAATTTCATAATTTTACAAATACTTCAAAACATTAATCATTCCAATCTATTGGATCCTTTGCTCTTTTCCGAGTCAATTGTATCAATGGTTTCGCCAGCAGGGAAAAACAATTTATCCACTGCCTACAATACCCAACCACTCCCAGAAACATTCTCATCTCCTTCTGTGTCTGGGGTAGTTGCATTTGTTTGATTATTTTTTATTCTTTCTGGGGTCACTTTTCTAACTCCTCTTTCTATTTTATGCCCTAAATATTTAACTTCTTGTTGACAAAACTGCAATTTCTCTAGACAAACCTTCTGTCCTCCTTCGGCCAAATGGTTCAGTAATGCAATTGTGTCAGTGAAACAATCTTCTTGTGTCTTTAATGTCACCAATAGGTCATCAATGTACTGAACCAGAACTGATTTCCCAGGCATAACTAATGATTCTAGACACTTTTTCAGAATTTGATTAAAAATTGAGGGACTCTCTGCGTACCCTTGAGGAACTCGGCACCATGCCAAAACACGATCTCCAAACCGGAAGGCAAAAAGATACTTGCTATCTGGGTGTAAAGAAATGGAAAAGAATGCTTGGCACAAATCAATTACTGTATACCAACTCACATTCCAGGGTATTTGATAAAGGATCACTGCTGGATTTGGCACCACTGGGCAACAAGGCACTACAATTTTGTTAATCTTCCGCAAATCCTGCACTATCCTGTACTTACCACCAGGCATTTTGAGTCGCATAATTGGCAAATTACAAGGACTACCCATTATTTCTTTCAGAATTCCTTGCTCAATCATTTGGTCAATTACGGGAGCAACTCCTTCTTTTACTTCTGGACTCATTTTGTACTGTCGTGTGTTTGGATAAACTGCACCTTCTTTTACCACTATCTTTACTGGATCTACATTTGCCATTAGCCCTATATCTTTTCCTGAAAAGTCAAACACCTCTGGATTCACTGTGGTTCTCAATTCTTCTGGTAATTCACTTTCAGTTAATAATGAAAACATTTCATCCAGTTCTGTACCTTGCTTAGCTAACATCATCTTGTAAACCACATCCTCATCAGGTGTTTGAAAAGCAACACCATCAGGTGTACAGTAGATTGTGCAAATCATCTTGCACAATAGCTCTCTTCCTAAGAAATTTACTGAGCTTGAATCGCAAACCATAAACCGATGCATGTCTTTAAAATTTCCAGTATGCACTTCCATTGGTTTTGTAACTGCGGTTCTAATCTGTTTGTTTGACACTCCTACAACTTGGATAGTTTCTCCCGAGAGGGATAGGTTTGGGATGTCTGCTGTTCTCACAGTAGACCGGGTAGCACCAGTGTCCAATAGAAAAGTGATATCACTACCTTCCACTTTCCCGTCAATAAATAGACCTGTCTGATCTACCAACAAGGATCCGCCAAGCACGCACTCCTCTTCCTACCCCCTCAGGCACCGTCATTGCAAAAAGTCAGAATCATCTTCATCATTCTGCAAAAAATATTGTGAAACCACAGAGGTATTCTTACCACTTTCTCTGTGAAATCCGGTGATCGCACTGTATTTTTGAATGTTCACATGGTTTGGCATAGGAGCTTGTGACACCGGATACTGTAGAGTAACTACCAGCTGCTGCTGTTGCTGATTCACAACCACTTCATTCTGCATCTGCGGATTTAAATTTTGATTTGCCCCATTATTATTCTGGACATTTTTACACTCGTTCTTCCAATGTCCATGCTTTCCACACGCATGACAAGGAAACTTCTACTTTGCTTCCTCTCTACTCATTCGTCCTCTTCCTTTACCACCATTCGACACTTGTTCTCTCTGACTCTGTCCTTTTGTCTGGTTATCAGTTTGGGAACTTAAATTTGTTTCCTGCTGCTCTTCCAATTTCACCTGTGCCCACATCATTTTCTCTTTTAGCTTTCTATGTTTTGCCTCAATGTCATCGCTACAATACTTTGCATATTTCAATATTTCATCTATTGTCTTACTCTGCCAGCACAACATGTGCTGTTGAATCATCTGACTAATCTCTGGTTTCAGACCATACACAAACCGATATACAAAATGTCCTATATAGGTATAACCAATGTTCTCAAATCCACTATACTGCTTGAACACCTGTAATAATCTCTCATAATATGCATGTACAGATTCCTTTGGCTCTTGAGTTGTTCTGTCTATTTTAACCCAATCCGTTTCTTTAGGAGGGATTTTCCCTTTCAGGAAAGTAATCACCTGGTGATATTTCTTCATCACCTCTTCTGATGGCTCTCCTGTTTTGGAATCTCTTGCATATTCCTCACTCGTCCAATCAACTGTGATTTTACACTTTGTCCATAATTCAGCGGGTACTACAATATCAAACAGACCATCCAAATCCTTCAAAAAAACCTTTGAAACTTTCAGAAATCTTTCCACCTGTTTGTACCATTCAACAGGTTTTTCTCTCAACCTAGGGAAATCATTTGTAAATGAAAAAATATCCTGTCTGCTCCAAGGAACATTAACGTATCCACCACCAGGAACTTCTCTCATTGGACATATTCTCTCAATCTTTTCTGATACTCTCACCGGAAATGCAGATGACGCTTCCCTTGCTTGTACTTCCTCTTTCTTTCTTGTCCACCTAATCCTCCATTAGTGAATGTCTCCCCACTTCCGCAAAATGTTCGTCAACTCTTTTATCCATAGTCTCTTACCAGAAGTATTTACATTTTCTAAATCCTTTTCAGGAAACTCCACTCGATATGGTTTTTGTAACAATTTTGATCACCCTATATCTATTCCAATCTCTTAGGCAACATCTGTTAATTTCTCATGAAATACTTTTGCTCCTCTGCATATGCTCTTGCATAAAAATAACAACTCCTCATCATTGTAGATGTTCAATCTTTCTGTGCCCACATTACCAGCTATCATTTCTTCCAAATCTACTTTCAATCTGCTAATATCTAGAACCTTCGGTTGTAAGTTTCCTTTTTCTATTCCCTGTGCCCATCTCTCTAAATCCTCGGGAGTAACTGTTGTTGAACCCCCTGTTCCTATAGGGACAATAGACCCCTTTTCTTTAAAACTTTTGGGTGAAACTCTCTTTGGAGTTTCGGCTAAAGGTTCCATTATTGGGAGGTCCATTAATGAAATGACTGAATCACTCTCACTGGCCTGATCATCAGACATCACTACTTCCTTTCTGGGATTACTCAAAGGAATTGTCACAGCTTGAGGTTTCGGGCAAACCTTTTTATCTCCATATAATGGGATAACATGGCCAATAGTCACTGGTACTGTCAAGGCTTCAGCATTTAAATTCAATTGACTTATTTTCTGAACTAAATCTTCACTAGTTTTATTTAAGGTTTCTCTCTCATTATCTTGCAACACACTATTAACTGACGTATCATGTAAAATTTGTAGAATTAAGGGTGTTCCTATCACTGGTGCACTTGGGGTGACCCTACTAGGTTCTTCTTGGTACGGTGGAGGTTTTTTAATTAAAATATCCTCCAACAGTTCATCATCTGATTCGCCATATCCTGTTGGATTCAAGTGTTTTGTTTTTTCCTTACACTTGCTTCCTGACTGTTCTTCAGCCATTAATTCTCGATATAAACCCTCTGTCAGTACAGCTCTTCTCCAATGCTTAATTTGATCTCCACGTGATTCATAGGGATATCTAGGCAAAAATCCTCTAAATATCCGACCACTTCTGAGTTTTTCTCGTTCAAATGCCTCAATCTCCCATTCTTCTAAAGCTTCATACTGAGTCAATCTAGGATTCGGTTCTAACATATTCATTCGATTTCTCAAATTCTGAAGTATCTTTACATTAAAAGTACCATGATCTGGAAAAGCCAAAACACCATTACCTTTCGTGTACTCCACCCAATTCTCCAACCATACACAAGTATGATATCCTCTTTCCATCATCATAAAAGAAGCAGGCTTTTAGGTGGAGGAATAGGAATTCCCTCTCTAGTCATCACAGGCTTGTCTTTCTTAAATACATTTTTGATTTTCTTTATTAACGTCATTATCTTTCTTTCTCCAAACATTTCAGACGGACAATATAGAAAAGAGTCTTCCATATACAGTCGAACTCCATTACCTACGTCCCGTCCAATGTCAGCACGACTCACAACAGCAGTCAAATCAGGACTCAACATACAATTCCTTTTCAACCAATCCTAGCGCGGCTTCTATCTATCAATCAATCAGGCTCAGACTTGCGCTTATTGTCTGACCAATGCCAGCGTAGCCTTTTGTGATGTCAGTATTACTCCTCACTATTGACCCTTCCTTTACAATCTGCTTCCTTCTCACGCCCGCTGTTTCAACCAATCCCAGCGTGGCTCTTTGTGATGCCAGTATAACTCCTGCAACTGACCCTCCCTTTACAAGGTAATACGATAACTTATTTCTTTTAACTTTTCTTATTAATTATCCGTTAGTAACAACATAAAAACAGCGCTACTCTGTCTGTTCCACTAAACAAAGGATAGATTATAATTTATGCCAGACTCCTTTTCCATACGAGTTAAACCCCAGTTTACCCTTCATTCAAGCTCGGGAGAACCTGTTACTACTTCAGTGTTACCCCTTTTGGGAAATAAGACCAAAGCTTCTCCAGCGAACCCTCTGCTATCACTTGCACTCTAATTTTGTACGATATAATCCCTAATATAACACTGCCAGCCCTGCGTAGCTTCTCAGTATTATGACAACAGACGAGTAGCCTTCTGCAGTGTGGCTTCTTTCACCACCTGCTATCAAAATTCCATTCCCGGGATGCCCAGGTAACCTCTGTACCTGAGCTTCTAGACAACATAAAACAAGACACTAACTCTTTTTGTTAAACATAAATCAATAATCAATATTTATCACGAAACTAGTCAATAATAACCATAGCTCTGCTACCAGAAAACGGATCCAGCGATCAACCAACAACAGATACTCCACTACCATATACTCACCTGGGCCCATAAACTCACAGTGGTTAAACCGCTGGTCGGTGGGGGTTTTGAATTTCACAAGCTGTTAGGATTAGTTTATTCAATACCTCTGTTCATATCTAACTAACCCTTCACAGATCAACAAGTTCTTTCCTCTGTTCGATGGACCATTAGTTGAACTAGTTGATGTTGATAATTAATATAACTCTAACTTTTCATAGTTTGAAGTAAATAACCACAGACTCAGGAAAGTTTAAATCTTTATCTAAATTAAATGCATGTGAACAAACTCAATACAGTACAGTCACCATCATTCACAGAAGAGAAAAATCAATTCATAAACACCGCGCATGTGCCTCGGACTCACACAATAATCAATGCTCCAAGAGAGAGAAGACAGAGAGAAAAGGACATTAACAAATAACGAGAAATGATAGTTACCAAGGATGGTGTGGAAGACCAACCCCCTGGCCCAAGGGCTAGTAAGGGTCTCCTGGGAAAGGTCAGGAGACAAAGGCTTGAGGACAGGAATCAGGATAGGATAGTTGACCTCTCTAGAATACCGACGGTTGCGCCGCAACTCTCTCTGACACTCTCTTCCTACCCGAGATTCGTCCGCAATCTTCAGATCTAACCCAATTAAATTAGGATAGAAAGTTCTGCTTCAGGTACTGCAGTCAGCTCTCCATCAGCAACTCCAGCATCTCCCAACATCATCGTCCAGCATCAGCTTCCCCCTTCTAACTAACTAAACTATCTTAATTATACCTTTCGTTTCTCCATGTTCCACCCACTAAAGTTTCAATATCGGGGAATACGAAATTTGATTGGTCAGGCAATGGGGGAATCTCCATTACACCATGCTTACATGTCACAAAAATCAGTTCAACTATTGTTCGCAAACCCATCCCCTTATTTTTATTAATACATTTTTATTCCCATATACTAATTGCATCAACATTGCAACATTTAACTTCATCGTGAATTCGTCTCTTCATTGTTGAACTCTGCACCATTCTGTTCCCATGGTGTTTCACTTGTTCTTTGGCTCCCATTCAAATGCTCTGTCATTGTTCATGGTTTACTTCAGTGGGCATGCGCAGACTTTGCGTCACTCCAATCAATTCAGCTATGCGAGAGAGGCCCAAATACGTACTAATGATACAAGTCAGAAGACAAAATGTAAATTTCTTAAATAAAGTGTCTACACTATATACCATCCACCTCTACTCTAGCCCATTTATTTTATTAATACTTTTCCCCGCATTAGCATTAGTAAATAGCTTGCTTCATTATAAATAAGCAGATGCCATGCACGCGAGTCTTCAAGACTCCATTTCAGTATCTTCTGCTCATGCGCAAGAATTTCCTTCCAAGTGTTAGTTCGCCATCCTACGTACATGTAGTTGATGCATGCGCAAAACAGTTTTCCCCTTTAAAGCGGTATTAGTCCTTCTTCAATGTTATCCCCGTTAGTACATTCATACCCAAGCTTCACTAACCTGCGTGTTCATGTAGTGTGTATTAGTTTTCACAAATCTTTATTAATAACTTGTTAGTGAGTTAAACGAGTAGATTGCTTCCGAGCAAATCTCTTTTCTACGAGACCTTGCTCCATCACAGACTCCTAGGTGAGAAAACAGAGGGTATGCAGTTCCCAGGAGTTAGATAGGATTCAGGTCTTTCTAAAAAGTGCCCTCACACCCCCCCCGAAGGATGTAATGCTTCATCATTGGGCCAGCTCCTCGTCGGGCCGGCACTGCAATGCCCGACGGGCACCAACGAATGGGCTATTTAGCAGAGATCTTTTGTTGATGAAGCCGTAGGATGAGTGCAGGTGTGTGGGCTAGGTAGTGCAGTGAGTGTGAAAATTAAAATAGGTCTAGAGCAACCCTGTCTAATACCTTTATTCCAAGGGGGCACTAGCCTGACTAAAAGAAGTGAGCACCGACTGGATGTACTGATCCTACAGGGCTTGTGTGGAGCATAGGGTCGACATGTTTCATACCAAGAGTAGCCCCTAATGGGTCTGGTGGCACTTCATCAGGACCGTGGTAAAAGGTTTGATTATACTCTAGCACTACTGCAATGCTGGCTCTAGGATTCGTTTCATTGGATAGTAACCAGCTTTGCAGTGAGAAAACCGGGTCCAATTTGGCCCAGAGAATTGAGACCTGAGAAAAAGGGAAAGGGAGGGAGATAAAAACAAGAACAACCATAGGTCAGTTAGAGAGGTTCTAATGCAAAGGTCAATTTGCATGTAATAACATGCTGAGTGATGTAGTGTGTAGTATCACCACAGTAAGTGAGACAGTGAGTGTCTAGTTATCAAGGTGTTCGTACCGCGTGCCTAATTACTAACTATCAGACAGTGCTTGTACGGATGACTAAACTTTCAACCTTGGGGTGTTGGTTGCACCAATGGTGTTCTAATGTGCTACGACCGTAAGGGTGCTGTAAGTAAATGGTGCTACCATAGTACGACGCTCAATGCTCAAATTTGAAAATTCCATAGCGTACATTATATCCCTGTGCAGTTAGGGTCCTGGTGATTTTTCAGGGAACACACAGAAAACCGTGACAGACACACAAATATGCGGCAATTAAGCTTAAAATTGCGGCGAATTGGACTAAAAATTGCAATCGAACACCTGGACTAGGAGTATCGTCTATGTACATCTTAGAATAAAATTGTACAGTGGCCCGATACTAGAGTATCGAGGAACCCAACTAAGGGCGTGGTGATAATCCCTAAGTCGTGGTGATCATGGCAAAAGTGATAGCGTGGGATCGCACCCCGGTATAGCACATTGTGTATACTTGTGGACTCAGGCCTAGGCAAGTTGGTCTGTGCTGACCTGGGTAACAGAATTAAATACGCGTTGCTGATGGTACAGTTTATTCCTTACTGGTAACGTTGATGGCGGTCAAGCAGCTTGTCCTGCACTGGGGGCACATTTGGTGTCCCTGTGCATCGTCCAGCTCAAACCGGTTCAGGGGCTTCCAGCCCCTACTCTGGTGCAAAACTGGACAAAGGAAATGGGTGGAGCCACCCCTCTTTCCAAACCCTCCGATAGGTGGGTCCCCAGAGCTAGTCCAACCCCTTCCTTCGGTATAAGTAAGGAACCTCTGTACCCAGAACTTTAGATATCCCTGGACAAAACTCTGAAGCTGAATCCTGGAACTTCGAAGCTCTACTCAAGACTAGAGGACTGAAGAAATCTCCCTTGGGGTCAATGAGTGACTCCCCTGCTTGGCAGGCACCAACAAAGCAATTTGCCGGTCTGCATTTCCGAAGCTACCGCCGGACTCCGAAGTATTTGCAGCCCAGGAAGAGGATTTCCAGACATCTCAGAGGCCGACCCGAGTCCCTAGCATAGCTGAGACCCGCAGCCCTCGTGAGTAGCGTGGAACCGGAACTCCTGGTCACCGTGCACTTTTGCAAGTGCATTGACTTCTCGACGTCTAGTGAAGTCATGCTTGGGCTCACTTGTAGCCCCTACCTCGAGCACAGAATCCACCAAAGATTGTTGGCCTAGTCACCCCGAGTGACCCGTGGGCCACCATTTTGTGTTTTGTCTTGAGGTCCCTTTGCAATCCCTGGTCCGTCGACTGGTGGGTCCCTGAGGGGGTAACTTTGATTTTCCTTGGGCTTCTCTGGTTGCTCCAGACGTGCCCTGACTCCCTACCAAGTGGTGAGTCCCACAGACCTTGCTGGTCAGCACCGAAGCATCTTTCTCCTTTCTGTGTGGGTTGCTGTTGCCAAGGCTTGGTGAGTCCAATCTGGACCCCGACAATGCAGCCCACGACATCCTTTGTGGGATAGCTCGAATCCAGCTCCTGGTCATCATCGACACCTCCTGGTCCTCGTGGCGGAAGAGTCAAGCTTCACCTTCTTCACCTGAAATCACCCGACATCGGTGGGCATCTGCCTATCGCCTTACTGGTCACTGGCTAGTGATCCAGACTTTGTCCCCTCTGCTTTCAGGCTCTTCTCATCTTCGAGCCAGACTTGGATCTCTTCGACATTTCGCATCTTCCCGGCAGCACCACTTCTTCGTCAGCTCCCATTGAAATCATCGACGCGACCTGACACCATTTGACACCTATGCTTCATAAAGAGTCTAGGAGGGTGTGTTTAGAAATAAATACATATATTTTATATATATACCTGGTGTGGTTGTCTTTCATTTAGGCACTCAAGAGATTATAGACTGGTAAAACAAGCTGCTTTACATTCCTTCAAGACTTAGCCTGAAGGCTGCTCTCCATAGCTACCACTAGGATAGCTTTCAATAAAGGTTGTCTTTAACCTATAACCAATAAGGGGTTGTTTTGACGGGTACAAGGTGCCCACTATACATAGTGGACAGCATATACCAGGCCAACTTCTCACAATCTCCCTTCCTTTCCCTTTCTCTCAGGTCTTAATTCTCTGGGCCAAATTGGACCCAGTTTTCTCACTGCAAAGCTGGTTACTATCCAATGAAATGAATCCTAGAACCAGCATTGCGGTAGTGCTAGAGTATAATCAAACCTTTTACCACGGACCTGATGAAGTGCCACCAGACCCGTTAGGGGCTACTCTTGGCATGAAACATGTCGACCCTATGCACCACACAAGCCCTGTAGTATCATTACATCCATTCGGGGCTCACTTCTTTCAGTTAGGCTAGTACCCCCTTAGAATAAAAGTATTAGACAGGGTTGCTCTAGACCTATTTTAATTTTGACACTCAGTGCACTACCTAGCACACACACCCGCACTCACCCTACGGCTTCATCAACAAAAGATCTCCGACAAAGAGCCCCTTCGCGGGTGCCTGTCGAGCATTTCAGCACAAGCCCGATGAGGAGCTGGTCCAATGATGAAGTAGGATATGCTTCCGCGTGTCTGTGTGGGCACTTTTTATAAATACCTGAATCCTCTCTCACTCCTAGGAACTGCATGCACTCTCTTTTCCCAACCGCTGAACATGACAACCCTGTCCTCTCAGGGATCATAGTAACAGATCCAGAACCCTTTTGCTCAGTCACTCATGCTCTATCGCTCTCAGAGAAACATACAGAGAATACACAATAGAGCAGTTTCAATATATTTATTGAACCAACGTTATTCTTGTATGAATACATGAGCTGTGATAATCAGTAGACAGAAGCATATGAAAGTGATTACAATCACCAAAATGGTAAATAAATAGCAGGTATAGTTCCAGGATGGTGCTAAAACAGTGGAGAGATGCAGGCATATGATACAGGGTAGTAATCAGACGTACTCCTACTATACAATCCCTACTCTATGTCTGTCTAGAGTGTATGTAGGCGTATAGCCAAGAATCTCCCCAAGGAATGATCCAACCCCATTACCTGGTGGGAAAGAATGTAGGACACCGTTCTAGTCACGACTGGACAACCCTCACATAGATGTCAGGCTGCTATTTGGGGATGCCACAGCATGCAGGGACCTTTGATGTCAGCTGAAGTGTCTCCTCTGCTAACTCTCGTTAAAACTTATTTATTTCTAATAAAAAACATCCTGACGATGTACGTGTAGTTTAGCGTTGTTATTGATACGCAGATAGTCCTGTCGCCCCATGGATTAAGATACAACAACATTTGATCAGCGTGCATAAAGGCCTTGCACTTCATGTTCGGGGCACCATGATAATGTTGCGTGAAGCCAGATGCGGAAGCCAAGCAGTTTCAAAGAAAATAATCCAGCAAACGTGTGTGCAAAAGGTTATAGTAAAATGTTGGTGTGCAGAAAGCAGACTATATAAGAAATGTGCAGCGTTTCAACATGGGCCTAATTCAGGCACATAACACCCACACCTCATACAAAGGGTCGACCTAGAAGGTCATCTACAGACCAGCTGGCAATATAAAATTGTAAAACTGTAAAACATTGAAAATCACTCTAAAAACTATTTTTTTTAATTATTCTAAAAAACATCTTAAAACCTACGGTTTGAAGTAATAAGCACACAGAAAGCCAAGGTGCCTAAAAGTAGAGTAATAGAAGAGAAGAAAAAATCGCTCTGTTAAAAAACAGGCCAAATAGTTCCCACCAAATGGAAACACCAATTGTTTTATATGTTCTAAATGGTAGACGCAACATTGCTGCTGCCAGCAGCTGCCGAAGACATTCCCAGGGAACACCCCTTGAAACAAGTTTATAGAGCAAAGGTGGGTCCATCCAGTTCCCACAGAAGCCTCCAAGGGAGGGACTACATCCTGTAAGTGTTCTGTGTAGCCGGTGTCCTGTTCTCTAGGAGCCAAAGCTTCCCAGGGTGGCTCGAAAAATGCATTCAGTAGCAATGGAATACGCTGGGTACAACTATGCCCATGGACTCTAAGCGGTCCATCAGTGCCTCAATGTCCAAGGGCGCAATCAATTGAGATCTGAGACAGAAATCCAGCACACATTCATGACTGGACAAGAGGCAGTGAAATATAGGTTGTACGCAGTGAGGTCACACAGGCCTGAACGTCAAGAAGCAATGCTCGTTCAATTTTTGAAGCCGAGTTGTACAGAGGCAGTATATCATGCACTCACAGCATTGAAGCACAGGCAGTGCTGTCTCCATTCAAGTTCGAAATGGGACGTCCATTGGGGAGCAGAAAACTTCCAAAAAAGCTTCCCAGCTCAGAGTGTATGAATGATGAAATAACTCTGAAAACTGTCTGAAAGGTGCTACCCACTCCAGAGCCAATATACTTTAAAAAGTGGGGTATTCCCTTCATATCAGACATGTTAAAGGTACGGTGTACCAGCTCCCCAAATGCATTGGGAAGTTAGTATGACCAGCATCTGTTTTTTGAAAAGACCTGGCAACCTGGAGATCAAACATTATGGCCCTCATCCGTTTGAAAAATCATGGCTTTCAGCTTGTTCAGAGAATCAAGTCATATGCTGGAAACATTTATCAAAGGCAATAGCGTTGCCTCCCTAACTGTGCGGTTAGGTGGAAACAAGTAACCATGGAATTAACCGTCACCAAATAAGTGTTGCCGCGTTCCATTCTGACAGTTTGACCCACTGAGATAAACTTTCGTGCCCCCATTCCTACATCTAACCTTGAAGGGCAATTCCCGGTATTCATGCACAAATTCTTCCCCTAATATTTCATATCTGCCTACCTGGTGGTGTTGTAGACAATATTGGAATTGGAAGGTTGTGACTGACAGGGTAATATAACCATGGATTATCCAATATGTTTATGGTATCTCAGCAACAGTGAAAGGCAATTGATTTACTTTTTCAATGTGCATCATGGTATACTTTGCATCTCTTCATGCCATTAATATTTGTTGTTCAGTTAGGTTGTATGAAGAAAACAGATTGCTGCTATTAACATAACTTCACGGCACATGGCCAGAATGTAAGGCTTGAAGGGTCCAGCTTAATAACACAATTGAACGGAGTGGTGACTGTCCATATTGTAAAATAGACATATCCTGCTGCAGTACTTCAATTGCAGAGGATACTATGTTGCCCACTGAATATATCCTGGATGTAATGTGGTCATCTGCACACAGACGGGGGGCCCAAGGAGATTTCCAAGACCCGCAAAGGTGAACTCCCTCAAATAACAAAACACACAAGAGCCCTTGTTTCTATCAAGAGAAAAGGGGGACAAATAAGGCTGACTAAGAAGAAGGCGTCCCTTTAAAGGACGGTTTTCTCACCCAGCATAGGTGGCATGCTTCATCATATTGAAGCCCCCTCGTACCATGAAGCCTAGTCAAGGTGCGGGCTACAACTCCCTCACTGCGAGGGAGGAGCTCAGAGATGTTTTTTGTGTAAGAGGGGTTGTTACCAAAACCCAATGTGAGCTAATAGAGTGTTGAGAGGAATGTGTTGGTAGTGAAGTGGATTAAAACTACCTACAGGGTTTATCTCATAATTTTTATTCTGGCTACCTTGTGCTAGGATTAAAAACAAAAGGTACGACAGAAATCATTAGATCCAATCGAGCTGAACTCAGATCGACATATTTCATCCAATGACCTAGAGAGCGTTGTGGCTCTCTTCAGGATCTTAAGTAAGCTACGGCTGTGAAAATGATATCTACAAAGGAAGGTGTGCAAAAATTATACAACTGTCAATTAGGAGTCATAAAGTTTAACAAGACAGAATTTTACATAAACATGTAATGAACAAAGGAAAATAACCCCCAACTAACGCCCACAAGGATCCCTCTCACAAAGTGTGTTTAGGCAGTTCCTAGGGATTAATATGACACCGTGAAAGGATGTCTAGGATAAGAAGCACCCACCTGCAAAAGTCAGGCATAGTGCCCCAGCTGTCCTTAACATAGATGCTTAAGGTGCAAACCTGTCTCCAACCTGTCTGATAAAAGTTTTGGTGTAAACGTCATATCTAGGTTTCAAAATTGTAGCAAAAAGCATAATAAAAAGCGGAGACCAAGTCAACTCAATGTATGATAAAAACATTTCAATTGAAGGAAGGCAAAACTCGCTCTGTGCTTGTGTTGCTGCAGACAAAGAGAGTATGCCTAAGTGTGGCTAATGTCAGTGATACAGAGTTGAATAAAGTTTTGCTGAAAAAAAAGTAAAACACTCAAATGGAAGTTATGAAATATTCTTAGCATTCTGAATATTCCGTGTTCATCTTACAAAAGTGGAAGAAGCAACCAGGGTACTTACAATGCACCCAAATGAAAGCGTTAGTGTGTGGTTTAATCAAGTGCTACATGAGCCATGGTTCTAGCATTAAGTCAAGAGTGTTCAAAGTTTCAGGAGATTTACCCAAATAGTAAAATGATATCCATGTTGTGGTGTTCTACCAAAAGGTGCTGCACATAACGGCATGTGTCATGCACCGTAACCTATGAGTGCAAAACAAGGAACTCATTCTGAAAAGCAGAGAGTATTGATGTTGGCAATATCGTTAAGTGTGGCCATGAATTATAACAAAACAGCCGTCCAATGCGAGATCAAGATAAGTTTACATGATCTGAGCCGTCTCGTATTGCCTCTAAACTTACAAAACCCATAAGACCATTAGCCAGCACTTATCTCACACCGTAAGCTAAAGACTGGTGGGCCAAATCTTGTTAATTTACAATCATACTTGTGGAGTTCAAATGACACCAAGAGGACGCGTTGCCGAAACATATTTCAGGAAGAAAAATAGACGGCACGCTAGGAGTACAAGAAGGAATACAACGTACTCTGTAGTACATAGTCTTCTGGACCAAGCAGTGTTCAAAATTGTAAGCGGTACATGGGGAACCTATTGCTGGGATAAAAGTAGACGGCACGCTCAAATTACAAAAGGCATACCACGTACTCCGTACCGCGCAGTCTTATGGACCAAGCAGTATTTCCAAATTGCAAGAGGTACACGGGGAACTACCGTAATACTCTGCTTTGCGGAAATTAAAGAAGGCAATCCACTCAATCCGTACCACGCAGTTTTATGGACCAAGCAGTATTTCAAATTGAATGCGATACACAGGGAACTAACCTAACACTCTGCTTTGTTGAAATATAACCAGCGGGAGTGAAAGCTATAATATGATGAACTTACCTCAACGATCTAGGATGGTCGTCCATGCGCGTTGCTGGGGGACAGGAATGCACGTCGGAAATGCGAGCCTGCTAGCCGTTTGTAATGCTGGTTGACGATTTCTGACTGCTTCCTAGTGAGAGCCCGAACACTGCCAGGAACTATAGTCTTCCGGTCTCCACAGATCAACAGAACAAAGAGTGTCTTCCGAGTGGTATATCGAGAGTTATGGGTGCAAAATAAAATCAGTTTTGGGTATTAATTGTATATTCCTAGAAAGTGAAGGCTTGGAAAAAAAGCATATTGTGACAATTTAGCAGTCATACATGTAAAGTCAAGATGGTAAGAAAATATGATAGTTAGAGAAAACAAACCAGGAAACAGAAAGGATGAAGATAAGAGGGGAGCGCAACGTGCCATCTAGTGGAACAAAATTATATCTATGAAGATTTATGAGATAACAACAGGATCCAACACTGGGTGGATGACAACATTCGGATATTGATCAAGCCCTGATGAAGTCCCACTGGGACGAAACGCTTGGCTAGGCCAAATGGATTGCTTCTGTCAAATTGGCATTTTTTGAAAAAAGTTGGATTCACAGCAACTCGCAAGACTCCTGAATAACATTTATTCGTCATATCATGACTACTTGATCTATTGCAGGAGAATAGTTTAACCATCTGTTAATTTTGGAACAGATAATCCTGTATATAATTGAACGCTCCTTTTCATTGGTTATTTCTTAACCTTGTGGTGGGGTGGTCACTTGGCAATGGGGTCTCAAATGTATAGTGTTGGAGTAAATAGAATTTGTATTCATTACATACCAGTGCGCCATTTGAAGCCCACATTGCCAGTGTGCTGTTTACTAGTAGTTGACTGTACAGTTGTAGTTGTTTCAACAGGAAGGAGAAATACTCATTATTGTTTACTGCTTCTTTTTGAAGAGTGCGTTCTTCTTTAGTTTTTAAAGCTTCTATCTGAACTTCCTGTACGGTAGTGAGAGAAGTGTGGTGGCTACCCAGGAATCCAAGTGGCCTATGTCAGAGCTCGGGCCTCGTGCTTCATATCCTGGGACCGGAGGCAGGCATTGTGTTAGTGCATGTCAACTTTCAGCAGGTCTACTCTTTGTAGACAATCCTTTACTACTACCAGAGGGGAGCAATTCCAGCGTATCTTTTAACACAGCCCCTCCCTCATGTAAAATGACGCATCCGGAACAAGCCGTTGCTTGGCTTACTGTTCCGATCATGTGACCACGCCCCCTTTGTTCGTCAGCTGCCTGAGTCCTGAAACCTTGTTTCCAGCTTGCAATCGGCATTGGTATCCAGGTCGCATCTTGCATGCCGATTCTGTGAGCGACTTTTCCCAGTGTTTGCCCCCAAGATTCTCACCCGCATTTGTGTTCCTTTTTACACTCACTTCTACTCAGCTGGTTTTAGTCGCTGAGTCGAGGTAGCGCGGTCTTTTACCCTAGGCTCTATTCCACTCTCCCTACCCGTAGCGCTTGCCTCCATTAGCCACGGTTTCCTTAGCCTCTAGGGCTGTAATCACCCTCTCCTTCCTCTTGCGCTGCTGCATTCCAATTCTGCTAAGCAGTTTGCTTCATTTGTGGCGTTTCCCATTCCACACAATTGTTTTTGCCTCCCTCGTGCTCTGCATTCTCAGACTTCATAGAGCACGCTCTCCCTTTCTTCTACCATTCCTGATGCTCAGAGGAACCCCTTTTTTTTAACGTTGAGACTCCAGTTATCTTCCCCGACTGGGAGAACATGCATTCATTATTTTTTTTTTTGTCTCTTTAACATAAGAGCAGCTCTCTATTAGTCCTAGAAAAGACTACCTTTATGTTATTTTTGCCAAAGATTAGCCAAAGACTCCAGCTCCTACAGCTTCCAGGGGAGTGACGGTAACTCCAACATCTCTACATTAAGGAAGCTTTTTGAGGATTGAGCTGGTAAGTGGATTCCTGTCTTGCTTGAACTTGACATGCATTATCACTGCATTATGGGGTATTAGCCACATGAGATTTAGTGTTAATAGGACTTCATATTTCTTTACAGCTCTCTTTTGTATCCTGTCTGTCTCCACGAGCGTTACCTGTTCCTCAAGCTGGGAAAGAGTGGTGGTCACTCTATAAATCATTCCCCCAATTCTTAGGAAACAGTTACCTGTGAGTGAGTCTTTCACTATTCCTCCAGGCACTGTTTTCTGGGAGTGTGGGGAACACATCTTTGTTCCTATGGACTCACGCTGGGTGCAGGCTTGTCAAGAGACCACTGGTCCGACAGCCTACTGTTGAGAATTGGCCACATCATGTGGTTTGATCAGATTAATTGAGGCAAACCTTTTGTCTTGTCGACTGGCAAGGGGCGGAAGAAGTACAGTTGTGGTACCTTCGACAGCTATGACAGAAACGGGTGTTCTGTAAGATGGCCAAAATTATTTTTTGTCCACCATTTTCTCTCTGACCAGATATTCAATCTTCGGGACCAAGCCAGACCTTGCTAGAACAACCTTTACCTTTTCTCAGTGGTTGTGCGTTTTCCTTGGCTATTGCTTTGTGCATTGTGGAATTCATTTAGTTCCTGAAAAACAGCAAAACATTCATTGATGTCAAACGGTGTGTCTGCCGCCATTGTGCTGACATTATCGAGGTCTGGGACCCACATTCTCACTCCAAAGAGGATTTCATATGGAGTACGATGTAGGAGAGTCGGATCTGCTTCTTATGGTTACCCCCACTTTTTGCTGATGTAACACTGTTTTTCGAATTTAGTCTGGCTGGGGCCCTGCTATTCAGGACCCCGGCCTAGCTGCTGCCTCTCTAAATGGATTCCTAGTACCTTAGGTACACAACAGATTGGATTCTGAGGTGCCCTTATAAGTCGCCAGTACATGGTATACTATGTACCCAGGGCATAGGAACCCCAGAGGCCTACTAGGGCCTGCAGCATGTATTATGCCACCCCTGGGAAGCCCTCCAAAATGACCCCACAGATCTTCTACTGCAGCCTGGGTAAGGTGGTGCATGCACCCCTTACTGAGATATAGGTTCACTATATCTCACCTATCACTGCACATATAAACCCATCAGTCACCCCTATGGCAGGCCTTATCAATCCTGAAGGCAGGGTGCTTGGTTTTGTGTGAGAGGGTGCCCATGCGTAAGCAGAGCCCCTCTGCAGCCTTCGGAATCTCTTCTCCGGGGTTGTCTGTGATGCAGCCTGACCATATACTCTTAAGTGCATTATAACGAAATGGTGAATGCTAACTTTGGACTGGCTGCACAGAAACATGTCGTGTTTGGTGTCAAACACCTTGGAATCATACCTCCACTACAGTAACTGGTGTGGGAGTATGATCCCACCCTTCTAGAGGGAGAGACATGACAGCACCAGTATACCTGGTACCAGCTTAAAAGAGCCCTGGCATCACAAAATGGATGCTGCAGCCACAGACACGAGTCTGGCCTCCTGCTGATGACCGAAACTCCAGCAGGGGAGGCCTGGACAATAGGTTTCCTGTCACAGGAAGGTGTTACCACCTCTCAGACAGGCTAGAGTGTATTGGGGCTGGGTGGGTGCACTCTGAGAGTGCTTTCAAGTCCTGCACTGGGGACATATTTGGTGTCCCTGTGCATGGTCAAGCTCAAACCGGTTGCAGGGGTTACCAGCCCCTGCTCTGGCGCAAAACTGGACAAAGGAAATGGGTGTAGCCACCCCTCTTACCAAACCCTCCCATAGGTGGGTCCCCTGAGTTAGTCCAACCCCTTCCTTGGGTATAAAGAAGGAACCTCTGTAACCAGAACTTTAGATATCCCTGGATGAAACTCTGAAACTGAATCCTGGAACTTCGACAATCTGCACAATGCCAGATGACTGAAGAATCTCCCTTGGAGTAAAGGAGTTACTCCCCTGCTTGGCAGGCACCAACAAAGCATCTGACCGGTGTGCATCTCCAAAGCTCCCGCTTGACTCTGAAGCAATTGCATCACAGGAGGTGGATTTTCATACTTCCCCGATACCAACCTGAGTCCCCAGCCAAGCTGAGATCCGGAGCTGTAGTGAGTAACGTGGAACCGGACCTCCTGGTCACAGTGCACATTTGCAAGTGCATCAGCTTCTCGACGTTCCTTGAGGCTGTGCATTGGACTACTTGTAGCCCAGACCCCAAGCACCTTTTCCTCCGAAGATTGCTGGCCTACACTCCACGAGTGTTCCGTGAGCCTGCCCTTTGTGTATTTGCTCAAGGCTCCTTCACGATCCCTGGTCCGTCAAGTGGTGGGTCCCTGTGAAGGCAACTTTTACTTTAATTTGGCTTTCCTGGTTGCTCCAGATGTGCTCTGACTCTACATCAATTGGGGAGTCCCCAGGACCTTGCTGGTCTGCACCAAAGCATTTCTTCTCTTTCTGTGTGGGTTGCTGTTGCCAAGGCTTGTTGTGTCCAATCGGGCACCGACCCTGCAGCACTCGACATCCTTCATGGGACAGCTCAAATCCAGCTCCTGGTTGTCCTCGACGCCTCCTGGTCCTCTTGGCTGAAGAGTCAAGCTTCCCCCCTTCTCACCTGAAGCACCAGACATAGGTGGGCATTCATCTATCGTGCCCCTGGTCACTGACAAGTGACCCAGACTCTGTCCCCTCTGCTTTCAGGTTCTTCACATCTTTGATCCAGGCTTGGATTTCTTCGGACACTTCTCCTCTTCCCAGCATCAGCACTTTTCAGTCTCCTGCCATTGAAAACGACAACGCGACCCGACACCATTTGACACCTATGCACCCGGCTTCCCTGGGTGAGGTAACACGAGTACTCCGGTGCTCCCATGGGTGTTGGCCCTAGAACCATCTAAGTCCAAAAGGGTTTGTTCCTAGTCCCCCTCTAAGTGTCCTTAAACTTTAAAAATCTAACCGCGACTTTCCCCATAGAAGCTAACGGGAGCTCGCAGCTGTGTTCTCACACTGCACATGGCCCCGTGGGTCCTCTGTGTGACTACCTTGGGTGGTTCCTTGGGGTCCCAGCGATTCTACAGGCTCTAGGCCTTGTGTCTAGTTAAGTCGTGGTTCTTATACCACTTTCTTAGTATATGGTTTGGTCCGCCTCTAGGGCCTAACGTGTATTGTGCTAATTTACTGTAAGATTTGTAGTGTAATTTATGTGTTTTTGCCTCTAGCCTCATAAAGAGACTAGTAGGGTGTGTTTAGGAATAAATACATATATTGTATAAATACACCTGGTGTGGTCTCCTTTCATTTAGCCACTCAAGAGATTATAGACTGGTAAAACAATCTGCTTTACACTCCTTCAAGACTTAGCCTGAAGGCTGCTCTCCATGGCTACCACTAGGATAGCTTTCAATAAAGGTTGTCTTTAACCTATCATCAATAAGGGGTTGTTTGGACTGGTGCAAGGTGCCCACTATAACTAGTGGACAGCATATACCAGGCCAACTTCTCACATTGGTGTGCAGCGTGTGGGATTCCAGCTTGCTATTGGTTTACCAGATAATCTCAAGTAAGTGACTAACTGAAAACCACTAAAGGTACCTAAGGTGCCTATAATACAAGCTTAAACTACAGTAAGTTCTACTGAACTTAGGGTTGTGTGTCAAGGGCTTAGCACACCCTTTCTACAACTCAAGACAGTTTAGTAGGCCACACTAGAGTAGGTAGTGCATACACCACACCTCACTAGTAATGTCTTCAAGGCCAGGCACCAGTGGGTCCCTGCCAGAAGCCAGTGAGCTTCTAGCCTCCATGTATGGCAAACTCCCATTCTTGGAATTGAGAGCATTGTGTAGTACTAAGAAGTTGAAGACAGGCAAAAGTGCAAACATCCAACGCCTCATAGAGGTACTCCTCCTAGATGATCTCAGAAGGACCTCAGGGTCTGATAGGGTAGGTAGAGTGGGTAGGGCAGCAGATGAGGAAGGGCCCAGGGGTACAGACACCCCTGATCTGACCTCTGGAGCTGGCCAGAAAGATGACAATGATCTTGACCTGGATAATGCAACTCCTCCTGAAGATGAGGAAGATGGCCATGAAGGTCCTCTCTTTACTCCACCAGGAAGAGTTGGGAGTGTGCCTAGAAGGTCCAGATCTCCTTCTCAGGAGTCTAACCATTCTGACACCTCCATAGGGACCTCTGTTTCCTCTCATTGGAGGGAAACCTCTCATGAGAGAAAAAAGAGACTGCTCAAGTATGAGGAATCTCAGCTTAGGATCAGAAGAGAGCAGATAGTCCCTAGAGCTTCATAGAGCTAGAAAAAAGATGGGACTAGAGTCCCATGGTGGCAGCAACTTCCCTATTGTTAGGGAGAGGTCTCCTGACCATAGAAACCTAAACAAGATTGTCCCTCCCTACCAGAGTGGGGATGACATCCACAAATGGATTACTGCACTGGAAAGGGCCTGTAAAGTACAGAGGGTCACCCAGCAGCAGTGGGCAGCAATCTTGTGTCTCTCCTTTGTAGACAAAGGTAAAGATAAGCTCCTCACTGTAAGAGAAGAGGATGATGATGATTATCAAAGCTTGAAGAGTGCACTGATTGATGGGTTTGGCCTAACCACTGAACAATATAGGTTAAAGTTCAGGGATACCCAAAAGGCACAGAATCAAGACTGAGTGGACTTTGTAGATTGTGCTACTAAGGCTCTGGAGGGCTGGTTGCTTGGCAGCAAGGTGTGTGATTTTAAAGGATTGTAGAACTTAATTATGAGGGAGCAGATCCTTAATAATTGTCAAAATAAGCTGTTGCATCAGTACCTGGTGGACTCTGATCTGACCTCTCCCCAAGAATTGGGAAAGAAGGCAGACAAATGGGTCAGAGCCAGGGTGAGGCAGAAGGTTCAGAACCAAGGTGGTGACCCAAAGAAGCAAGATTCAAAGAACTCTGACAAGGGTGGGGAAAAGGGTAAAGACGAGACGTCTTCTCAAGGTCCCCAACAATCTGTATCTGGGGGGAGGGGGGGGGGAGTCCCAATCTAACAAAGGTGAAGACCAAAAGAAACCATGGTGTAAAATCTGTAAACAGAAAACCCATTTGACTAGTGACTGTACAAAGTCCAAAGACTCAACTCCAGCCACCATTGCCCCTAAGGTAACTGTTCCCCCTAGTGCAGCTACAATTGGTGGTATTCAGAATAAGGGTGTAGTAGGGTTAACCCTGGGTTCTGAGATGGACTCTGGCCTAGTCAGAGTTCCAACTCAGGCTGTCATGATCTGTGATGTAGGCATGGACATGTCCTCCTTTGTGAGTCCCAGTAACTTAGGCAAATACAGACAGCAGCCTTTGATTAATGGAAAAGAGGCTTTGGCATTCAGGGACACAGGAGCAAGTGTCACAATGGTGACAAAAGATCTTGTGGATCCTGGGCAGATTATAATTGGGGAAATGTACCAAGTGATCAATGCTAGCAATGTCAGGACAGACAATTCCTTGGCAGTTGTTAATTTCTCCTGGGGAGGGGTAACTGGGCTTAAAAAGGTTGTGGTAAGTGCAGATCTCCCTGTTGAATACTTGCTTGGCAATGATCTGGAAACTTCAGCTTGGGTTGAGGTGGAGCTCAGGACACATGCAGAAATTCTAGGGATCCGTGCACATGTATTTGCTGTGACCAGGTCACAGGCCAAAAAGTCTAACACTGAACAGGCCCTGGATTCTGGAAGAATGGACCAGGTGCCTCCCAAGAGGAGGAGCAGTAGGGTTAAGGCAGTGCCTTCCCCCCTGACTCAGAATACATATCAGCCTCCTGAGGGAGATGATCTTGAACCTGAAGAAGGAACTGTCCCAGAGGATCTTGAACCTGACCAGGTTGATTTATTGGGGACAGGGGGCCCTTCCAGGGCAGATCTGAGCCAGGAGCAGTAAACCTGCCCCTCTCTTGAACCCCTCAGAAAGCAAGCTGCTGATGAGGCTGCAGGGAATGCTAGTGGCACCCATAACATTTATTGGGATGATGGACTCCTATATTCAGAGAGTAGAGACCCAAAGCCTGGTGCTTCCAGGAGGTTGGTAATACCTTTGAAGTTTAGTGGCTTCCTATTGACACTAGCCCATGATATTCCCCTAGCAGGACACTTGGGCCAAAACAAGACTTGGGACAGAATTGTTCCTCACTTTCATTGGCCCCACATGTCTCAAGATACCAAGGAGTTTTGGCGCTCCTGTGTAACCTGTCAAGCCAGTGGGAAGGCAGGTGGAACCACAAAGCCCCCCTGATACCACTACCTGTGGTGGGGGTTCCCTTTGAGAGGGTTGGGATTGATATAGTTGGTCCCATGGATCCTCAGACAGCATCTGAGCACAGATTTATCCTGGTGGTGGTGGACCATGCCACTAGGTACCCAGAAGCCATTACCCTTAGGACCACTACAGCACCTGTGGTGGCAAGGGTCCTCTTGGGTATAGTCTCAAGAGTGGGTTTTCCCAAGGAGGTAGTATCTGACAGGGGTGCCAACTTCATGTCTAGTTTCTTGACTGCAATGTGGAAGAAGTGTGGAGTTAATTATAAATTCACCACACCCTATCACCCACAATGCAATGGTTTAGTTGAAAGGTTCAACAAAACCTTAAAGGGCATGATCAAAGGTCTCCCAGAAAAGCTTAGGCGCAGATGGGACATCCTTTTGCTCTGCCTTTTATTTGCCTACAGGGAGGTGCCTCAAAAGGCGGTTGGTTACAGCCCTTTTGAACTTTTGTTTGGGCATCCTGTTAGGGGTCCTTTGTGTCTGGTGAAGGAGGGATGGGAGTTACCTCTCAAACCCCCTAAACAAGACATAGTGGACTATGTACTTGATCTCCGCTCCAGGATGGCAGAGTACATGAAAAAGCTAACCAAAAACCTTGAGACTAGCCAGGAATTGCAAAAGGCCTGGCATGACCAAAAGGTTGTGCTGGCTGTTTACCAGCCTGGGCAGAAAGTGTGGGTGTTGGAGCCTGTGGCCACACCAGCCCTCCAAGACAAGTGGAGTGGCCCCCATACAATTGTTGAACAGAAAGGGGAGGTTGACCACTTGGTAGACCTTGGAACCCCCAGGAGTCCCCATAGGGTACTCCATGTCAACAGACTAAAACCATATGTTGACAGGGCAGACATGGGCTTGCTCATGGCTACTGATTAGGGACAGGAGGAAGAGAGTGACCCACTCCCTGACCTGCTCTCTCAGAACCCTGATGATGGATCAGTAGATGGTGTAGCCTTGGCAGGCAGCATCACTGTCCAATAGCAAACTGACTGCAGAAAGGTTCTCAGCCAGTTCAGACATATGTTTTCTCTGACTCCAAGTCAGACCACCTGGTGCACTCATGAAGTGGACACTGGGAACAGACTGCCTGTTAAAAATAAGATTTACAGGCAACCTGATCATGTCAGGGACTGTATCAGGACAGAAGTTCAAAAGATATTGGATATGGCAGTCATTGAACCCTCAGATAGCCCTTGGGCTAGTCCGGTAGTCCTTGTGCCTAAACCTCACACCACAGATGGAAAGAGAGATATGAGGTTTTGTATGGGTTACAGGGGTCTCAATGTAGTCACTAGGACTGATGCCCATCCTATCCCAAGGGCAGATGAGCTGATAGATAATTTGGCCTCAGCCAAGTTTCTAAGCACATTTGACTTGACAGCTGGCTACTGGCAGATCAGACTAGCTGATGATGCAAAGCCAAAGACAGCATTTTCTACCCCTAGTGGGCATTATCAATTTGTGGTAATGCCCTTTGGTTTGCAGAATGCACCTGCCACTTTCCAAAGTTTGTTGAATAAAGTCCTTACAGGCCTGGAAGACTATAGTGCAGCATATCTAGATGATAGCTCCACCTGGGAGGATCACCTGGTCCACCTAAGGAATGTTTTGGAGGCTCTGCAAACAAGCAAGCCTAGCTATCAAGGCTACTAAGTGCCAGATAGGGCAGAGTCAGGTTGTCTACCTGTGCCACCTTGTAGGTGGAGGCCAGGTTCAACCATTGCAGAGCAAAATCCAGACCATAATGGACTGGGTTGCTCCCACTACCCAGACTCAGGTGAGAGCCTTCTTAGGCCTGACTGGGTATTACAGAAGATTTGTAAAAGGTTATGGATCCATTGTGACTCCATTGAATGACCTTACTTCCAAGAAAATGCCCAAAAAGGTTCAGAGGACAGCTAGCTGTCAAAAGGCATTTGATGACCTGAAGCAGGCCATGTGCACTGCTCCCATTCTGAAAAGTCCTGATTACTCCAAAAAGTTCATTTTGCAAACATATGCAACTGCGTTGGGGGTAGGGTCTGTACTGTCACAGTGCAATGATGAAGGTCATGATCAGTCAGTAGCTTTCATAAGCAGAAGGCTGACCCCCAGAGAGAAACGTTGGTCATCCATTGAGAGGGAGGCCTTTGCTGTGGTTTGTGCTCTGAAGAAGTTGAGGCCATACTTGTTTGGTACTCACTTCATTGTTCAAACAGACCATAAGCCCCTCTTATCGCTAAAACAGATGAAGGGTGAAAACCCCAAACGTTTAAGGTGGTCCATTTCCCTAGAGGGGATGGACTATACAGTGGAACATAGACCTGGGAGTAACCATGCCAATGCATATGAACTCTCCAGATATTTCAACATGAAGACTCAATTGGTCAAGGTGAGTTTATTGTCCCTGCATTTGGGGGGTGGGGTGTTGTGTAGGAGAGTAGGATCTGCTTCTTATGGTTACCCCCACGTTTTGCTGATGTAACACTGTTTTTCGACTTTAGTCTGGCTGGGCCCTGCTATTCAGGACCCCAGCCTAGCGGCTTCCTCTCTAAATGGATTCCTAGTACCTTAGGCACACATCAGAATGGATTCTGAGGTGCCCTTATACGTCCCTAGTATATGGTATACTATGTACCCAGGGCATAGGTACCCCAGAGGCATACCAGGGGCTGCAGCATGTATTATGCCACCCCTGGGAAGCCCTCAAAATGACACCACAGGTCTGCTACTGCAGCCTGGGTAAGGTGGTGCATGCACCCCTTACTGAGATATAGGTTCACTATATCTCACCTATCACTGCACATATAAAACTATCAGTCACCCCTATGGCAGGCCTTATCAATCCTGAAGGCAGGGTGCTTGGTTTTGTGTGAGAGGGTGCCCATGCATGAGCAGAGCCCCTCTGCAGCCTTCGGAATCTCTTCTCCGGGGTTGTCTGTGATGCAGCCTGATCATAAACTCTTAATTGCATTATAACCAAACGGTAAATGCTAACTTTGGACTGGCTGCACAGAAACATGTCGTGTTTGGTGTCAAACACCTTGGAATCATACCCCCACACCAGTTAGTATGAGCCCCCCTTCTAGAGGGAGAGACATGACAGCACCTGTATACCCGGTACCAGCTTTAAAGAGCCCTGGCATCACAAAATGGATGCTGCAGCCACAGACACGAGTCTGGCCTCCTGCTGCTGACCAAAACTCCGGCAGGAGAGGCCTGGACAATAGGTTTCCTGTCACAGGGACGTGTTACCACCTCCCAGACAGGCTTTAGTGTATTGGGGCTGGGTGGGTGCACTGAGTGCTTTGAAGTCCTGCACTGGGGGCAAATTTGGTGTCCCTGTGCATAGTACAGCTCAAACCGGTTGCAGGGGCTACCAGACCCTGCTCTGACGTGAAACTGGACAAAGGAAATGGGTGTAGCCACCCCTCTTTCCAAACCCTCCCATAGGTGGGTCCCCTGAGTTAGTCTAACCTCTTCCTTGGGTATAAAGAAGGAACCTCTGTAACCAGAACTTTAGATATCCCTGGACGAAACTCTGAAACTGAATCCTGGAACTTCGAAGATCTGCACGATGCCAGATGACTGAAGAATCTCCCTTGGAGTAAAGGAGTTACTCCCCTGCTTGGCAGGCACCAACGAAGCATGTGACCGGTGTGCCTCTCCGAAGCTCCCGCCAGAATCCGAAGTAATTGCATCACAGGAGGTGGATTTCCAGACATCCCGAAGCCCACGTGAGTCCTCAGCCAAGCTGAGACCCGTAGCTGTCGTGGGTAATGTGGAACCGGACCTCATGGTCACAGCGCACATTTTCAAGTGCATCAGCTTCTTGACGTCCCTTGAGGCTGTGCATTGGGTTACTTGTAGCCCAGACCCGGAGCACCTTTTCCACTGAAGATTGCTGGCCTACACTCCACGAGTGTTCCGTGAGCCCGCCCTTTGTGTGTTCGCTCGAGGCTCCTTCGCAATCTCGGGTCCGTCGACTGGTGAGTCCCTGTCAAGGCAACTCTTACTTTAATTGGGCTTCTCTGGTTGCTCCAGACGTGCCCTGACTCTCCGTTGCTTGGGGAGTCCCCAGGACCTTGCTGGTCCGTACCGAATTATTTCTTCTCTTTCTGCGTGGGTTGCTGTTGCCAAGGCTTGTGTTTTCCAATCCGGGCACCGACACTGCAGCACTCGACATCCTTTGTGGGACAGCTCCAATCCAGAACCTGGTCATTGTTGATGCCTCCTGGTCCTCGTGGCTGAAGAGTCAAGCTTCCCCTCTTCTCACCTGAAGCACCCGACATCGGTGGGCATTCGTCTATCGTGCCCCTGGTCACTGGCAAGTGACCCAGACTCTGTCTCCTCTGCTTTCAGGTTCTTCACATCTTCGATCAAGGCTTGGATCTCTTTGGACACTTCTCCTCTTCCCGGCATCAGCACTTTTCAGTCTCCTTTCATTGAAAACGACAGCGCAACCCGACACCATTTGACACCTATGCCCCCGGCTTCCCTGGGTGAGGTAACACAAGTACTCTGGTGCTCCTGTGGATTTTACCCCTAGAATCATCTAAGTCCAAAAGGGTTTGTTCCTAGTCCACCTATAAGTGTCCTTAAACTTAAAAAAATCTAACCGCGACTTTCCCCATAGAAGCTAACGGGAGCTCGCGGCTGTGTTCTCACACAGCACACGGCCCCGTGGGTCCCCTGTGTCACTACCTTGGGTGGTTCCTTGGGGTCGCAGCGATTCTACAGGCTCTAGGCCTTGTGTCTAGTTAAGTTGTGGTTCTTATACCACTTTCTTAGTATATGGTTTGCTCCCCCCAGGGCCTAACGTGTATTGTGCTAATTTACTGTAATATTTTAAGTGTAACTTATGTGTTTTTGCCTCTAGCCTCATAAAGAGACTAGTAGGGTGTGTTTAGGAATAAATACATATATTTTATATATATACCTGGTGTGGTCTCCTTTCATTTAGCCCCTCAAGAGATTATAGACTGGTGAAACAAGCTACTTTACATTCCTTCAAGACTTAGCCTGAAGGCTGCTCTCCATAGCTACCACTAGGACAGCTTTCAATAAAGGTTGTCTTTAACCTATCATCAATAAGGGGTTGTTTGGACTGGTGCAAGCTGCCCACTATAACTAGTGGACAGCATATACCAGGCCAATTTCTCACATACGACCACCCAGGGATGTTCATGGCAGGTTGTTAAGAGCCCTTTATACCCCATATAGGTGATGGACCCAACTGTGACCTGAGCATGGTACCCTCACTGTTAATGACTGCTTTAAGTCATGGTGCTTCCCCTCAACTACCGAATTTCCCTCGGAATTATAGAGGGAGGAGTACCACAAGGTCTTACCCAAACTTCCTATGGCTTCTTTGTAAGACAGAGAGCTAAATACTGGACCCTGGTCTGAATTTAGTGTGCCAATTGCGTATGTCCCAATGAAGACTTGCAAGTCCTTGATATCAGTTTGGGTGTCAGCCAACCGCTGTGGCTATACCCAAAGGAATCTGGAGCAAAACTCCACTGCCACCAAGATGTACTTGAATGGCCCGTCTGATTGTAAGGTGCCACAATGATCCAAATATACACAAGCCAGAGGCTTGTTTGAATTTCAGCAGATGTGGGACCTTTCATCTCCTGGCAGATGTCACATTTAAGGACAAAGCCCTTAGTCTGTTTAGTAAGACCTGGCCACCAATAGCTTTGCTGCAATAGTGAAATTCTTGCAGTAACTCCTATGTGTGCTGAACCCAGACCCTCATGTGCAGTTACTATTAATCCTAATCTGTGGTCAGTGTTAGGTATGACTGTCGCCAACTCCTGGAATGTAAGCATATGGTATGTTCTGTGCATCTAACTTGAAGGAGTACTTGAGTATAAAGCCTTTTGGCAGGTGTGTGTTGTTGTGCGCAGCATTGACAGCCACCATGATATCTCTGTCTATTCTCATGTTAGAACAAGTGATTACAGCAGTACCAACTGTTGCCTTAGCGTCATCAGCCATGCAATACCCTGCAACTTGAACGCCAAAATGTTCATGACTCATTGTGTGAATAACATGAGCCCGTGGCAAGCATTCTTTCAGCTTTGCCACCTGTTCCCAAAGCAACTTGTGCTTGATTGTGCAACCCTTAGAATCACAAAATCCATTCTGGCCCCAATAGTGCAGGTAAATACAAATACGAATCACACACTATGAGTGTGGGGAATCCATGATACGTATTCTGCAGTGCCAGTATCAGTGCTTCGAGTTCTGCCATCTGCTCTGTGCAGTCCCCAATGGACTGCGTGTAAGTTTGTTTTAGGATGGAATTCTCCTTCATGCATACACCCCTTTACAATCACGCACGCTGCAGAATATTGGTGTCTTGTACATACTGCGGGCTGGGCAGACCCATCACTGTAGATGATATGATCCTATTTGTTTAGAGGCATTATTTCATTCGGCAGAGTATATTCTTGTTTGTACTGCAGAAAGACTTGTGTTTGTAATGTAGAATCAAAGATGTAATCTACAACTGTTGCAATGACCGAGGTAGCTCATTGTATCCCTGGTGGAGTAATGCTTTGGCATTCGGAACGCTTGCTATGGTGATGGCCTCTAAAGTCAGGACCGGGGTTACAACAATTATGCGCTTACACTGTGCTAGTTCTCTCTCTCTCTCTCTCTCTCTCTCTCTCTCTCTCTCTCTCTCTCTCTCTCTCTCTCACTACAGCAGTTTGTACTGCTGTGAGTATTTTCTCAGTAGAAGCAAAACTCATCTCAGCGTTTGTGTATAAAAGTGATTTATATGCTATCGGTACTTTATCACCTTTGTTGAATGCGATGTAGGTGTACCCAGATGGTCCAGCGATCAGGAAATTAGTAGTGTTTACACGTGTATGTAAAAGTTTGGAAGCTTGCATATCAGCTTGTACGGAACATAAAATGTTTGTGTGTTACTGTGTCCAGTGTGTGCTTGAAATTTCTCGTCTTATCAAGTCATAGAATGGTCTTACCCATTTTGCATAATCCAAAATGCATGTCCTGTTAAAATAAAAAAAATTAAAAAATAGATTGCTGTCTTTTCAGAGTTGTTGGAAGTTGGAGCAACACGTATTTTGTTAAAAAATGGGTTGCTAGGCTTTTTCCTTCACTTGGCAATTCGTATCCTATAATAGGACATTGAGATAGGCAATTTTGGATTTTTTGAAATCTAATTAGTAGTCCATTGGAAGCAAACCCCAGAACTATGCAGTCTACTCTGTCCAAGTGTTCCATTAATTAATCATCCGTTAGATGTAGATCATCCACATAGGATAATGCCTCCTCATCAACATTTTGAAGTGACTCTGTTATTCTGGCTGAGAACCTCCCAGGGCTGTCCTTATACCCCGGGGCAATCGTCAAAATTGCCTCTGTGAGCCTAGTGCCAAAAATGCTGTCAAATATCTGCTTCCTGGTGCTATATCTTGGCAGAAAAATCCATTTGAGATATCTAATGTTGTTTTGTATTTTCTCTGCACAATATTATTTATTAGTACAGCACTGTGTGCATTTTGTACTGTGAATGTGCAAGCAGATGTGTACAAATGTCTGTAATCCGCAGACGTTATGAATTGTCCGGCTTCATTACCGGAAAAAAGGGATAGTTCATTGATGAGGTGCAAATTTCTATTATGCCTTGGCATTCAAGTTGTTCAAGGACTTCCTTTCCTTGTTTTTTAGCTTCATGTTTTATGGGGTGTTGTCTTTGGGTTTGAGGAGTTGATTTCAACTGAATCTTGTGATGAGGTGACTCATCATCTTACTCCACATGATTGCGGTATAGTGCAAGAGCTAGCTCTAACAGCTACTCCATGACATAAGAATGTTTCACTGATTCTGTAACAATGTCAGGAAAGGCCGGTAAAATTACAGTTTCCCCATTTGGGTACTCCATTACGAACTCAGTTGGCCAATCCTTTTTAGCCAAGAGAATATTGTAACTGTACGTCAAGTTATTTTGTATAAACGATGGGGTACATGTACCCAAGTATCGGGGTTCCCGCCATGATATGCTAACTCAGTGCTCCTGCCGCTAGATAATCCATCAGGTTCTGGTGAGCTATCGTGACGTCTGCTGCGCTGTCCAGCATCGTCACTGACCACACCCGTTCAGTAGCAGAGTATTTTGGGCATGTCTAATTTTAATTCCAGGTACCTATTTCTTTTGAAATGGAGGTTTAGGAGTCTTTGATTTCTATTCATTTTAGGTCTCGCCTGACCCAGCACATGCGCTGGTCTGGCGAGACTGATTGAGAGGGCTCCAAAAAGTGCTACCAGGCCAGCCTAGAGCTACAGTGCATGTGCGCGGGCGGGCACGCTTTACCGCGATTACTTTCACTTTCGTGGCCGCTTGGCATAGCCAATAGGTCTCACTTTTGGGACCTTATAAGTATTTAGTTATGCAACTGTTGCATGGCTAAACACTTATAAGGTCCCAAAGGCGAGACCTATTGCCTATGCCAATGCTTGTTTAATGATGTAGTGTGATTCCTTCTTCGGTTTCACATGCTCTTCCGATCTGCGCTCTGACCGTCCACCTCTCTCCGAACGTGTATCAGATGACTCCTGAAAGGACGCGAGGAACTTGTATCAGTATCCTGATACCTATCAGGCTTTCCAATGTCATCATGACTTCTAAAATTATATTTCTTTTCAGTGGAGTCCTGTTGAGGAGACCCACCATGTGATTGTGTCTTGTCTTTATTTTTTGGTTTATTATCCCATTTCTTCTTTGTTGAAGAATAGGGTGCTTGCTTAGAGTTATCCTTTTCAGAATTACTCTTAATTTATGGATTCCCAGTTCTGGCTCCCAAATTATCTCTCCCTAGTGTTGCATTCTTCGATAATTTTAGACAATTCCCGCTGCTGGTGTGCAGGAGTGAAATCTCTCAGGCGTTATTGTATGCACAATGCTGCTGCCTCCCCTTTTATGTTACTTAACATAACGGCTGACACTGCGGCAAAATTGCCCATCAGTTTCATGCATAAGCCCAGAGCAGGTGCTGCCCCATACTCATTCTGTACTTGTTTCAGAACGTCAGGCAAAACAGCCGGAGAAGGGGTACCATGTGTTCTGGTGTAAACGGCAGCAAAGACCGTACCCCAAGTTGCGCAGCCTTACATCGGGGGAGTCATCCCCACTGGCAAGCAAATAGTCAATATTCTGTGTTTTTCCTATCGGCTCATATGGAGAAACACTGCTTCAAGCTGGCTTGTTTATTTGCGCTATTCAGTACAGAATTTGCTCCTGACTGGTGGGAATCTTTCCTACTATGGCATTCAGTGTTTGTGAGCTGATACCTGTAGTAGCCAATTGTGGTTGTGCAGCTTGAGCAGTCCGCGTAGGGTTTACTGTAAGTGTTTGCATTTTGAACTGGTTGAGATTTCTGTAAATTTTCACTAAATCTTTGTATAGTGTACGGATTTTTGCTGCAGTTAAATTAGCAGTATTACAGTATTAGGATGCAGTGAGTGTGCTGTTAAGACCGGCCATGTCGCTCCTTCTTTACTGAGGAGACCAAATCTCACGTTTTCTGTTGTGTGTGGGAGAGTGTCTTTAAATCAATTAATATGTTCTTGGTACGAGAGGAGAGTAATCTCTATGTCCTCATATGGACTGTATTCATCTGGTGTTTCTTCCTCAAAGTAGGTATGAAACAGTTGCGTACAAGCATCTGTGGCTGGGAATCTAACCCAGGAGTAGATTACCTTTGTCCTGAATGATTTGTTTGCCTCAACCACAAAATTAATATCTCCTCCTGTGATAGGGAGACCAAAATTTATTAATTTTAGAGTAATCGCATGTCTGCAGTTCACGGTGATATTTAGTGCCCCTTCTTTCTCCTCATCAGCCATTGTTTCAAAATGTTTGGGAGAAAAAAGGAATAGCCTACAGCCAATGCATAGGGTCTACCTTCTCAGTTAAAGTGGATTTTCCTCCTGGAGGAGAGGACTCGTCTCTGAGGTAGCACGATTGAACTACTCAAGCGATCCATAAAATAAGAACCCAACCAACGTTGGAGGCACCATGTTGTGTAGTTCAGACTAATTCGTAGGATCTGCACGTTTGTTAGACAAAATAAACTTTGGGTGAGGTGCTTAGACTGATTTTATGCACCCTGCATTATATGTTGGCCAAAGTCCAACTACCTAACAGTGCCACCATCAGCCCCCCTAACACAAACAGGGAGCGAATAATTTCTGGCACCCACTGAACATGACAACCCTGTCCCCTTAGGGATCGTGTTAACAGATCTAGAACCCTTTTGCTCAGTCACTTGTGCTGTCTTGTTCTCGGAGAAATATACAGAGAATACACAATGGGATGATTTCAATATATTTATTGAACCGTTATTCCTGTATAGAATACATATGCTGCAACAATCAGTAGACAGAATCAGATGAAATTGGTTACAAGCACCAAAATGGTAAATAGCAGGTATAGTTCAACCATGGTGCTAAAACAGTGTATATATGCAGACCTATGGTTCAGGGTAGTACTCTTCTATGCAATCCTTACTATATGTGTGTCTAGAGTGTATGTAGGTGTATAGCCAAGAATCCCCCATGGGATGACCCAACCCCATTACCTGGAGGGAAAAAATGTATAACCCCATCCTGAACACCCTTCATGGAGATGTCAGGTAACTGCTTGGGAAAGCCTCAGCATGCAGGAACCTTCTATGGCAGCTGAAATGTCTTCTCTGCTAACCCCCGGAAATGCTGATTCATTTATAATAAAAAGCATCCTTGCGATGTACGTGTAGATTAGCATTGTAATGGATATATAGATACCCATGTCGCCCAATTGATGAAGATAGAACAACATTTGTGCAGCGGTTGTAAAAGCCTTGTACTCGGTGTTCAGGGCATCATTATAATGTTGCTAAAAGACAGATGAGTAAGCCAACCAGTTTTTGAGCAACTAATCCAACAGGGGTACACACACAAATGTGTGTAAAAGGTTATAGTACAATGTTGTTGTGAAGAAAGTGGACACTGTTAGAAAAGTGCAGCTTTTCTACATGGGGCTAACTCATGCACATAAACTATATTAATCCCCACCCTCTCAAAGGGTACCCACACAACAGGTAGGAGCACCAAGGGTACCTTCGTCTGGCCAGCAGACTTGCTGCTGGCCTGACAGACCAGACAGGTACGGCAAAACTTCTCCACATCCTAACCAACTCCTGGCCAGTAAAACAGAGATGTTAACCTGTCCTTTGTATTTCTGATGCCCAGGTGACCAGCTAAGGGTACTTCATGGGCTAGCTACAACAGTAAATTCATGTGCACCTGCGGAACCACCACCCGTTTGCTGGATTCAGGCTCTGGGTCTGTGGGTTTACTGTAAAGGAGCTCATCTTCCCAAGTCACCTTGTGCTTTCTGACTACTCCAGTAGAGACCTGCTCCTGAGCAGGATTCCATAGGCCAACAAGTGTAGGACACTCAGACTATGCCTTACAACACTCCTCATGGGACAGTCTTCCTGCCACCAGCAACTCCTGTAGCTCTGGCAGGGAACCAGACTTCAACACCTTAACCGCCTCTGGATGCTCACCCTCTCCTCCAACTGGAGCAGGAGGTGCAGACACCAGGACATGTACCTTCTTAGAATCTGTCATTTTTTTCTTGTTATGGCCTATTCCCCTTATTTTGTCTTCCGCTAGGGTGGTACTGTGACAGGGTGGCCCCGACACACCCTCCCTATGCGGGTGTGGGCGAGTGGTGGTCTGCTACCTCCCCTTCATCCATTCTGTTTCATCCCTACCAGGAAGAATGGAAAGAAAGCACAGACACCTGGGAATCGGCGCTTCCTAGCGAGTCTGTACCTGGCCCCTTTAAGCAGAACGAACGGCTCCTCGATGACCCACCTTGGCGCAACGTCATTGGCGACTCATTGGACAAATACCCGGAAGATCCAAAGGAGGTGTGTCTTTTGACCAGCGCGAGGACGACGGCGGAGAGGACAACGGAGGAAGTGGCGTGTCAGCGGTCTGCGGAGTCGGAGAACACGGAGAGTACGGAAACGGGAAGCAGCCCAGCAAAGACAGCAGCAGAACGCGAGCCAGGAGGCCAACGACCCGGCGAACCCCCGAGCCATGTACCTGGGGGTGCGTGGCTGCTACAGGTACGGGAGCGGCTGTCAAGGGTACTTGGGAAGCGGGAGAGGGCGCAGGTGTAGAAGCGGCGCTTTGAACACCCGAGAGCCGCGCTGCTTCAATCCAGTCACATAAGCCTTGTCTACCCCTCCCCAATCACACTCCAGTCACTCAAGTGCATGTTTACGGAATCACGTTTTGGTGTACTCCCTCACTCCCGGGCCCTGGGGAAATTCATGACGTTAACAACCGAAAACTGACCCCGTGCCTCTCTGTTCCTTTTCTTCCACACGCGAGGGAAGTCCCAATAAAGACACCGGCCTGAGTACGTCAGGAATTGAAAAGAACCCGGAGGACGTCGGAAAAGGAACTCCGAGCTACACACGAGGAAGGAGGTGGTCAACCAGAAAAATGACTGTGTTAAACAGCGGGAAGCCCGGAAACACGGACTCCCTCCAAGAACTGCCTAAAAGACGTTCCCTATAAGTAAAAAGGAAATACAGAGGAATAAAACCTTATAGCAGCAGACCTGGTCTCCGGTTCCTCACTGTCCCATCTTCACAGGTACCAATCTCACTAGGAAGTGGTTTAACCATTTGTGCCCTAGTGAGCACAGCTTAATTAAATCCAGTGCATATAGGCTTCAGGGCTTTGTACTAACCCTGGTTCAACCGGATTATTCCCCAGGAAGCCCCCAGAGCCCTGCTTCTATCGTACCTCAATGGCCATCTTGCCATTCACCACTACCTCCACTCTGGCAAGATGGTACTCCATGTCATCAGCGCTATCTACGAGTCCATAACCCTTTGAACCAGGGTTGATCTCCTCGGGTTTGAGATATTTCCGTTCAGCCATAGTCTTGTGGCCACCAGTATCCCTCATGGCAGGAACCTTGCCATGCTTAATGGCTTCTGGGTCGAGTTGCCAGATGTCCCTGGTTTCTAAGTGAAACTCAGATAAGCCTCCCTTCATGTCTGCCTGCACTGAAAGCACACTTAGTATCACTGGTGCTATCACTGCGTCCTTCACTGTGTTGTCCATCTTTAAGTGTCTCTTTTGGTGACTCTTATAGAGTTTAATCACCTTTGGAGTGAAAGGACCCTTATGTTGCCTGACAAAAGAAAAGGTGACACGACTTCTGTTGGCAGTATAGCATAGAGTTTATAAAATGTGTGCAGAAGGTCAGTTAGCTCAGTGGAACTGGAATCTGAACTTGAACTTCCAATGAGCCAGATAGTTTTTTTTTATAGCTTTGTAACTGCAAACATGTCATACCTTTGCATATTAAACCAAACATTTGCTTTAGCACAACATTATCATTTAATATCAAAAGTTAATACTTTCTGCAAAAACATCTAACAACACGTTTACGGATTGCGACTCATGCACATGTTATTGTTACATTTTCAAGCCACAGCTGCACTACTGGTGTCCTTGGCTTGTCTCGTGCTTTTAAGCCTAACAATGCTCTACTCCCTACACGTCTACTGCTCTGCAAGCCCTAACTCCCTACTTATCCTGTACCTCTGTGCTTCTATTTTCTCAGTGATGTGTTATTGCAATGCTGCCGTGTGACTTTCCATTTCTGCTGTGTCGAATTATATTTCTCTATTCTACTAAAGCTTTTGTCTACTTCCCTACCCCCAGAGCCTGACTCTATTTATGTTTTTTATTCTGCTATTTTGGACATCTTTGGCCAGTAGTTTTCCTTTAACACGTACATGTGTACACTTCTTTCATTGACATGAGTAAGCTTTCTTCATTTTCTTCATTCATTGTAACATTCCCCCCTTTGTTTGTAATTTTAACTATTTGCTCACCTTCCCATTTCCTGGAAGTCATGAATGTGTATACATTCTCCTCAACGTCCTGCATTTTATTGACCAATCTAGTAGTGAACATCCCACCCAACTTCTGATTAACCCCTTTGCAACATTCTATCACTATCTGGAAGGCACCAAACATCAATAGCAATATTACAAGAACAGGTAAGGAGGCCTCAAATAGTCCTGACATCCAGGATGGCACCCCAGTGAACCACCCTGAAAACCATTCTTCGGGGCACCCCCCTTGTCCAGCATCTTTTTTTTAAAGGTATTCAGAGTTTGTATGGCGTCTGCTAGTGTTCCAGTATCTGTGTCATTGGCTGGAATATACGTGCAGCAAGCAGTTTGAATCTTGGCACATACCCCACCCTCCACAGCCATCATTAAGTCCAACACATATCTATGCTACATAAGCATTACTCTCATAGCTGGCAACTCTTTTTTGAGTGCTTTAATGCCATTCTCAGTGGCGTTGATGGGTTTCATCAACTCCCATTGAGTATTCTGAAGCCAATGGCAGACGCTTTTGCTTGAACGAACGCAAGGTTGCTGCCGAAGTTGAGTCGTGTGTTATTAAACAGTCAGGATGTAGTACTGAAATACTCTGCAGCTCTCTTCCTCCAGTTATGGTGCAGGAAGGTCCTGGAAACACCAGGGATAGGTGTGCACAGTGATCAAAGAACAGAGACCTCTCCACCTGAAGGAGGTCATGGATACAGCCACTCACCACAGTTGCTGAATAATCCATTAGGCCTGAGGTGCTTCATTGCATGTCAGCATTATTTCTTGTATCACTGCAATTGATGTTGTTTCCCACTGGGACTGTTCCATTTCTCCAAAAACACAAAGAGAAAAGAATAGGGTTTTTACCTGCTCTATGTTCTCATCCCATACTGCAGGACACTTTTGTCATGTGCTATTTTCAGTCTGATTCACCTTCCATAGAGAAAGTGCCCCGCACCAAAATGTAAACCCATGGTGACAATGAACATGAAGGTATACTGATCCATTTGCTCAGAAATATGCCCTTTCTTGACAATCGCTGAGGCGGGGTGTGGAGGAGTAATTCTTGTAGATAGGTATAGGTCAGGATACTCCTAAAAAAACCCTGCTTTACTATTTTAGCTCTTCAAGTTTCATCCTTTTACCTCAAAATTAGTGTCTTGGCCATTGCATCTAACGTCACTACTAGCTCTTTGTGGAGTGATAGAACGCTCATTACATCTGCTAACTCTTTCTCATATTGTGTGCTGTATACTAGGAATGTTCCTTGTTTGACCTGCAGTGGTTGCATCTGCACTTGTATACTGCAAAGGAAAAGATGTAACAGATACATGGTTATATTTGGTATATCTGTGGACGACTGTAGCCTATCTGAGTCGGTGGCATGTGGAATCAAAGAACAAACAAAGCAAGAAGTGTTAGAAGTCTGTGTACCTATCTCTGCTATGTGCTGATACCACATATTATCTAATAAGCTAGCATGAATACTATGGGATATATTCTTCTATTCGGGTACTGGTCTTTGCAAGCATGTGATGTTTTTACATAGTCCCATATATGAGGTTAAATACCATTGCACTGTAGCCACCTGCATAAGAAGACATTAAAAAAACAGCAATACATAGCTGTCCGCTAGTGGAGTCGACAAAATACTCAACTCACTCTTTGAAGGGAGACATTGTTAGTCCTGTGCCTCCCTTTTCCCCTCTTGTTCCCCTTCTCTCTGTGTATGGAAGTGTCTGAGGCAAGGCGAGATCCACTCGCACATCTGTCAATGGATCCATGGTCTCAGTCCATCCACTTTCACTGCAGTGGGGGTACTTATTGTCACTGAAAAGGGGCCGTCGAATCTGGGATCCTTCCATTTGTGGAGAAATTCTGCACATCTTTTGGCCAACAGGTATCAGACTGGTCTACTGGGCTGAGGTGGTCTTCTCCTTTTGCAATACCTGTTTATAGAAGAAGTTGACAGAGTTCATTAACTCAGACAAATAATTTGTTTCCCACCCTAAAACCTCAGGTGTCTTATGGACATCTGTCTTTTGTCATTAAAGGGGTGGGCATGGGATGTCCTGTCACTGTTTGATGTGGTGTTAAACAGTGATCACTTAATGACTAATTTCTGAGGACGTACCTAGCCAGCTGTAGGCAGTGCAACCATTTCTTTTAGCAGAGTAGACCATAGTTTGCTTATTTCATTCTTGGGGAGGCCATTCAGGCGCTCCACAATACCCTTACTTTGGGGATGATAAACAGATGGCAGTTTATATTTTATTCCTAGGGAGGTGTAAATGTGTTGAAATGCTGCATTGACAAAATGGGGCCCGTTATCAGAGCGGAGAGCTTCTGCCACGCCCCACCTCAGTGTCACCTCTCTTATCAGAAGATTGGCTGATGCTTTAGCATCATTATGTACACAGTGTCCTGCCTTAATCCATAGTGAGAATGGACAAATAATTACTATAAGATATCTTTAATTGTTACATCTTTCTACCATGTCAACAAAATCTAAGTGTAGATTTTTAAATGGACCTGATGGGCTTGGTATTGTTGAGGTGATCACCGTTAAGATCAGCTTGGGGCAATACTGTTGACATACTGTGCATTCTACAATGTACATAGTGATAATTTCAGATAGTTGTGGAAGAAACCAATCTGCCTGTAAAGCAGCAAGAAGATACTCTTGTGCGGTGTGTGCTGGGAGGTGTAGTTGCTCTAGATCTGTGTACAAAAGAGGTTGAGGCATTACTGGCTTGCCTGTCCTCTCTTGCCTGTAAATTAAATCTGTTGATGACTGAGTGTAGCCTCACTGCTCTCACTGCTCTCTTTTATGAGGTTCTTGCAAGTCATGCAAATGTAATTTGGCTGTCTCGGCATTAGGGGGCAGTAATTTTGTTGTATCCTATTACCTACTTGTCATCATACCTAATGTTTGCTCATCACACTGATCATTATTTAGGAATGCATTAGATGCTTCTTTTGCTGCCAAATCTGCCAGAGCATTGCCCCTGGAGATAAGGTCTTGCTGATTGGCGTGCACTTCACACTTTATCACTGCTACTTTAGATGGGAGGCTTAAAGCTTTTCTGGGCGGTATGTCTGTTGCATCCTATTGCTTACTTGTCACCTTACCTAATGTGTGTTCATCACATTGATTATAATTTGGAGATGCTTTAGCTGCTTCTTTTGCTACCCAATCTGCCAGAGCATTACCCCTTGAAACAAGGTCTTGATGATTGGTGTGCACAACACATTTTATCACTGCTACTTTAGATGGGAGTGTTAAATCTGTTCCTAGCTGTGCCAATACATTTTTATGTATCACGGAGGACCCATTAGATTTAAGAAATGCCCTCCTTTCCCATCTGTGAATGCCAGAATGTACATTGGTGGTCACGTATGGTGACCTCTAGTCCCTCACTAATTCAGCCACCTGTGCCAAAAAATGAGATGGTAGTGGCATCTGTCTACAGATTTCTAATGCATCTAATGTATCAGAGGATCCCTGCCATCAGTCCAGTTTATTATTTTCCCATTAGTGTGGTACTCTTTTAAAGCAGTCAAACGTGGTACAGTCAGGGTGGCATAATAAAATACCCACTGTCTCACATAATTGTAGAGTCCTAGGAATGGCTGAATGTGTTTTGCTGTGGTGGGCTTGGGCATGTTTCTGATACTTTCTGCTCTGTTAGGTGTCACCCACTTCCCATCTTTGGATTTTATCTATCCCAAATAATGAACTTCTGTCTGCACATATTGTAATTTGTCTTTGCCCACTTTGTATTCTGTTTCTGCAAGCATACAAAGGAGACCAATAATATCATCCCTGCATATGTTTTCAGTGGAGCTACACACCCAAATGTTGTCCACGGAGTATAAAAAGGTGTTTTTGCATTTTATGTTTGCTAAATCCTTTTTCACTGTCCTGTTAATGATATTCAGTGACTCACAATAGCCTTGGGGTATCTTTCTATGGCAGTACTGAGCTTGTCTGTATGTAAACCCTGTTAAATACAAACTATATGGGTGCAGTGTAATGCTAAAACTTGCATTTTTCAAACCAATTGCTGAAAAGTAGGTGGTATCTGTAGGAATGATTGTCAGTATGCTTGGTGAATCTGGCACCACTGGAAATTCTAGAATTACTATATTGTTCAGGGGACGGAATCTTGAATCATTCTCCAAGTCTCCCCCTTAGCCTTTTTTATTGGATAAATCGGTGTATTACTATTACACAATGATGTTCTCTTGTATATTACTCCCTGCTCAGGTAAAACCTCTATTGTGGGAAAGATGCCTTCTGCTTCTTTAGATAAGAGATGCTGACCTACCCTGGGCAGTATCTCCCCGGGTTTGTGTGTTATATTCACAGGCTCTGCTCCTTTAATCAGTCCCCAATCGTGTGGTCCCTTTGTCCACTGACTCTCTGGTACCTTTGCCAAATCCTTTTCTCACATTGTACTGTCTTATGTGTCTTTTGGCATCGTCCTGTATTGCAACTGTACTCTGATGGGAATGTCCATCAGAAATAATACTGTCTAAATTGATGGGCAATCATCAAATATGTCTTCATCTGATATGTCTCTCAATTTGACCTCTCCATCCATAAATACTACTGATGCCCACGTTGCTTGCCTGCTGTCACATGCTCCTAATAATATGTAACGTGGCTTTATTTCAAGGGCCATTCACCCCTTCGCTGCTAGGCCTTTCCCCCCCCCCCCCCCTGTGCAAAGCCTTTTTTGGGCTATTTGGGGTAGTGCGCGCTTAGGCCCCTGTAACTTTTTGACCACATAAGGTATCCACACCAAATTTGCGTCCTTTTCTTCCAACATCATGGGGATTCTAAAAGTACCCAGGGTTTGTGGATTCCCCTGGAGGGGTCCCAGAAATTAGCCAAAATACAGCAAAACTTTGTTTATTGGGGGAAAAATGGGCTGCAAATGAAAGCGTCTGGGTTTTTCTATGCAAATGATATCAAAAAATGGTTTGTGGGGCTGAAATCACCATTTTCCCAGCTTTTAGGGAATGACAAATTTTTGTCAGAATACCAACATTTTTTACACAGTTTTGGCATTTTTCTGGGACATAGCCTATTTTTGCTATTTTTTGTGCCTTCAACCTCCTTCCAGTTAATGGTAGAAATGGGTGTGAAAGCAATAATGGATCCTGGAAAGCTATACATTTTAGAAAAGTAGACACAATTCGGAATTCCCCAAGGGGTCATTTGTGTAAATCCATCAAGGTTTCTTTATAGAAACTAACAGTTAAATATAGGAAAAATTGAAAAGTACTTGAAAAAAACAGCCTTTTGTGTCAACGTTTCCACCTGTAACTTCTTCTAATTATGACAGCTCTTTGAAACAATATACCATTACATCCGCTGGACCTTTTTGGTTGTGGGGATATATAGGACTTGTAGGTTCACCAAGAACCCGACGAACCAAGATTCAAAAACTGAGCAGCAATTTGCAATGGTTTTTTATGTTCCGGGTATATAGCAATTATTATGGGAAAATGTACACATGGAAACATCGGTATTTAAGACACCTATGTATTTCTGAAATAGGTACAAATTATAGAGTTTAGAAACAGTACATATTTGCACATTTTCGAAATTGGGAATACTCATACTAGCATGAGAATTATCGGTCATTTTTCAAAATGACTTCTTTTTTACACAATGTCTTTCTTTTGGAAGGCAGAAATGCATCAAAAATCAATAGGTAATAACAGTTGCTTTACAAATCTGAATTACCCAAAGTCTCCCGATAAAAATGGTACCTCACTTGTATGGGTAGGCATAGTGCCCACGACAGGAAATGGCTCAAAATCCAACGTGAACACACCACATTTTCACAATGAAATTTACCCTTTTTTGCGAAGTGTCTAGCTGTAGTTTTTGAACAGTAGCTCTGCTGGCACCTAGGGAAACCTAGCAGACCTATACATTTTTTTAAACTAGACACCCAGCCTCCCACCAGGCTCTGTTACCCAGAACTCCTTGCAAACCTAAAAAATTGTCCAAAAAAACCCATTTTCCCCATATTTCTGTGGTGGAAAGTTCTGAAATCTGCGTGGATCCACAAATTTCCACCCACCCCGCGTTCCCCAAATTCTTCCAAGAAAAATGGTACCTCACTTGTGTGGGTCGGCCTAGTGCCCGCGACAGGAAACGGCGCAAAACGCAACGTGGTCACACCTCAATTTCGCAGTGAAAAATTACCCTTTTTTGGCAAAGTGCCTAGCTGTCGTTTTTTAACCCTAGCTCTGCCGGCACCTAGGGAAACCTAGCAAACCTATACATTTTTTAAAACTAGACACCAAGGGAAATCCAGGATCGGGTGTCATGACTGCCTCCCACCAGGTTCTGTTACCCAGAGTCCCTTGCAAACCTACAAAATTGTCAAAAGAAACACATTTCCCCCACATTTCTGTGGTGGAAAGTTCTGGAATCTGCGTGGATCCACAATTTTCCACCCACCCCGCGTTCCCCAAACTCTTACGAGAAAAATGATACCTCACTTGTGTGGGTTGGCCTAGTGCCCGCGACAGGAAACGGCGCAAAATGCAATGTGGTCACACCTCAATTTTGCAGTGAAAAATGACCCTTTTTTGGGAAAGTGCCTAGCTGTAGTTTGTGAACCCTAGCTCTGCCTGCACCTAGGAAAATCTACCAAACCCACACATTTCTGAAAACTAGACACCCGGGGGCTTCCAGGGAGGTATGGCTTGCGTGGATCCCCCAACGTTTCCTTACCCAGAATCTGCTGCAAACCTCAATTTTAGCTGAAAAAATCACTTTTTTCACACATTTTGTGTGGGAAAGTTGTGGCATCACCGAGCTCACACAAATTTCCCACCACCCAGTGTTCCCCCAGGTCTACCGATAAAAATGGTGCCTCACTTGTATGGGAGGCCCAAGTACCCGCGACAGGCAAGGGCCCAAAACGTAGTGAGGCGACATCAACATTGCCTATCAAAAAATGTTCTGGGCCCTTGCCTGTCGCGGGTACCCGGGCCTCCCACATAAGTGAGGCACCATTTTTATCGGGAGACCTGGGGGAACGCTGGGTGGTGGGAAATTTGCGTGAGCCCGGTGATGCCACAACTTTCCCACACAAAAATGTGTGAAAAAAGTGATTTTTTCAGCTAAAATTGAGGTTTGCAGGAGATTATGGGTAAGGAAACGTTGGGGGATCCACGCAAGCCATACCTCCGTGGAAGCCCCCAGGTGGCTAGTTTTCAGAAATGTGTAGGTTTGGTAGTTTTCCCTAGACGGCCGTCGAGCACGAGGCCAAAAACCCAGGTGACCCCCCTTGCAAAACCAGGTGGTTTTGAGATAGGCAATTTTGATGTCGCATCACTACGTTTTGGGCCCTTGCCTGTCGTGGGTACTTGGGCATCCCACACAAGTGAGGCACCATTTTTATCGGGAGACCTGGGGGAATGCTGGGTGGTGGGAAATTTGTGTGAGCCCTGTGATTTCACAACTTTCCCACACAGAAATGTGTGAAAAAAGTGATTTTTTCAGCTAAAATTGAGGTTTGCAGGGAATCCTAGGTATGGAAATGTTAGGGGATCCACGCAAGCCATACCTCCCTGGAAGCCCCCTGGTGTCTAGTTTTCAGAAATGTGTGGGTTTGGTAGGTTTCCCTAGATGGCCGCCGAGCACGGGGCCAAAAACCCAGGTGACCCCCCTTGCATAACCAGGTGGTTTTGAGATAAGCAATTTTGATGTCGCCTCACTACGTTTTGGGCCCATGCCTGTAGCGGGTACTTGGGCCTCCCACACAAGTGAGGCACCATTTTTATTGGGAGACCTGGGGGAACGCTGGGAGGTGGGACATTTGTGTGATCTCGGTGATGCCACAACTTTCCCACACAAAAATGTATGAAAAAAGTGATTTTTTCAGCTAAAATTGAGGTTTGCATGGGATTCTAGGTAGGAAAACGTTGGCGGATCCACACAAGCCATACCTCCCTGGAAACCCCCAGGTGTCTAGTTTTCAGAAATGTGTGGGTTTGGTAGGTTTCCCCAGATTGCCACCGAGCACGGGGCCAAAAACCCAGGTGACCCCCCTTGCAAAACCAGGTTGTTTTGAGATAGGCAATTTTGATGTCGCCTCACTATGTTTTGGGCCCATGCCTGTCGGGGGTACTTGGGCCTCCCACACAAGTGAGGCACCATTTTTATCGGGAGACCTGGGGGAACGCTGGGAGGTGGGAAATTTGTGTGAGTCCGGTGATGCCACAAATTTCCCACACAAAAATGCATGAAAAAAGTGATTCTTTCAGCTAAAAATGAGGTTTGCAGGGAATTCTGGGTAAGGAAACGTTGGGGGATCCATGCTAGCCATACCTCCTTGGAAGCCCCCGGGTGTCTAGTTTTCAGAAATGTGTGGGTTAGGTAGGTTTCCCTAGATGGCTGCCGAGCCCCGGGCAAAAAACTCATGGGACCCCCATGCAAAACCAGGTTGGTTTGTGATAGGTAATTTTTGATGTCACATCAATAGATTCTGGGCCCTTCCCTACCGCGGGTACTTGGCCCACCCATACAAGTGAGGTACCATTTCTATTGGGATACTTGTAGAAATGCTGGGGTTTGGAAATTTATTGTTACTTTCCGCCGTGTGAAAATTTGGGCACAATAATGCAAGGAAAATGTCATAGTCACATTTTGAGGTTTGCAGGACATTGTGGGTAAGATAACTTGTTAGGATCCACAAGAGAGACATCACCATGCACTCCCATGGGTGTTTAGAGTATGACAAAAACTACAGTTGTTAGGTTATTCTTAAAGGAAATATACAGCTTGGCAGAGAGACAAAACAGACAAAGATTACTGCACAGCCATCTATTCCTTAAGCACACACACATACTGTTTGGATTTGGCCCTAGGGCGAGTGATGGTTCAGTATATAAAATTGTATTAACAAGAGATTTCACAAAAATGAAATGCACTGTCAATAATTGAATGGACAAAAAACTAAACCAGTGACTCGCAGCTCGTGAGCTGTAAAGCTACTTCAAGGCACCAACCGCTTTACAGGCAATTCACACACCTTTCATACATGATACACACAGGACCATTTACACCAACAGGCACAAAACCAACACATTACAACATTCACAAAAAAGGACAAGGTACACCCTGCTTGACAAAAACAGAAAAGACACATTACTATGCACAACCACCAATTCCTCAAGCACAAATACATACTGGTTGGATTTGGCACAAGGGTGAGTGATGGTTCAGTATTTACAGTTGTATTAACCAGAGATTTCACAAAAATGAAATGCACTGTTAATTGAAAGGACGAGAAACTGAACTATTGACTCACAGCTCGTGAGCTGTAAAGCCATGACAAGGCACCAACCTCTTTACAGGCCATTCATACACCTTTCATACGTGTGACACATACAAAACCATTCACAACGCCAGCCGCGGGCCCAGCACATTACAACACTCACACCAGCAGGCAGCGCCATTCAAGGGCCCATCACTTTCACACGCCCACATTCCTGACACAGCAACCACACCAGCTCACGGATTACGTTGAGTGGCGTTTGGCTAGCAGTGTGTGTAGTGACCAGCAGCTAGTCACTACTCACACACCGCCAGCCAAGCGCCAGTCCACGCTTACCACACTGCCAGCCAAGCGCCAGTCCATGCACACTGCCAGCCAAGCGCCAGTCCACGCACACCACACCGTCAGCCATGCGCCAGTCCATGCACACCGCCAACCAAGCGCCAGTCCACGCACACCACACCACCAGCCAGGCGCAAGTCCACACACACCGCCAGCCAAGCGCCAGTCCACGCACACCACCAGCCAAGCACCAGTTCAAACACACCACCAGCCAAGTGCCAGTACAAACACACCGCGAGCCAAGCACCAGTCCATGCACACTGCCAGCCAAGCACCAGCCCACGCACACCGCCAGCCAAGCACCAGTCCATGCACACCACACCGTCAGCCATGCGCCAGTCCACGCACACCGCCAACCAAGCGCCAGTCCACGCACACCACACCACCAGCCAGGCGCAAATCCACACACACCACCAGCCAAGCGCCAGTCCACACACACTGCCAGCCAAGCACCAGTCCACGCACACCGCCAACCAAGCGCCAGTCCACGCACACCACATCGCCAGCCAAACGCCAGTCCACGCACACCGCCAGCCAAGTGCCAGTCCACGCACACCACTAGCCAAGTGCCAGTACAAACACACCGCCAGCCAAGCGCCAGTCCACGTACACCACCAGCCAAGCACCTGTCTATGCACACCGCCAGCCAAGGTCCAGTCCACGCACACCACACCATCAGCCATGCGCTGGTCCACGCACACCACATCGCCAGCCAAGCGCCAGTCCACACACACTGCCAGCCAAGCGCCAGTACAAACACACCGCCAGCCAAGCGCCAGTAGAAACACACTGCCAGCCAAGCGCCAATCCAAACACACCGCCAGCCAAGCGCCAGACCACGCACGCCGCCAGACAAGCACCACTCCACGCACACCGCCATCACATTTAGGATTTGTTTTATATAAATGAGAAAACACAAACAAATTGAACATAGATACAAATCTACTAACACAAAAACTGAAACTAAATACACTACAGAAATGCCACCCTTGAAACTGAACAAAACATATTAAACAATAGAGGCCAGGCAGTTCACTTTACCACTCATGGATGCTCCCAAAAATTATTTTGCGTGTGGTACATTCTAAAACAAGCAGGCACACACAGCCCAGGGTTAGAAGGACACTCGGGGCAGTACATACGAGTCTCCTTCCGCATACAACTTCGCCAAAATACTCTACATCTCCTACTGAGAAAATCTTTTGAGGGTGTGGGAGGAATGTGATCAGGAAAGTGGCGATCTTTCAATCTAGCAACATCCTCCACCACTCTAACTCTAGGAACACTTGCCTGTTCCACTAAAATAAGGCTGCCTATTACAGACTCCTGTAACTTAACAAAAGTCATCTTTGACTCAGGACAAGAATCCTGGAACACAACAAAAGCATTAAAGGTTGCCAAGTGGAAAAGATGGATAGCCAACTTCTTGTACCAAATGTAAGCCTTACGAAGAGCAGTGTAAGGTTCCAACCTCTGATCTACTCTGTCAACACCACCCATGTACCTATTATAGTCTAAAATGCACACTGGCGCTTCAGCAACCTGACCCCAAACAGTCACAGGTGCAGTGCTTTCATCATGGATGGTAGTCAGCATGTAGACATCTCTCCTGTCTGAAAACTTCACAGCTAGAAGCTCCTCGCAACGCAACGCACTGCACTGTTCCCGCACAAGCTTTTGACAAACAAATTCTTTTGGGAAACCTTTACGGTTAGAGCGGATTGTGCCACAAGCAACAGTGTCCACTTTGGAAAATTCCCTGAACAACCGCACACCAGTGTAGAAGTTATCTACATATAAATGTTGGCCTTTGTTAAAAAATCCTCTACCAAGTTCCCACACAATCTTCTCAGTCACTCCAAAAGTGGACGGACAACCAGGGGGGGTAATCCTGGATTCCTTACCGGTGTACACCCTGAAATTAGAGACATATCAGTCCTACTGTTACACAGCATATACAGCTTAATTCCATAGCGTGCCCTCTTACTAGGAATGTATTGCCTAAAAACCAAGCGGCCCTTGAACAACACCAAAGACTCATCCACTGCAATTTCTTTTCCAGGAGCATAGATCTCAGAAAATCGATCAATGACAGGCCGAATCTTAAAAAGACGGTCACAATCAGGGTGATCTCGTGGAAACGCTAAACCATTATCGACAAAATGCATCATCCAAAGCAGAAACAAATACCTATCATGACTCATGACTACCAGAAAAATAGCAGTTGCCATCAAGGGACTAGTAGACCAATATGAAGACATTGATGGCTTCCTTAGCAAGCCTATCAAAAAAGTTAAACCCAAGAACTTCTTCATCTCTTCCAGGTTTGTGGGAGTCCACTGGGTAGCTCTAGAGTGGGGCTTAAGACTGGCACTTTTGTCCCTCAAAACTGTTCGGCTTACAAATTAGTCTGCTCAACAATCTCTGCCAAAAACACATCGTCCATAAACAACTGAAAAAAGTTATCGGCAAAAAGTTTTCAGTATTCACTCTACACCCTGGAACACCAGTAAAGTCTGTCAATGTCGGCTGCACCATGCCTGGGGCAACCCAGAGGTCAGCGCTTTCAACGGGAAGCCTTGCAGCCGCAGGCTGCAGCCCAGATGCCTCTTGCTGCACTATACCAACGGGAAGCCTTGCAGCCCCAGATGCCTCTTGCCGCACTACACCAACGGGAAGCCTTGCAGCCCCAGGCTGCAGCCCAGATGCCTCTTGCCGCACTATCGGTACATCAATCTCCTCCTCTAACACAGGCACTTCATCTGCACTCAGAGTATCTTCATCATCCGATGATTCCAAATGGAGAGAAAACTTACTGCCAGAATCGTCCCCTGCCTCCTCTGCCTCAGATGCAGCGTCACTCTCTAAACCATGGTCAGAGGAAGACTCAAAAAGCATACCAACAACCTGCTGAGCAGTAATCCTGCGGCTAGCCATTATCCTTCCTAAGAAAGGAGACTGCACAAACAAGTCAACAACAACCAACACTGTGCAAAACAAGTAAGTAAAAAAATGTGTACCTTTATCACAATGATCTATATGCTCAAAAACTATACAATTCACTTACAAGAGACAGCTACACTCACCAGCACCTACTCTGCAGAGACACAGCAAAAACAAACGATATCCCACTAGAAAGAAAAGAATAAAACAAATGACTCACAAGACAACAAAATAAACATCGAGCACAAATGCAAAAAGTTTTTGACACTCAGAAACCAGAAGCCAAACATACTGCTATTATTACACCATTTGCAAAAAACAAATTCATGCAGAGAAAAGAAACTCATTTACATTGTACAAAAAAACTGTCTCTTACCAAACACATGCAACTACACAAACAACAGAACCACCAGTAACGAAACCGCAACCAATCGCTTCCATTACTCACAAAAGAAAATCCCTGGTGCCTAGTGGGGTTTTCTGCCCTTCCTGGGGGCAGAAAGGGCACAAAAATAGGCTAATCTGCCCCCTATCTGCCCCCAGAGGGGGCAGAATACACATATAAAAAATCTGTCCCCTGGAAGTGACACTTGGCCAAGGGATTGCTTCCATTTTAATTTAAAAGAAGTCCCTGGTGTCTAGTGGGGTTTTCAGCCCCCCGGGCAGAAAGGCAAAAAAAACAGGCTAATCTGTCCCCAAGGGGGGCAGAATACGCATACATAAACAATATGTGCCCTAGCAGCGACCGTTGCCCAAGGGGTCACTCCCATTTCATTTTTAAAATGAGTCCCTGGTGTCTAGTGGGGTTTTCTGCCCAATAAAAATGCCGACCTGCCCTCATTACAAAATAAAATGGCCCCCTGGAAGTGACCCTTGCCCTAGGGGTCACTTCCATCATATTTTACAAAATGCCCTGGTGTCTAGTGGGGGTTAAACGAGGCGATCTACCCCCAGGGGAGGCAGAATATCCAATCAAACAAAATTGCCCCCCTGGAAGCGACCCTTGCCCAAGGGGTCGCTTCCATTACAATTGCACAACTAATCCCTGGGTCTCGTGGGCTTTTCTGCCCCCCCCCCTGGGTCCAGAAATGGCCGAAAAAATGACCGATCTGTCCCCATGGGGAGCAGAAAAGTCTTAGGTACATTTGGCCCCCATAGGAAGTGACCCTTGCCCAAGGGGTCACTTCCTTTTTAAAAAAACAACATCCCTGGTGTCTAGTGGGGCATTCCTGCTCCACGATTGCGACGCTGTGCGCGATCGTGAAGCAGGAATGCCCTGCATTGAGACATCAGGGGAGAGGAAATACTCTTTCCTCTCCCCCGATGCCTCAAGGCATCCTGATTTGGCCCCCACCGCCCCACCGAAGGCAAAACACGTACCTCCTTCGCTGGACGCGCTGGAAAGAAATGATTCCCAGCGCATCCAGCGCTTCCTGATGACGTCGGCGCACGCTGTGCGCGCTGACGTCATGGGGAAGCGTGGGGAGGGCTCGGGGGTGGCAGCGGAAACTTCCGCTGACATCCCCCTATGCGGTGCCAAAATCGATCCCCCGGGGGGGAGCACCAGCGCTTCCCCCAGGGGCTGTGCTCATGACGGAGCTGTTCCGTCATAAGCACAGCACAACCAATGCTCATGACGGAACCGCTCCGTCATGAGCATCGAAGGGGTTAACTCTACACCATGTCAGGTTCTTCTATGGGATTCACAGGTCTCTCAGGTATGAACAATAGATATTTTGGTATCTGCACTGTCTTCCCCAGTAGTGCTGGTGTATGGCTGTATGCACTATCAAAACATATATGGTACAGAAAAAGGCCTCTGTATCCACAGGAATTGCTCTGCCCTGTTGTTCCTAGTCCTAATGAGGAATGAGTGACAACATCCTACCTGGTGTGATATCAGGTGTGCAATATACGATCAGGCGATCTTCCAAAAAAAGAGATGGTCAAATTCAACATACTCCTCAGGTCTCCTATGAGAAGGTTGACCGGGGCCTCTGGGGAATATAACAATGGTTCTTCAATTTGCATATCTTCTACTGTCATGTTCGCTGATTCAGTAAAGTAACCTTTCTGACTGCCCCGGAAAACCCTTGTGTATTTATTTATTTATTTCCCTCATATGACCTTGTAGCTATAGCAACCTCTTGACCTGGTCCACCTCTGGTGCATATTGCTTGGTGGTTCTAATCTCAGCTGGTGTTCTTTACGGGGACCGCCCTTTGCATTCAACCTGGGCTGACCCAGAGGTTTTAATCATTGGAACGTATCCTATACCTTGATCTATTCTGGTCTAATCTAAAGATGAATCGTCCGACAAGTTCCAAAATAACCCAGTATCTGGCCTATCTCTACATACATTTACTCTATGAGCCAAAGCTCTAAAATATCTTACAGAATTCCACCAGGCATTCCAAGTGGGGGGTACCATCTGACGGCACAATTTACAAATCTCTCTCCTGGCCAACAGGATCAGATAAAACACCAATTTATTTTGCAACTCTATCAGGCCTAGCACCCCCCCAGGTGTAGATACAATGCCAAATAAAATAAGAGATGGGCTTACCTCCACAACGGTACCCAGGACCCTGGAGATAGTCTTACTCACGCATCTCCCAAATTCTTGTATCTTGGGGCAGAAGGCGAATACGTGGACATCATCTGCATTCTGAAAACCACATCTCAAACAGCTAGCTTCTCCACCGCCCTTTATTCTGGATATTTTAAGAGGGGACCAGTATATCCTGTGGCGTGTGAAAAAGTGGTTTCTTCTGAGTGCGGCAGATTTAATCAGTGGGTAAAGAATGTCTAGAGATACTTGCCAGAAATCTTTCAACTCCTCCCTCGGCAAGTAGTTCTCCCAGACCCGGTATGGCTTTTCCATCTTTCTATCTACTGCAGCCAAGAGATGATTATACCAATGAGCCACTTCTTTCTTCCTCGAGCCAAATCTTGTAGTTAATTTTCCATGGGATTATCTTCCTGGAGGGACCAGCGTTCACTCTTACACCAAGATAAAACTTAAACCTAGACAGAGCTCCACTTGTAAAATGGCTCTAAAAGTCACAAGGACGACATTTATTACCCACTACAACGTCCTTCCAGTGTGAGACTCCTGCCTCTTTTAATGGCTTAGCTAGAGCGTCCAAAAGACACTCCGGTATTCCAGAAGAACCCCACACTGGGGCTCAATCGCTATAATAGTAAAGTCCCAAGAAATCTCGACAGTCCGAGCATAGCTTGGCCACCGTACGCAACATCTTCAAACGGACTTTTAAAAAAAATTTAGGGGAGCCGAATTTATACATGAATCCTAGCTCCTCTACGCCAACTAGCATAGCTTTAAAGATGCTACCAATCAGAGTCATCAGCAGTAAGCAGTAACATCCTACAGTTTTTTAATTGGTAGGCCCAACAATACAGCTGGAGATCTGGTAAGCACATGCCCCCTCACGTTTATTTGCACCTACGTTTTTCCAGGAGAGCCTGATCCCTTTACCTGCCCAAATAAAGGAAGATATCTTGCCCTGAATTTTAAGAATATCAGTTTTGCAAATTCTAGGGGGATATTATTAAAAAGATAGGTATATTTCAGAAGGACACTCATCTCAATCAGGTTAACCCGTCCGTAATGGGAGAGTGGGATATTCTGCCATTTTTTTAATAGAACATCAACCTCTTTCGAAACTCTATCTAAATTATTTTTTGGAATTTCTCTAAGGTCCTGAGATATTATAACTCCAAGATATCTGTGCTCCCTGGTGAAGATCACCTCCTGATCAATGATGCTCCATGCCATAATTTCAGTTTTGTCATTGTTAATTTCATAGCCAGAGAATTTCCCAAAAATCTGGGCTCCAACAAGAAGCTCCGGAAGTGTAGTGTTGACGTTAGAGGACAATAAAATTAAATCATCCGCATATAGCGCTAGTTTACTCACTGTTGGACTTGGCCCTTTTTGGCAGGTTCACCCCTGAACTTTTTGCCTTAAGCTCTGACATGGTGGTAGTGGTTTTAGGCCTCTGGGTACTTTAGCACTGTGGCCCAGTGTAAAGTGCGAGCGATCTCTGAGTGCGTGTGGTGAGATTGGCCTGCCCTCCCATAGGAATGCATGGAGGATATGTGTGTCCATGGTAATTCTTGGTATGAGGGGAGTGCAGGGTCGAGTTTAGTATGTGTGAAATTGTGAGAATGAATGCTGTGCAATAGTATGCGCAGATCCGTTATGACTATATGAGAAATAGCACTTTTAGAAGTTGGCATTTCTGTGTGCTGTGTGTCTGCCTGCCTGATGTGAATTGCATGTCTGGCTTGTGATTGACAGGAGCTGAAAGGGCTGGGGAAGTCCAGGAGCCAGGATGGGTCTGCTCGGTGGTGAATAGGGAGATCTGCATGTAGATGGGAGGGAGGAGTTGCACCTGGGACCTGAATAGGGCTGTGCCTTCCCTCCACAATGCTGGCTCCACCTCCTGTGGTGTGTCTGATGTCCCTGGCCTGTCCTGTGAAAGGGAGTGAGGAGCCGAGTAAAACAAAGTGCTCAACAGCTCCCCTGAACCAGTTGTATCTGGTTCCCCCATGCCCTACACTTTGAGACAAACGAAAATGCTGTATAAAAGAAGGGGCTTTGACCCCATGAAAATGTTCTCTTTTGGATCCTGACAGAGGGGGGCTTGCTGCTGGTGGGGCCCAGGAGGGACCACCATGGGGGCTGCCTCCCTGCTGGAGGGCCCTGTGTGCTGGCCCCTGGGCCCTACATTACCCCCCCTGATGCCTCCAGGACTTATTGGACCTTTTTGCTGTTTCCTTGATCTACCAAGGACTTTGTGCTGTGCTCCTAGCGCCCTGTGAGTGCTTTATTTTCTATGCCTACAGAGCGCTTTGTGGTCCGGAGGAGGAGTGCTTTATTTTGCTTTTCCCAGCTGATGGAGAGCATAGGCTTCGCAGCGCCGAGCTGCCTCTCGCCAGGAGGGAATCCCCAGCATAGGGATTCCCCCGAAATTGCCAGAGCTTTGTGGGTGCCCACACCGCTTATTTTCATATTTACTTGCGGGTGCCCACCCCGCTGCATAATTTTAACTCTTGAGGGAGCCTACCCCTCTTGCGAAGAGAATTCACCGCTGCGGCCCCGTTCGGCCGAAACCGGAAGTCAGGCAGCATTGTGCCTGGCGGCGTGCAGGACTTCCGGTTTCTCGGAGGAAGTCCCACGCACGCCGCCGCCGCCTGGAAAAGCTGCACGGGTGGAGAAACTGGCATCTGCCTATGCAGGGCTCCCATGGCTGAGGGAGAGCAACACGGGCGCCAGCAAGTCCAGAGGGTGGTGGCCGGACTCCAGGAAAACCCCGGTTCGCAGGAGGGGGCCCGGGTGAAGAGTGCAGGCAGTGCAGGGCTCCCCAGCGTCCAGGGAAGCCCCGCGAGAGAGGTGCTGCCATTGCCTATGACGAGGAGTCCCCCGAGAGCAGACTGGTGAGTGAGAAAGGGCTGGGGGCGCTCCGTGTGGCCAATTGTTGGTGCCTGATCGAGGCACAGTGCTGTTGTTGCATTTCGAGCGGTCCCGTTTTGCAGCGGGCCGCTCCAACGAGGCAGGCATGTTTTGATCTACGCGCCAGTCCGCCCTCACGTTATAGGCATGTTTGGTGTAAAGCTGCCCCAGTGAGAGCCCAGAGGGGCCCATGATTTTCCCCCGCATTTGCTCCCCGGCTCGTGGGCATATTTATTTAAAGCGCCAGTGCGCTCCACAGTGCTAGGGGGCCAGTTCTTTTTCTTTCTTATGGCCTGATTACTTCAGGAGCCAGTGTGCTCCATGGGACATGATTATTTCTAGAGCCGTGCGTGGCTCCAATATTTTGCATATTGCTTCTACGGGCCGTTGAGAGCCCAAGCCTCGTTTGTAGCTTTCACAGCTGCCCAGCAAGTAGTGGGCAGCTGCACCGTTTAGGCGCACAGTTCTTTGGGGGCATGTCCTGTGAAGTTAGGAGTGAGATGCACTCCTTTGCCCCATACTTTCCCAGCTGCCCAGCAAGTAGTGGACAGCTGCTCCGCTTTGGTTTGCGCCGTGGCGCACCCCTGACTCTTGCTGCACAGGCAGCGCACCCTGACTTTCGGACAGAGGGCATTTGAGTCCCTTTGGAGATGGCCAGTTGGCCAGGGGGATTGTTAGATTTATAGGGCACCAGGCCCTAATGTGATGTGGTGCTAGGAAAGGTACTATGTGTAGTATGTTTTATGCACCCGGTTTGATGCCTCTAAACTGTGGTTTATGATTATGAGGTTGATCTGCATATTATGGTTTATGCTAGTGAGATTATGTTTCACTGTGTGATTTACGCCCCTAAGGTGAGTTATACTTAGGAGGTTAGGGTCTAATGTGTTTAGACTTGTGAGATGATTGCATAATGTGTTTATGCTGGTGAGTTTGGCGCAGAATGTATTTCTCGCCTGATATAATACGTTACATGATAGGATTTATGTTACAGGATGATGCTGAGTATAGTGTGCCAGTAATTGCTGGTTGTGTTCTACGTTGGTTATATGTCTACATTTATTATCTTTACTAAGTGATGATTCTGACAGTGGCCCACGTGGCCGTCATGTGTATATAATCCCCTGTAAATATTGCCCAGTGCCAGTTGGCACAGTGTATATTATGTGATTACCATCTAATGTGTTTTATTATAATACAAAGGCTATTTTTGATATAACCTTGTGTGGAGTTCCTTTTGTGGTGTGCCTAGTATGTTGTTGCTGTGTGTGTTGTGCAAATGCTTTACACATCGTCACCGGGATAAGCCTGACTGCTCGTGCCAAGCTACCAAGGGGGTGAGCAGAGCTTACTTTGGCGTGTAACTTCCTTGCCCTGACTAGAGTGGTGGTCTCTGCCTGGCTTTGGCGCAAGCCTTAGCCAACCAGAGATCCCATTTCTAACACTCACAAACCCATTTACTTCAAAAGGAGCGATCTTCTTATTAAGTCTTAAACTCTGGGCTAAAGGTTCTATATATAAATCGAACAGAATGGGGGACAATGGGCTACCCTGCCTAGTGCCATGCCCTATTTTAACAATAGGAGAAAGTCTACCATTGACCAGAATCCGAGTCCGGGGGGATTTATATTTGTTTTCAGGACTTCCCTAAAACCGTTGGCAAAGCCAAAGACCTTCAAGGTCCTATTCAGGAAATACCAAAGGAAATGATGGACGGAGTGTTGAACATTGCAAGCACTCACCCCCAGTCAACTGATCTGGGTTTAATCCATCACCGTTCTTTAGCCCACTCTGCCACCCCAGTTCAGACATGGCCATATGCAAATCAGTCTGACCCTGTGCCTCATGGGAACAGTCTAGCCCGAACTGCCAAGCCATGTTTTCCCTGGACCGGAAACAAGCTTCCTAGGACCGGTTTCTGGCATTTCAGCCGTCTTCAGCCAGGCTTGCTTGAATCCAGTGGCAAAGTGAGCAAGGGACTCACGTCTGAGCATACCCTGCCAACTTATGGCGAACAAAGCAAAAACCAAAGGAAATGATGGACGGAGTGCTGAACATTGCAAGCACTCACCCCCAGTCAACTGATCTGGGTTTAATCCATCACCGTTCTTTAGCCCACTCTGCCACCCCAGTTCAGACATGGCCATATGCAAATCAGTCTGACCCTGTGCCTCATGGGAACAGTCCAGCCCGAACTGCCAAGCCATGTTTTCCCTGGACCGGAAACAAGCTTCCTAGGACCGGTTTCTGGCATTTCAGCCGTCTTCAGCCAGGCTTGCTTGAATCCAGTGGCAAAGTGAGCAAGGAACTCACGTCTGATCATACCCTGCCAACTTATGGCGAACAAAGCAAAAACCAAAGGAAATGATGGACGAAGTGTTGAACATTGCAAGCGCTCACCCCCAGTCAACTGATTCAGGAAATGCCAGTTCACACGGTCGAAGGCTTTGACAGCATCAACTGTAATGACGCCAGATCAACCGCTCCAATTAAAGTGTGTACCAGTTCCGACATCCGCCTGCCCGGGAGAAAACCCTTTTCATCCTCATGAATTATTGGCCCTATGATCTTACAAAGCTAGTTATTCAAAAGCCCCGCAAAGACCTTATAGGCGGCATTTAGTAATGGAATTGGCCGGTATGACTGACACTGGGATGGATCCTTACCGGGCTTCAGAATCAATGTAATAACTGCATCGCTCCATGAGTCAGGCAGAGGGAATTTACCATCCAAAATCTCATTATACAGTTTCAGCCAGGAGGGATAACCTCCTCCCTCAATACAGAATAAACCTCAATCGGTATTGCATCAGGGCCTGCCGCTTTCCCTTTCAGAGCTGTGTCTAAAACCGTTAATATCTCACTCCCTGTTATTTCTAGTGTAAGAACTTTTGCCTAGCCTCGGTTATTTTTGGAAGCTGCTTCTCTTTAAGCCACCTATCAGTGTGTTCGTCTGCAACCTGAATATCTTCTCGATAGAACTCCTGGAAGAATTGCTCAAAAGCCTGTTCCATATTTGCGTTGTCCTCTGTGATTTGTATACCAACTTTAATCTTACTAATATAGTTGTTAGATCTATTGATCCTACTCTTCATGGAAAGACGCTTGCCACAGTTCTCCCCTTGCTCACAGTTCCTCATTTTACTTGTTTCCCATTTTTGAAGTAAAATCTCTTCAGACTTAAGTCTGAACTTCAGCTGAAACTCTTCAACTCTCTTTATTAAGTTATCATTCTCCATTCCGAGAGGACAGCTTGCCTTTAAATCTGCTTCTGCCCTTGCTATCTGTAGTTCTAAGTCGGCTAGTTCTTTCCTATCGGCTCTAGCCCAGCCCACAACAGCCCCTTTTAGTATCCCTCTCAGCCAGACCTTAAAGTATCCGAGACAATGTACAAAGGGGCCAACCCCAAGTTGTCTTGAAAGAAGCTAGCTGGTTTTTTCTTGTGTTGACATTTTTTATTAGCATTTCATAAAATACAGTACAGCACGAAGAATACTGTCTATAACAAAGTACATGAATTAAACAATGATAGAAACACAAAACAATAAATAAAGCAGCACATTGAAGTAGAAAAAATACTATATCTGAAAAATGCAATAAAAAGGAAACAAGTAGTTCATCTTAATGGAGAATATGGTATAGAACGGCATGAAATATGTACAAAACATTACATGGTATATTATGAGAAATAGATCTGTTATACTCCTCATTACATACTGAAACAGTAGACGGATGAGCAGAATCCGTGTTTAAAATGATATTAAAAGGTTATTAAGTAAGGTAATCATGAAATGTAGAATCATGAAAACATTAAGTCCCCATTGATAGGGAAGAGTGAATAGAAATGAATAGAAATAGGGAAGCTAGCTGTTTCAAACTTCAAAAAACCTGGAGTTGAAGATTGCAGAAGAAATCTCCTGTTTAGAGTCAATCTCCTCAGAGTCCTTGTCTCTGTGAATTCTTTTGCCAAGATATTTGGTACAATCCACAGCCCATTTGAAAGGGTATTCTGCAAGGAGGCAGCTGTGCAGAGTCTGTTAACTGAAGTCTTTCTGATTTGGGCCAGTTGATCTGAAGACCAGAAAGATTACCGTAGCGGATGATTTCCTGCATGAGGTCGAATTAAAAAACATAATATCATCTGCACATAAAGAAAGCAATAAAGGACCATGAGTAAGTTGTAGACCATGATCTCTGTGCATGGAGGTCTTGCAGCTATTGAACTACGGGGTCCATGGCTATTATGAAAAGGAGGGGGGGCAGAAGGCAGCCCTGTCTGGTCCTTCGCATAATAGGAAATGATTCAGGAAGTGAATCATTGACACGTATGCGGGCCAGGGGGTTGGAGTATAAGAGCTTAATCAGAGACATGAAAAGGGGAGGGATACCAAGCTTACCCAGAACAGCATGCGCAAGGGCCACTCCAGTGATTCAAATGTTTTTTTGGCATCCAATAAGGCCACGACTACAGGTGAAACTTTATTGAGTACAGAAAAAAATGCATAGATTGAAGGAAATGGATCGGTGGGGAACAAAACCAGTACAGGCAAAATGATCTGCTCCCTTAGCAGTGACAGTTTGGTAGCGAGGACTTTAGCCAAGATTTTATTATCTAAATTCAAGAGAGAGAGGGGGCAATATAAAGCACACAGGCATGGGTCTTTACCTGGTTTTAACATTAGTGTGAGAACTCCCTCGCGTAGTGAAGAGAGCAATATGCCGGTAGTCAGGGACTCATTATATAATGCCTAGATGGGGAGCCAATTGCCGCTTGAAAACCTTATAAGAGGCACTTGTAAGACCATCAAGGCCAGAAGCCTTAGAGCAGTAAAGAGTGCCAATGGCCAGCATCACCTTCTCCAAGGCGATCAGCTCCCTAAGAAACTGATGCTGACCATCCGTAAGCCAGATAATAGGGATTCTCTCAAGGTAAAAGAGATCTCAGAAGGTACGACTGAGATTCAGAAGGCATAACGTCATTGGTAACTCTTACATAATTTCCCCTCAGCTCACAATTCGCATTCCAGAATCCGTCTGTAGTTCAGTAATGTAATTATGTAGTTGGTTTGAACGCAGCGGGTGAGGTAGAGTATGACCAGGTCTTTCCCCTGCCCGTAGTGACGGCTCTGGCATGTTTTACCCAGGTAAGCAACCTCAGTGTCGGCGAGATCGTGGATCTCTGTCAACAAAATGGAACGTTGATGTAGATGAGAGTCCCCAGCAGTTGTGACAGCACAATATATGTTTCCCAATTCTGTCTTGATACTTTGTAGTCGGGTTTGGATGTCGGGAAGGATACCAGCATGTTTGGAAATGCACAGTCCGCGAATATAGGCTTTGAAGGCCTTCCAAAGGGTGGCCTGGGTCAAAACCGTTCCCACATTCCACGAAAAATACTCAGTAACAGATTCAAGAAGTTTGCTACGGAACACCGGGTCATAAAGGGCTTCACAATGGAACCGCCAGGTGTGCTCAGCACCACAACCAATGGGCATCTGGAACTAGAGCAGATCAGGACAGTGGTCAGAAAGCGTCCAGGGGAGGACAGATATCCCCTAAACTCAGAAGTAAACATGAATCCAGAAGTGGACGGATAAGTTGTGCGCCATGCATCATGCAGCGCATATGTGTCTAAATACATCTCCGGCTTGAGGTTTATCAGGGGTGTATGCTAGTGGTATCCGAAAATAGACATTGCGGCATATTGAGGTCACCGTACAGTATCACCTGATCAGCGTGTACTCGACCCAGTAGAGCAAATAGTTCTTGAAAAAAATCAGGGTCATCTACATTTGGGACATAGATTTTCAACACATTTACCTGCGATGATACCCTAAAGGAGAACATAACGACCATTGGGGTCAGAATGGCATGTGCGAAAGGAACACTTTTATGGATAAGAATGCATGTGCCACGAGAATACAAACTGTAACAGGAGAAATAATGGTGGATTCCCCAGGTTTTGGCATACCTGTGGTCGGCTTAGGAGGGAGATGGGTCTCCTGGAGGAAGGCGATCTTTATGCCATATAAGACAAAACCAATTTCCCCTTTCATGGATTGTTGATTCCACGTGAGTAAGTAAGGAGAGTTTAAATGACCTGCGTATATATCGGAGGAGTGGCATTTCAGATAATAAAGTAGGGTAAGCTAGGACATGTGGTAGACAATGATATGCGAGTTATGAGATGTATCACAGCAAGAAAACATACAATGACAGTTCAACTGCAACAAAACCAGAACACTAGAACCACCACTCAGACCAGACCAGATAAGACATCCAGCGAATCCCCAATAAAAAAAGCAGAAAATAAAATAACCCTGTTATGAGACAGTCCATTCATAAAAGGATTCTGCAAGGGGGAGAGTAATCAACCACAATTATATAACATTAGCATGCACAGAGAATGCAATAAAAAGATTGACTAGTGCCCAAGAGCAATAATGTGTTAGTAATAGCTAAAGAGGCAGTACAGACATTGTAATAGAATAGTCACTTCGGTATAGGATGTTCGGGCAAGTGCGGTTGGTGAGAGACATCGGGACAGGCAGGATCCGGCAATGTCTGCCAGAGATAAGGACACTTTGAAAGACAGTATCTTACAATAGGTCGTCACAGCCACCAAGGTATCAAAGATTCGGGTTTTCCCATTATGTTCCACGCAGAGTCTGGCCGGGTAATGCATTGCGTACCCAAGTCCATATTTATGAAGTGTATCCTTGACATCACCAAACTTTCGGCAAGCTGCTGGCACCGTGGGGGCAAAGTCCAGGTAAAGTGGGATATGGGCTCCCTGGTGGTGGAGTGGACCTTTATCTCAGGAGAGGCAGAGGACACCGTCCCTGTCCTTATAGTTGAGAAGAAGGGTTTTGAGATAGCGAGGTGGCGTGCTTTTAGTGGGCTGAATACCAAGGAAACAATGGCCACTCTCCACAACAAAGGTGACAGAAAAACTGGAGCGGTCGAAGGGATCGATAAGAAGTTGCTCCATGAATGCGTCAGGTTGTCCCGTGTTGGTGGTTTCTGCGATGCCAGAAATGTAAATGTTTTTCCTTCAAGGCCAAGTTTTAATATCCTCGTGCTTAATTGCAGCTTGCTTCAGGATGCATTCCATCTTGTTCAATATTTTATGCAGAATGGCAGCGCCATCTTCGACTAAAGTATGTTTTAATTTCTAAAAATACTAGAGGGACTTAACCAAAGCCCTAAGAAGACTTTAAAAAATGTGGAACATTTTTCATTTAAACAATACAGTGAATCTAAAGACAATTTTTGGATTGTAGCCGTGTGTTCACTTATTGTCAGAGTGGCCCAGCAGATGCAAATCTGTAGATCCCACCGCTGACCCACCAATGTAGGAAGCTGGCTCCGTATATACTATCCCAAACTAATGATTAGTGTGCACAGAGTCTAGTGGATCCCCAACAAGCCCTGCAACTCGCGTAGATTACCGAAAGGAGCAACCATTAGCCCCAAATCTCCTCTGGGGGGCAGAAAGCCCACTAAAAACCAGGGCTTTTGTTTTAAATGCAAATTAGGGGTGTGGGCTGCCCAATATTGGCATGCCAATGCCCCCACCCCCACACAATTACAGTCTTTCTGCCCCCCTGGGGGCAGATGGGGCAGTAGCCCCCAATCTAGCTCTCCGGAGGGGACAGAAAGCACCCTAGATGACAGGGATTTTTTTTTATAGGCCCGGGGTGGGGGCTGCCTAGAATGGGCATGCAAATGCCCCCACCATACCCCCAAAGAAAACAAAATACTTTATGCCCCCCCCCAGGAGGCAGATGGGGGGAAAAGCCCCTGATCTGCCCCCTCTGGGCGGGACAGAAAGCCCACTAAGCGGCAGGTATTTTGTTTATATATATATAGGTAGGTGTGGGGGCTGCCCAGAATGGGCATGTCAATGCCCCACCCCAAAATACAAATGCTACAGTCTTTCTGTCCCCCCTGGGAGGCAGATGGGGAAATAGCACCTTATCTGTACCCCCTGGGGGGGTAAAAAGACCACTAGCCACCAGGGATTTATTTTTCTCCAAAGTTCGGGGTGGGGGCTGCCAAGAATGGGCATGCCAATGCCCCCACCCACCCCAAAAATGATGCCACAGTCTTTCTTCCCCTCCCAAGAGGCAGATGGGGGCAGTAGCCCCTGATCTGCTCCCCGGGGGTGCAGAAAGCCCACTATGCACCAGTGATTACGCTTGCTTTTTTATATGCTGGGGTGGGGGCTGACCAGAATGGGCATCCCAATACCGCGACCCCCAAAAAGAATATCCACAGTCTTTCTGCCCCCCTCGGGGGCATATCGAGGCAATAGCCCCAATTTCCCCCCTCCCCAGGGCGGCAGAAAGCCCACTAGGCACTGACTTTTTTTCAGATTGTGCAGACCTGTGGATTTTGGGTCCTAGCGCAGCCGGCACCTAGTGAAACATAGCAAACCTATATATTTTTGAGAACTTGATACTGAGGGGAATCCAAGATGAGGGGACATGTGTGAGTCTCATTAGGTGCTGTTACCCAGAATCCCCTGCAAACCTCAAACTTAGTTTAAAAAAAACACATTTTCCTCACATTTCTGTGATGGAAAGTTCTGGGATCTGCATGGATCCACAAAATTCCACCCACCACGCATTTCCCAAAGACTTTCAAGAAAAATGGTACCTCACTTGTGTGGGTAGGCCTACTGCCCCCGACAGGAAACGGCCCAAAATGCAACATGGACACCACATTTTCACAGTGAAAACTGAACCCCTTTTTTTTCAAAGTGCCTAGCTGTAGATTTTAAACCCTAGCTCTGCAGGCACCTAGGGAAACCTAGCAAATCTATACGTTTTTGAAAACTAGACTGCCCAGAGGAATCTAGGATGGGGTGACTTGTCTGGCTCCCACCAGGTTCTGTTACCCAGAATCCCTTGCAAACCTCAAAATGTGTCGAAAAAACATATTTTCATCACATTTCTGTGGTGGAATGTTCTGGCATCTGTGTGGATCCACAAAATTCCACCCACCCTGCATTCCCCACAGTCTTCCAATAAAAATGGGATCTCACTTGTGTGGGTGGGTCAAGTACCCGCCCAAAACCTATTGAGGCAACATCAAAATTACCTATCACAAAACAACCTGGTTTTGCAAGGGGGGCCCCATGAGTTTTTGGCACCGGGCTCGGGAGCCATCGAGGGAAACCTACCAAACCCGTACATTTCTGAAAACAAGACACCCGGGACAGTCCAGTGAGGTATGGCTTGCATGGGGCCCCAACATTTTCTTACCCAGAATCCCCCGCAAACCTCAAATTTAGATGGAAAATCACTTTTTTCTCAAATTTCTGTGTGGGAAAGTTCTGGAATCTGCGGGGATCCACAAATTTACTACCACCCAGCGTTCCCCCAGGTCTCCTGATGAAAATGGTACCTCACTTGCGTGGGTGGGTCAACTACCGCAACAGGCAAGGGCCCAAAACCTATTGAGGCGTCATCAAAATTACCTATCACAAAACAACCTGGTTTTGCAAGGGGGGTCCCATGAATTTTCCCACTTTTTCCACATATTTTTGCAAGAAATCACCATGCCGGCACAAATGTCCTACCCCACAGTGGTCTCCTTAGTGTCCTGAGTAAAATGATACCTCACTTGTGTGGGTGTCCAATACAGAATTGGCTAAAAATGTATTTTTCTTTAAAATGTAGCACTTAGAGTTCTTGGTGCTATACCCTTAATCCCTATGTTTTGGGCTCTTCCCAGTCACAGGCCGTTGCCCCACCCACATAAATTTTACTCTGGAGACTGAGCGGAATGCTGTGGGGTAGGACATTTGTGCCGGCACGGTGATTCCACCCAAAAATATGTGGAAAATGTGTTTTTTCAGCTAAATTTGAGGTTTGCAGGGCATTCTGGGTAGGAAAACATTGGGGGATCCACGCAAGCCATACCTCGTTGGGCTCCCCCGCCACAGGCAAGGGCCCAAAGGGCCCAAAACGTATTAAGGAGACATCAAAAATACCTATCACAAAACAACCTGGTTTTGCAAGGGGGGTCACCTGGGTTTTTGGCCCTGAGCTCGGCGGCCATCTTGGGAAACTACCAAACTCACACATTTCTGAAAACTAGACAATCGGGGGAGTCCAGTGAAGTATGTCTTGCGTGGATCCCCGAACATTCTCCTACCCAGAATCCCCTGCAAACCTCAAATTTAGCTGAAAAAAATCACCTTTTTCTCAAATTTCTGTGTGGGAAAGTTCTGAAATCTACGTGGATCCACAAATTTGCTACCACCCAGCATTCCCCCAGGTCTCCCGATAAAAATGATACCTCACTTGCGTGGGAGAGTCAAGTACCCGAGACAGGCAAGGGCCCAAAATGTATCGAGGTAAAATCAAAATTACCTATCACAAAACAACCTGGTTTTGCCAGGAGGGTCCCGTGAGTTTTTGGCCTGGGCTCGGCGGCCATCTTGGGAAATCTACCAAACCTACACATTTCTGAAAACTATACACCCGGGGGAGTCCAGTAAGGTATGGCTTACATGGATCACCCAACGTTTTCCTACCTAGAATGCCCTGCAAACCTCAAATTTAGCAAAATTTGAGTACATAGAGGAGGAAACCTCCCCTCAGCGTTTATGTCGTAATCTGTTGGATTAAGTACTGTTTAAATGCTTAAATGTGTTTCTTGAAGGAAACATATGTCCATGCTGTGTCTAGCAAGGTGAGCTTGGATGAGGCGTGCCTTCCTATGATCGTTGAGGCATCGGATGTTCCAGATTAGGAATGTGTAGGCCGTCATATCTACCGGGAGGGCACACATGCATATATATGACTTGAACCTGTCGGGGATTCAGTCAGATTTGTTTGTCTCAATTTTACATCATACCTCGGAGTCTGTGGAAAGGAATTGCTGCGTGTCTGGCATGTTTTGTGTCTATTGTGACGAGTGACCATGTTATATCTATTGCTGAGCGTTGTCAGTCTGCTGCCGTAAAAAATAATAACAGCTCCCCTTCCCAACACACCACCCAAACCAACCCCCAATCAGGTCTTGCAGTTGGTCACACCCCCCTCCTAATATTACTAACAACAATACTAACATTTGTGCAATCCCAAGGGAGATCTCCCGGAGGCATGGGGTCACCGGCTTACTGCCCTACTGTGTGGCAGGGTGGCCAAACTATGAGTCAGTAGCTATGGGGCATACCTTGTTCTTTTATAGATGCCATGCCCAGTGCGCCAATGGGACTTTAGTCCTTCAATTCTTCACCTCTACTCCTGCTGCTTTTCCTTGGCTCCAGCACAGTTATTGGGAGCAGCGACTTAACTAGTGTAGGGTGTTTGCTGGGATTTAGTCATTGTCACTGATGGTCGCATCGAATGTTACTCGCCCAGCTTGGGATGAAGGGCTTTTCGGTTTGCTTCTGTGTCTAGCAAATTTAAGGGCAGATTTGGCATCTGTAAAGTAATGTGCTGTGCTGTCATGTGTAACGTTTAGCTTTGCTGGATAGAAGAGCACATATTAGATGCCAGATTGTTGTAGTAGATGTTTAGCTGGTCCGAATTTGCATCTGGCCACTTGGACTGTGGGGGTGAAGTCCGGGTAAAAGGTTATATTTTTTCCTCGATGATTGATATTATCTTTTTCCATGGCTTTCCGTAAGATAACATCTCTATCCCTATAATTTAGCAGTCTGGTCTAGGAGTGGCACCAACCGGGGGCTTGGGGGCCAGAGACCGATGCGCTCTTTCCACAATAAACATTGTAGATAGGTCTTGTCCAAAAATCTCTCTTAGCTAGCCCGCGAAATATGTCTCCATTTTGGGTATCGCAGTAGTCTCTGGTATGCCAGTAATATGTATATTGTTCCTTGTGGAACGGGCCTTTAAGTCCTCTTTTTTCACTTTGATTATGCTTAAGACCTTCTCCATTTGTAGTAAATGTTCCTTTGATTCCACTTGATAATCATGTGCATCCAACAACTCGCTAACCACAACCAATGTCCGTAAAGAAAATGTCCAATTATCCAAAAGAGAAAACCCAACGCCCGATTTCCACCCACCCAAAGAATAATTAAAAAAGGGGAAATAAACAGGGTCTAAGTTCGGCAGGCTTGACTCAGGAGGACACGAACTTGCTCCTCCAGGCAGGCATCCACGGGAGGGGGGGGTCAGCACTGATGGAGGGGCGGCGGCGGGCGGCTGCCAGACGGTGGTGCCGTACCACTGGAGGGCGGTGGCTGGGGCCCGGGGCATTGGAGGAGGCTGCAGCTGCTGCTGCCTCCTCCTCCTCCTCTTCCAGAACCACCAGCCGACAATATTCAGTCTGTATGGCCTTCAGCTTCCGGCGCGGGGCCTTGGCTGCCAACTCCTTCCGGTCAGGTTTCCCCTTGGAAGGAGTAGCTGAAGAAGAAAAACAAGACTATTGTAAAATATACTCTTAGCAAAGCAGTAAGACAAATTATTTCTATACATAGTGTCACGGTAGCACTAGCAAGCACAGTACATAACATTTGTGGTATGTATCTATCCTCCCACTTTCTTGGACTTTAACCCCTTCGACGCGCATGACGGAACGGTTCCGTCATGCACGTCGGTTGCGCTGTGCGCATGACGGAACCGTTCCATCATGGCCCCGCCCGCGCATGGAACCTTCAGCGTGGCGCGGAAATCCGCGCCGCGCTGAAGGGGTTAACATTTGTTGGAGTTTCAGGCATTCAACCAACCATGCATCTGATTCCTATCAGCCACCTATGCATGCTGCATGCATCCCATGAATCCTTCTCTGCCAGTCATAAATATTCAATCTCGCCCGTCCTTCTTCCTTCCACTCTTCTTTCCCTTTTCGTTCAACCCATCCATCAAGGTCATCTGATCTGACTTTTAGTCTTCTCCATAAAACTTTCACAGCTGAGTTGAAATCAGATAGAAGAGGCCATTGGTTACTCAACACTCCCGCCACTAATGCGTTTACTAATGCAAAGTAAAAGGTGTCTTCAACCGTTCACAACAACTTATTACTTAGTAAGTCAAATGTACAGTATTATACAGTACACCCTTGCAGTGAGTGTAATGTCACATATGTAATATACAATAAGTAAGGATTAGGAATCTAACTTACCACCACCTGCCACTGCTGCTGGCTCACCCTCTGCAGCTCCTCCTGTAACTGCCGCATCCTCTCCTCCGTCAGCAGCCGCGTCGCCTTCACCGCTGGCCCCGGCACTGGTGTTGGTAGTGCGCCTTGAAAAAACATTACACATTTTTTAGGTGTCATATACACCTCCCCCTATTTTTCACTAGCAAGATTGTAAAATGAGTTAATAGTAATACATACATATACAACAGTAGTACAGTAGACACTAGTAGTTATATGGTCCCTAGGGTCATTCTAGTCTTTGCTTAGTTAGCCCGAGCCATGCGACCATTTTACCTTTGTGTCTTTTATTTTAGCACACGCGTCATTACCTTTGCAGCTTGTTCTGATAAAGAGTGACACCTTTGAGCCCACATGAGCTCATACTGGTACTGTCTAAGCGCTGCGTACAAGGTCAAACAAAACAAGCCACTTTGTTATGGAGTTCTGGTGTTAGTCCATATTGCTTATCCAAAATGCTACACTTTTTGCCACGACTGAGAAATGCTTGCAATATACTAACGCGTACCATTTTTCTCCTAACAGACTGAAGATTCCCTTCTACGAACCAGAGCTTTGCAGAGCTTATGATGTAACCAGTACAAGCTTCTTCTAAGGTGAGGGGCCACAGAATTTGCTCAGAGATCTTCATTTATAATTTTATATAAACTATATTCCTATAAAGGGGATGGTGGTGCTTCCACCACTGTTCAGTTATCATGATTTCGCATTTTATTTTCTTCGTTCTATGGACTTGTAGTTGTTGTAAGTGTAACCAAGTGTAACAATGTTTATAGTTTTAATCTTATGCATTTTGCTGTTGGTGCTGCATTATAGAACAACGTACAGAGCTTGTCAGTTGCAAATAAAATTTTTGAACTTACATAGACTCGATGGTATTTGGTGTGGATGAACTTACACGAGTGGGCGAGCGAAAGGAAGGGTGTGCAAACTGTGCATGTGCATTGCTTCCACAACTGAGAGGTCGGGAGTGGTATGTTCTGGGTTATCTACTCATTGGGTATCTTGGGGGGGTTCGGAGAGCTAATAGTAATGAAACACTATTATAACTAGTCGCGCATTGATTGTGGAGGGTCCTGTTCTGATTGAGGTGTGAGGAAGGTCCAACCTCCCATCACCAACATCCTATTTTCTTGTGCAAAGTTCTGTATGTGGAAAATCCCTACAACAGTAGTAGTATGCCCTATCCTATAAAAATAGTAAAATCTGGTTGGCCATTTTGTTGGTGGGAATTGTCGAAAAACAACAAGATTAATAAGGCCTCAAAGATTAAGAAGAATAGAAGGAGTACAAGAGTACAACCCAAAGGAATGGACTCCATGGCTAGAGCTACTGGTAAATCTGAGTTTTATTTAAAACCTTTTAAATAAAGAGTTACCAACTGGGCATGCTTAGCTACAGACAGACTAATAGTAGTAGTACAGAGAGTCATAGCAGAGGCAGTTAGAGGCAGGGATAACAAGAATTTAGAAACAGATAGTCTAGATCGAAGGATAATTGTTGGTAAAAAATAGCATTAGGAAACGGAAACAATAGTTCGGGAAAAAAATACGGTTCAGTAAAAGTTAGTGAATAAGAATTATTAATAATAAAAACAGGAAGACTTACTGGGGCCAGCAGAAGAGCCCTCGTTCTGGTCCTCCTGTCCGACTGGAACTGCTCCCGCCGACTCTGCCCCTGTCTCCTTGCCCCTGGGTGCTGATCATGAAAGATATAAGAAAGAAAGAGACAAACATTAATGATTGTTGTGAAACAAATAAAATATTTTTAGAAGACTGTCAAAAAAACATTTGTGTAAACAACAATTGCAATAAAATTGACCTATCTAATCTGGTCGACAAGTAGTATCTGGGGATTCGCGGACCGACTAGTTATTATTTATCTACACTAATCCAGTGTTCCATTCTGATTCCAGAATACTAACTAAGCCTAAGTAGTACATACCACCTGACCTAGGCCACCTATTCCAGGCATGCCAATTGTACATTAAGTAAGCATTTCCACTTCTTTTAGTCCTCAAAAATGCATAAATGGAGGACATATGCCTGCATTTTTGTATACACCAAATTGTTGGTTGGTTGATGCAGATGTTCTGCTACTGCTAAGCCTATTACCACTCACTGAGCAAACTACAAAAGGTTCTACTAAGGACTGGGGTAAGCACTAGCAGCACTCAGCAGCACGTGACGTAACAGAGGGGGCGTCACGCGTCGCAGACCACTAAAAACGTACAAACTTATAATAAGTAACTAAACCTAAGTATCAATCCACCCCTATCTCTTAGTGACAGGACAAACGAAGGACTAGAGTCACTCTAGCATTATCTAACTTAAGTTTTCTAAAATAAACTCTTACATAATCACGCAAAACGAGCGCAAACGCAAAGTTGCAAATAACAAGATTATTAGCGCAGAGCACCTGTGTCATAACAATCACAGAAGACTTTTAAACATAAATTACCTGTAATGTAAGCAGCAGCATTCTAGCTGGTCGGAAAAAAATATATTCGCAATATATAACACAGAGCAGAAGAACAGACACAAAGTAGTAATAATTAAATAGCTACTCACAAAGACCCGGGACCTCCACTCCTAGCAGGTCCAGCAGGTCCTGCTCCCGGTCCAGGATATTGGACCACCGATGCGTCAGCTGGTTCTGGCTGTGCTGGACACCAGAGCAGCGAAACACTGCCCAGCGCACCTTTCCCCTCCGCTGTCGATGCTCCTGGAGCCCGTACCCGGACCCAGGCCTGCCGCCTGCTGCCAGGGTAAAGGGGAGGTGGCACTGCACAAAAGAAACCAGTGCGGCCAACTCTACCTCCCCAAATAAGGTCCGTGCCTGCACCCCTTGTGGGTGCCGCCTTCCGCAAGGAAGGCGGTCGCGGCACTGGCTGCGATGCTCCCTGTGGCCCTTTGCCATGGTTCTGGGGTAGGCGGGGGGCGGAAAAGAAAAGGTAAAAATTAAAAAAGTAAGTAAAAGAAATGAAAAAAGTAGGTAATAGAAAAAGAGTGAAAAAGTAGTTAAACAACACACAAAAGTAGACAAAAGTAAAAAACACAGAATCAGGAAAATAGAGAGAGAGATAATAAATAAAAAAGATTAAAAAAAAGTTTTCAGAAACAAAGGATTAAAAAGATAGAGGGAGGATTCAAAAGTAGGCCCCAGAACCATAGCATAGAGTGAAAAACAAGAGAGCCGCGCCCATTGCGACCGCATGGGCAAGTTTGCAAGATATTTTCCCCCCGAGCACGCAAAAAGCGTCGCAAACAAGCAAAACGTGTTCCCGAACAGGAAATACCTATCGCGAACGGGCGTGAGCATGCATTGCGCGACCCGGAACAGGAAATTACATCGCAAGCGGGCGGGACAAGTGAAAACAAGATGGCTGCGCCCATTAGCGACCGCATGGGAAAGTTGGCGACACATTTCCAAAGCGATCCCGCAAAAAACATCGGGAACAGGCGGGACAAAAACTTCTGCGTCTTTGTGATATTTCCAAGTGTTTGCTGAGATTTTTAACGTTTTCGCGAAGATTTGTGTACCTCGATTACGCAATTTCCGCCCACCCTTACTTAGGAATAGTATTAATTACTATTCCTACTTCAGTTTGTGCAACAGCAGGGACGTTGTTGGATTTAAAATCCAACACATTCCCGGGTGTTGCATGCCCCCTACAACAAGTTGTTGTTACGACTTGCGATGTTCTTCAGATAAACTGGCTCAAATCAGAACTACTTCCGTTAATAGATTCTGCACAGCCGCCTCCTGCAGAAAACCCTTTCAAATGGGCTGTGAACTGTACCAAATATCTTGGCAAAAGGATTCACAGCGACAAGGACCAAATCATGTAACATAACTATGGTTCGACACTGGCTGATCTAGCTACCCAGGTAGAACATTGGATTAAACTACATCTCTCTATGGCTGGTTATGTGGCTATTATTAAGATGGTCGCACTCTCCCATTTTCTGTATATGTTCTTAAACATCCCTATCCCATTATCATTGACTTTCTTCAAATCACTAGGCAGCTTCCTTTTATTTACACTTGATCAGGCCAAGGGGCCGTCCCGTATCCGCTGGGATACTCTTACCATCCCTTATGACCGTGGAAGTCTCCGTGTTCCAGACCTTCACCTTTACTGTTTTGCTGCCCAGTATCAATACACACACCGTTGGTACCACCCCGATGCCCGCATCAAACTATTAGAAGCCTGAGCAGGATCAACGGGACAGACACTTGCATGCCAATATCCTGCCAAAGGGCATCCCACTGGATGCTACTGATGTTCAGACTCCCTATACAATCTGCTGGGCATGGCGCAGATACCAACAGACTTTGGGCCGTGGCCTTCTTTATTCATCAGTCCTCCCTCTTCATGATAATCTGTGGCTCCCACTTATGTGGGAAAAGTAAGTAGGATATAACTGGGAAAACACTGGAAGGAATGCAATACTATTTTGTAATGTATTGAAATGGGACCTGCCCACGGATATACAAGCAAGCCTAGATGGAGTAGTGGGACTAGAGGCTAAACCGTGGCCAGAAATACAAGCCCATATTATCCTTATTTCAAGTGAAAACAAGAAAAGGACAAGGAAAGTACAGAGCAGGCAGAGAGGGCCACAACTGAGTTGGTACTACAGAAACTTAAAAAACCAAGTACAGAAGGGGCACTTGTAGCAGCACGACAAATGGCTGTCACAATGCCGGTGCAGGCACCAGGAGGGCAGCCAGTAAGTAACACAGAAAATAGAAGAGGAGGTTTTTCAAGAGGCCGAAGGCCAGTGCAGGAAAGAAGACAAGGAGGATATAGGACAGGAAACAGTGTTATTATTGTGGCAATATGGATAATTTTGCAAGGGAATGTAGAAAGAATAAAAACAATCAGCAAGCACAGGGAGGGATTGCTCCGCAGTGGCAGATGAGGCCACAAAATATGCAATGGGCACCCAACAAGTAGCACAGGAGCCCCTCAGGCTCAGTGGACCGCATAACAGAGGCAAATGTCAAAGAATATGCCCCAGGTTGTCAGATAAACTAAAAGAGGCACCACACAGGTCCAGATGTGTGGCGCAATGGTACAAGGAGGTAATCCCTTTTCTGCACAACCCCAAATGTTCGGAGGGACACCAACCATCAGCTTTACATAATGAGAGACCCCAAAGGAAACCATTATGTGTTCAATACTATTGCTGACTCACAGATCAGATGAGGAACCCACTGTGTTGGTAGCTATAGCAGGTCACCCCTATAGGTTTTATTTTCAATACTGGGGCTACTAAATCTTGTATAAAGGAAGGAACACTACCATTTTCTCACAAGTCAGGCCACACACAAGGGTTTTCTGGGGCAGTCAGAAGGGTTTCCTTTACTGCATCAGTGAGCATGACAGTAGGAGATATGCAAATTGAAGAACCATTGTTATATTCTGCAGAGGCCCCGGTCAATCTTCTCAGAAGAGACCCGATGAGTGAGTTGAATATGACCATCTCTTCTTTTGGAAGATGGGCTGATCGTATATTACACACCTGATATCACAACAGGTAGGATGTCGTCACTCATAGCTCATGAGGGCTTGGGACAAAAGGGCAGAGCAATTCCTGTGAATACAGAGGCCTTTTTGTGTGGCATATATGTTTTGATAGTGCATACACCAGCACTTCTGGGGAAGACAGTGCAGATACCAAAATAACTTTTGTTCAAACCTGAGAGACCTGTGGATCCCATAGAAGAACCTGACATGGTGTAGAGATAATGGCCCTTGAAATAAAGCCATGTTACATATTATTAAGAGCATGTGACAGGAGGAAAGCAAAGTGGGCGTCGGTAGTATTTATGGATGAAGAGGTCAAATTGAGAGACATATCAGATGAAGAAATATTTGATGATAGCCCATCAATTGAGGCAGTGGTATTTCAAATGGACATTCCCATCAGAGTACAGTTGGAATATAGGATGGTGCCAAAAGACACACAAGGCAGTACAATGTGAGAAAAAGATTTGGCAAAGGTACCAGAGAGTCTGTGGACAAAGGGACCACAGGATTGGGGACTGATTAAAGGAGCTGAGACTGTGAATATAACACAGAAACCCAGGGTGATACTGCCTAGGATATGTCAGTATCCCTTATCCAAAGAAGCAGAAGGCATCTTTCCCACAATAGAGCTTTGCTTGCTTGCAGAAAAAGGATGCAAAGTGGACAAAGACAAATTACAATATGTGCAGACAGAAGTTCATTATTTGGGACAGATAATATCCAAAGATGGGAAATGGGTGACACGTAACAGAGCAGAAAGCATCAGAAACATGCCCAAGCCCACCACAGCAAAACAAATTCAGCCATTCCTAGGACTCTGCAATTATGTGAGACAGTGGGTATCTGTTTATGCCACCCTGGCTGTACCACTTTTGACCGCTTTAAAAGAGTACCACACTAATGGGAACAAAATAAACTGGACTGATGGTAGGGATCCTCTGATACATTTGATAGATTAAAAATCAGTAGCCAGACGCCACTATTATCTCATTTTTAAGCACAGGCAGCTGAATTAGTGGCCATGATTCAAGCATTGCAGTGAGCTGAGGAACTAGAGGTCACCATTTATTCACAGTCCGCATACGTCACCACTACTGTACATTCTGGCATTCACAGATGGGAAAGGAGAAGATTTCTTAAATCTGATGCGTCTCCCATGATACATAAAAATGTATTGGCACAACTAAGAATAGATTTAACCCTCCCATCTAAAGTAGCAGTGATACAGTGTGCAGTGCACACCAATCAGCAAGACCTTATTTCCAGGAATAATACTCTGGCAAATTGGGCAGCAAAAGAAGCAGCTAAAGCATCTCCAAATTAAAAAATCAATGTGATGAATACACATTAGGTATGGTGACAAGTAGGCAATAGGATGCTACAGACTTGCTGCGCAGAAACGCTTTAAGCCTCCCATCTAAAGTAGCAGTGATAAAGTGCACACCAATCAGCAAGACCTTATCTCCAGGGGCAATGCTCTAGCAGATTGGGCAGCAAAAGAAGTAGCCAAAGCATCCCCAAATAATAATCAATGTAATGAAAAAACATTAGGTGTGATGACAAGTAGGCACTAGGATGCTACAAAATAACCACCCCCATATGCCGAGACAGCCAAATCACATTTATGTGAATTACACGAACCTCACGAAATAGAGTAGTAAGAGGGGTCTTTATTTTTGCCATTTATGGACCTCTCCTCAGCGTTCGATTTGGTAAACAGGTCTAAGCTGTGGCTAATCCTATTAGAGTTTGGGGTTGACCAAACACTCGTCCATTTTATGGCATCTCTTCATCAGGAGCTGTTCGCTGCGGTTAGGGTCACCACGGAGGGCAGGTGTACGAGACGATTTAGGTCAGAGAAGGGGGTGCGCCAGGGTTGCATCCTGGCCCCCCTCCTCTTTATTATTTACATCAACGGCTTGGGTAAACATCTGGTGGAAGTGGGGGCTGACGTTCCGCGTGTAGGTGAGAGCTTAATTCCAGCTCTCCTATACGCGGACGACGCAGTATTACTAGCTCATACTGGCGTGGGCCTTCAAAGATTGTTGGACCAATTTGTTTTTTTTTCGGACCAGTTAGACTTGAAGATAAAGGCCAAAAAGTCACACACGTTGGTGGTTGGTCAGCATAGACGTAGGTTAAAAGTAAAAACCTTTTTCTGTAAAGGGGAGGTGGTATCCAGGGTGGCTGTCTTTCCCTATTTAGGTGTCCTTTTTGACGAAAAGGGGTCATGGGCCCCTCAAATTAAGGCCAAGAGTATATCCATGGCCCGTTCGTCGTCAGCCCTTATGGGATTCTCAAAGAGGCTTGGGACCGGGCCTATGGAGGCTCTTCTAAAAGTTTACAACACCAAATGTATCCCGATTGCCTCCTATGGATCACCTCTGTGGGGTTATGTACCCGTGGAGAAAATACAAAGAGTGGAGAACAGATTTATTAGATACCTTTTGTCTGTCCCTAAATCCTCCCCAACCTTTTCTATTCATTCGGAGGTGGGTCTGGACTATGTCACAGACAGGTTGAAACTGGCCCCATTGATTTTTTGGGTAAAAACATGGCTTAACCCAGAGTTAACCTTGAATCATGCCATTATGACTGACATTATGGCAATGGATCTGGTTAATAAAATACCCTGGCTGGTTTATTTGAATAAAACTTTTCAACAGTTGGGCTGTATAGAACTTTTTCAGTCGCCATCTTGTATCAGGAGGGAGGATGTCAACTGGATCAAGACACAATTCTTAGACAGGGCCAGATTGGCTCGTGAGGAGCAGGAACTTGCGAAACCAGCTGCTAGATCGCATTTTATGTTAACTACTTCTCCCTCACTAGAGTCTTATCTCAGAATTGTTACTAAACCCTTTCATAGATTCCTGTTGACTAAATTTAGGTTTAACTTGATCCATTTTACTTTGGGTAGTTATCCATCATGGGCGAAACCAGAAGCGGGCCCCCCTGTAACTGTGATAAATTTTCTCAGCAAGACACTATGCATTTCATTATGTTCTGCGAGACATACAGGGACATAAGGAAAAAATACCTGTTACCAATCCTGAGAGAGGCTGGCTTTACTCAAGTTAGGCCTGCATTAATTTATCTCCAGCTCTTGGGCTCCACACGCATCATCTTTTGTGTGGCCAGCTTTTTAGTGGCGGCAATTAGGATTAAGAAAATGAAAGCCCCACCCAATGCATTATTCTAACCAATTACGTCTTTTAATTAGATTTTAACATGATCAACTGCCCTGCACTAATTAAAAAATGCTTTTTACGGTATTTATTTTTAGATACATGATTGTTCGTTTTTATGTTGTATGTATGTAAATTTTATGTCTTTTATGATTTTAACAAATCGAATAAAGTGTATTTGACTGACTGAGTAGTAAGAGCAGTGAAGCTACACTCAGTCATCAACGGATTTCATTTACAGACAAGAGAGGACAGACAAGCCAGTAATGCCTCAACCCCTTTTGTACACGGCTCTAGAGCAACTACACCTCCCAGCACACACCGCACAAGAGTATATTCTTGCTGCATACAGGCAGATTGGTTTCTTACACAACTATCTGAAATTATCATTATGTACCGTGTAGAATGCACAGTATGTCAACAGTATAGCCTCAAGCCGATCATAACGGTGATCACCTCAACAATACCAAGCCCAACAGATCCACTTAAAAATCTACACTTAGATTTTGTTGACATGGTAGAAAGGTGTAACAATTATAGATATCTTATAGTAATTAACTATGGATTAAGGCAGGACACTGTACATAATGATGCTAAAGCATCAGCTAATTTTCTGATAAGAGAGGTGCCAGTGAGGTGGGGTGTGGCAGAAGAGCTCCACTCTGATAACAGGTCCCATTTTGTCAATGCAGTATTTCAACACAATTTTACCTCCCTATGAATAAAATATAAACTGCCATTTGTTTCTCATCCCCAAAGTAATGGTATTGGGGAGCGCCTGAATGGCCTCCCCAAGAATAAAATAAGCAAACTATGTTCTACTCTTCAAAAGAGATGGTTGCACTGCCTACAGCTGGCTGGGTATGTCCTCAGAAATCCGTCATTAAGCGATCACCATTTAACACCACATCAAATAGTGACAGGGCATCCCATGCCCATCCCTTTAACGATAGCACAGCAAAAGACAGATACCCATAAGACAGCTGATGTTTTAGAGTGTAAAATTAATTATTTAGAGAAGGAGAAGACCGACTCAGCCCAGTAGACTAGTCCGATATCTGTTGGCCAGCAAGTTTAAATGCAGAATTTCGTCCACAAATGGAAGGATCCCAGATTAGACTGCTCCTTCTCGGTGAAAAGAACTACCTCCACTGCACTGAAAGTGGATTGACTGAAACCATGGATCCATGTGACAGATGTTCAAGTGAATCTTGCCTTGCTCCAGACAATTACATACACAGAGAGAAGGGGAACAAGAGGGAAAAAGGGAGGCACAGGAGTAACAATGTCTCCCTTCAAAGAGTGAGTGGAGTATTTTGGCAACTCTACTAGCGGACAGCTATGTATTGCTGTTTTGTTTTTCTTTTTATGTCTTCTTATGCTGGTGGCTACAGTGCAATGGTATTTTAATTCAAATATGGGACTATGTAAAAACATCACATATTTGCAGAGAGCAGTACTGAATAGAAAAAAATATCCGATAGTATTCATGCTTGCTTATTAGATAATATGTGGTATCAGCACATAGCAGAGATTGGTACGCAGACTTCTAACACTTCTTGCTTTGTTTGTTCGTTGATTCCACACACCTCCGACTCAGATAGGCTACAGCCGTTCACAGATATACCAAATATTACCATGTATCTGTTACATCTTTTCCTTTGCAGAATACAAGTGCAGATGCAACCACTGCGGGTCAAACAGTGAACATTCCTAGTACACTCTATTTATGAAGATGGAGTACACTAGGTGCTAGATATTAGGTCCAGTGACTCGAGCCCCCCGAAGTTACATTAATGCCAAAAGGGATCCCCGAAGGGTCTTTTTATTGATGTTCCTTTGATGAAGCCGTATGGGTTTGTGGGTATAAGTGGCAGTGAAGTTGTGAGTGGGACGGGCGGAAAAATAATCGAGGAGGTCTTTTTCGTGGATCAATGATGGCGTGATTTTATTGTCTGAGAATAAATCAAACAAAAAGAGGTAAGTTTCTTTAGTGGTTATCCGGGCGGTTAGCGTCCTTCCTTCCTTCCTCCTCCAGGCAAGTGGTGGCAATGTCCCTCGGGTACCGTGTGCACTAAGCAGGGTTAAAGTGTGGGGTGGAAGAAAGATTCAAAGGCAGGTACCTAAAGAAAGCAGGTTCCTCATATTTCCTGCCCCTTAGCTTCAGGTGGCAAAGAGAAAATGAATATAGACAGGCAGAGCCCAAATGAAAAGGAGGTTTGCACCCCAATACCTAAGAGACCACAGTCTTGGGCTTGCGTTAGCCCTCTGAAGCCCCGAAGTCAGACGACCCATTTGGCTTCACCCCATCAAAGGAAGTAATGGTGTGCACCGTGACCCCCCCAAACAACAAAGAAAACAGTGCTCGTATACACCGAAACCCTCCCCCTCCCTTCGCTCTCTCCCTTCACCCGGACCACGTACCGCGGGAGCCGTAACTCTCCAGAGGTACGGCGGCGTGAAGGCATCCTCCGGGAGCATCCGCCAGTCTTCCGACCAGGTCTCGGATTCCGCATGCACATCCTCTGCTTCCTCCTCGATGACGGTGCAGGCCCTGGATCCGTCGTTCTCGTGTCCCTGGAGCAGGAAATTGCTTCTTCCGTTACGGTACTCGACAGGCTTCCGCCTTCAGGTTTCCATTCACCTTCCTCCTCCACGTCAGCGTCTTCCGGGTTTTCTATTCGAGGAGGATGCCCCGCTTCTCTGTTTCCTGGGTCCTTATTCCATTGGCTCTCTCCCTTTTCGGGGCATTCCTGTTCCTGTATGGGAGAGGAGTCCGGGTTAGTTAACCCTTGTTTTTCTGGTTTGTCCCATACGGCGGATGACAGATTGGACTGCGAGTTGGGGTTAGGGGTCGTGAAGGGGGTAAAGGCAAGCTCCTACTCACAGAAGTCCTAAATGGTGTGTTAAAAAATGGCTAGCAGGAGAGTGAATAATTTTATTAAGGTGATCCCTCTGTCATTATTAAAAAACAACATGAGTAGTGCTGCTCTAAGGGGTATTGTGTCCCTCTGTAGCTGAGTAAACCGTATGTCCCTAATGGACATATATTGCGGTCAACATGTTTCGCGCATGTGAGCGGTCTCAGGAGGAGATCCACAGCGCTTTGTCAGGACCAAAAATTATATATATCTCAATAGCGGCCTAAAGGTATTAGTGTCGCTGAATTGTTGAAGGGAGTAGCATTTCCCTTAGTATTTGTGTTAAGTCCACATGAGATCAGTGAGAGTTCACTCGAGGAGGTTTCCTAAATGTTACAGGGCCGATTCACCTGTGTGCCTCTCGCCGTCTCTGCCAATCTAGGACTTGACTGTCACTTACACCCACGCACCCATACGGCCTCATCAAAAGATCTCTGATAAAGAGACTCTTCGGGGGACCCGTAGGACATTGCAGCGCTGGTCCGACGAGGAGCAAAAGCCCACTGATGAAGCATGGCATCTTTTGGGATGTGTGAGGGCAATAAGATGAGAACACACTGTCCCCCATAGATAGAGTAGCTCACGACTAGAGTACTTTTCTGTGTCTTTTTCCTTTTCCTTTTCCTGCCTCTTAAACAGGAACAGCAACTCCCTTTTGACATTAATCATTCCTAGTACACACCACACAATATGAGAAAGAGTTAGCAGATGTAATGAAGGGTCTATCAGACCACAAAGCGCTAGTAGTGAAGTTAGATGCAATGTCCAAGACACTAATTTTAAGATAAAATGATGAATCTTGAAGAGCTCAAGTATTGCAGTAGGGATTTTTAGCAGTATCCTAACCTATACTTATCTACAAGTATTACTCCTCTACACCCCGGCTCCATGATAGTCAAGAAAGGCCATATTTCTGAGCAAATGGATCAGTATACGCTCATGGTCAATGTCACCATGGCTCTACATTTTAGTGCAGGGCACTTTCTCTATGGAAGGTCAATCGGACTGAAAATAGCACATGACAAAAGTGTAAGGCAGTGTGGGATGAGAACATATCTAGAATCACTCATAGAGCAGGTAGAAACCCCATTCTTTTCTCTTTGTGTTTTTGCAGAAATGGAACAGTCCCGGTGGGAAACAACATCAATTGCAATGTTACAAGATATAATGCGGACATGCAATGGGGCACCTCAGGCCTAATGAATTACTCTGCAACTGTGGTGAGTGACTGAATACGCGACCTCCTTCAGGTGGAGAGGTCTCTGTTCTTTGGTGACTGTGCACACCCCTCCCTGGTGTTTCTAGGATCTTCCTGGACCATACTGGAGGAAGAGAGCTGCAGAGTATTTCAATACTACAGCCTGGCTGTGCAATAACACACAGCTCTACTTTGGCATCAACCTTGCGTTCGTTCAAGCAAAAGCGTCTGCCATCGGCTTCAGATTACTCGACGGGAGTAGTTTTAAAGCAGTCAAAAAAGAGTTGCCAGCTATGAGAGTAATGCTTATGTAGCATAGATATGTGTTGGACTTAATGATGGCTGTGGAGGGTGGAGTATGTGCCAAGATTCAAATAGCTTGCTGCACGTATATTCCAGCCAATGACGCAGATACTGGAACACTAGTAGATGCCATACAAACTCTGAATACCTTGCAAAAGAAGATGGTGGACAAGGGGGGTGCCACCGAAGAATGGTTTTCAGGGTGGTTCACTACGGTACCATCCTGGATGTCAGGACTATTTAATGCCTTGTTACCTGTTCTTGTAATCTTGCTAGTGATGTTCTGTGCCTTCCAGATAGTGATAGGATGTTGCAAAAGGGTTATTCCGAAGTTGAGTGGGATGTTCACTACTAGATTGGTCAATAAAATGCTAGACAGTGAGGAAAATGTATACACCTTAATGACTCCCAGCAAAAAGGAAGGTGAGAAAATAGTTACATTTTCACACAATGGGTGGAATGTTACAATGAATGGAGAAAATGAAGAAGGCTTACTCATGTCAATGAAAGAAGTGTACAGATGTACTTGTTAAATGAAATATACAGGCCAAAGATGTCTACAATAGCAGAATGAAAAACATAAATGGGGTCAGGACCTGGAGGTAGGGAAGTAGACACAAGCTTTAGTTGAATAGAGAAATATAATTCGACAGAGCAGAAATGGAAAGTCACACAGTGGCATTGCAACAACATGTCACTGAGAAAATAGCAGCACAGAGGTACAAATTATGTGGTAAGTTAGGTCTTGCAGAGCAGTAGACGTGTAGGGAGTAGAGCATTCTTAGGCTTCAAAGAACAAAACAAGCCAAAGACACCAGTAGTGCATCTGTGGCTTGAAAATGTAACAATAACATGTGCACGAGTCTCAATCCGTAAACGAGTTGTTAGGTGTTTTTGCAGAAAGTATTAACTTTTGATATTAAACGATAATGTTGTGCTTAAGCAAATGTTTGATTTAATATGCAAATAAATTACATATTTGTGGTTACAAAGCTATAAAAGAAACTGTCTGGCTCATCGTAAGTTGAAGTTCAGGTTCCAGTTCCACGGAGCTAACTGACCTTCTGCGCACATTTTATAAGCTCTATGCTATACTGCCAACAGAAGTTGTGTCATCTACCAAACAGCTGCCTGACATCTCCATGAGCGGTGTCCAGTTCGTGACTAGGATGGGGTCCTACATTCTTTCCCACCAGGTAATAGGGTTGGATTATTCCTTGGGGAGATTATTGGCTTTATACCTACATACACTCTAGACCAGAGGTCTTCAAACTTTTGGATGCCGAGACCCCCTTTTCAACATTTTGAGGTGTAAGGACCCCCTCCTGACAAAAATGTCTAAACCTGTAGGCAGGGCTACTGGAAATATGAGGCAGGTGAGGACCAAATTACGCGACAGGTTTGACTAAATTGTGTGGGACGAAAATGTAAATGATGTTATGTGATGCAGCGTATTTTGGGATAGCATTGCTTCATTATTATGAAATTAATTTTTTGCACACAGTAACACAGAGAAAAGACCACCCCATCAGTACCTGTTTATAACCAAAATACAGCAATTAACATCAGAAAGATTTCTAGTCAACCTTTGTGAAGGGTCTTCCACTCCGCAGGAATACGTGCTGCCACATTAGAAGCTCACCTGGCCCGGGCCGGGAGAAGCAGGGGTCCCTTAAAACCCTGGCGGTTTTGTGCAGAGTTAGGCAGTTTATCCATGAAGCTTTCCTCTCACTGACTCACTCACTCCCTTCCATCCCTCTCTCCTCTCCCAAACCCGGATCCCTCTCTCACTTTGCAGGCCATTTTCTGTCACCCCTTTTTACAACTTCTGAACTCTCCCCATTCAACCTCTCACTTCACCTTTAATCGCCTCTTGCCACTCTGTCTTTTCACTGCCCTCATCTCGAACAGTCTCTCGCATTTATCTCATGGCCTCTCTGGCCCCGTCACCTCCCGTGCCCCTCAGCACTTCTCATTCACCTCGTCTCTCCATTCAAATTTTTGTCTATTTGTATCTTACACCTCTCCAGTCCCCCATTCATCTTTCACATCTACCCTTTGTTCTAACAGAAGCACTCACCTTTGGCTCACACTCACTTTTTGCGTGTCCACACTTCTCTTCGGCACTTCACATTTCTCCTCATCCCTGACCTCTTGAATCTAACTCTCTCACTCCCTTGCTGTCCTCTCTCATCGCTCCTCACCAAGCATACGGGTCGGGCCCGTATGCTCCTCTCGGCCTGTGCCAATCTGCTTTTTGTTCCCTAATTCAAGAAGGCATGAGTTGTCTGTCACGCTGTTTTGGTGCAGGCCGCGCAGTTATGGAACTTGCACCCTCCTTTGCTTCGCTCCACCAAGAATCTATTATGCTTTAGGAAGATATAAAAACCTGGCTCTATGCTCTGTAGGTCACCCCATTTGGCTGGTTCTCCTTCTCCTTCTGTGTGTTTCTCATTGTCCTTCCGGGAGCAGATGGTTATTAGCCGCAGGACATCTTTTGGTAACAGTAGCACACTTCAAATGTAAATAATAATAATAGGTAGAAGCAGGGGAGCCACTAGATCAGAACTTCGGGGGGTGGGGGCTAACACTCCTATCCAGTCTTTTTTGGTGCCCCACCCCCGTTTCCTTCTCCATGAATTCCCTCACAACCACTCACCAACAATACACTTCATCTCTCTATAGCGGCTTTCTGACAAACATTTCATTTTTTATAGCGCTACTCATACTTTATTCACACTCATTTCTGTGATTGGCATGGTACATATTCTTTGTAGCAGGCACCTTAACCCTCTGCACTGTGTGGGTGACAAGAGTGCCCAGGTGAGTGCATGGTGAGAGATGCAACAGTGTGAGAGTATGGTGAGAGGAGTGACTGCAGGGTGAGTGAGGTGGCCGTACGAATTTGAGTGTGGATGCAAGTTCAGAATGGGACGATTGAATGTATGATTACTGATGGGCTTGTTTGAGTGAGTTGCATATTGAGCAGTGAGTGGGACAGGTGAGTGAAGTGTCACATGAGTGCAGGGTGAGTAGTGTGCTTGTGTGACTGCAGGGTGAGGTATAGGGTGAACAGCGCAAGTGCATTGTGAGTGCAAAGTGATAACTGTGAGTGCAGGGTGAGCAGGTGAATGGTGTGGGTGCATGGTAATCAGTGTGAGTGCATTGTGAATGCTGTGAGTGCAGGGTAAGCGTGAAAGAGAAGGGCGAGAATGATGAGTGAGTTGTCTGAATGCAGGGTTTATTCCCAGGCACTTGAAGTAACTCAGCATGTTATTGGAGGCAGCGTAGGGTTTAAGATCAAAGTTCAACTATTGCTATTATGGCATCAATCTGGGATCGAGGGTGGAGGAAATAAATAATGTGCTGATCCTGCAACAAACTTCCAGTCCTATGGTTAGGGTAGCCAGTAGATTATTTTGATGGCCCAGTTGGTACAAAAATAAGCAATCACCTAAAACAGTATTTTAAGCACGTATCTGTGCATACTTTGAACAGCAAATATAAATAGAAAGCACTTTTAATTGTGTTCTTGGTCTGCCGCACTGATCCATGACTGATAATTAAAGAGAACAAAGACAGAAAAGTCACACAACGAATGAATACATACTTTTTTATTTATAAGTCTATTAGGTGTCAATTGAAGGTCTTTGTAGGCTCTTTAAATAACACATGGCTCGCATTTTTCTTTTGGCAACCCTACTTTATATTCCTTTTTATTAAATGCATTCTCACACTACAGCAGTAAATCTAAAATACAAATGTAAGGAATAGGCAGAGTGAGGACCCAGGGGGTACTGGAAGGGGGGGGGGGGGGACACTAAGCCTTTGTAACCGGTTCACAAAGGCATGCAAATATGCAAATGGTCTTTAAAGACCTGTGAAAAACTCTGACTGGTGTGCCGGAGATAAGACTCCAGACACTGCCCAGCTGAGCCTCCAGCAGCTCGAGTTGCACTGCAGCAGCCCGGGCTGAGACACAGGATGGAGGAAGAGGGGGGCTGAATCCCTTTGGCCTCGGCAGAAGTGTGCTTGGGAATGCGCGACCCCCTTTACATCGCTCCACGCCCCCCCTGGGGGTCGCGCCCCACAGTTTGAAGACCCCTGCTCTAGACAGACATAGAGTAGGGATTGCATAGTAGGAGTACGTCTGATTACTACCCTGTAATATATGCCTGCATATATACACTGTTTTAGCACCATGGTGGAACTATACCTGCTATTTATTTACCATTTTGGTGCTTGTAATCACTTTCATCTGCTTCTGTCTACTCATTATCACAGCACATGTATTCGTACAAGAATAACGTTGGTTCAATAAATATATTGAAACTATTCTATTGTTTATTATCTATATGTTTCTCTGAGAACAAGAGACGATGAGTGACTGAGCAAAAGGGTTTTAGATCTGTTACCATGATCCCTGAGATGACAGGGTTGTCATGTTCAGTGGTTGCCAGAAATCCTTCTCTCCCTATTTGGGGTTGGGGGGGCTGATGGTGGCCCTGTGAGCTTGCTGGTTTCTAGGCCAACATTTACTGCGGGGATGCATGGAATCAGTCTAAGCACCTCACCCAACGGCTATGTTGGCTAACAAACGCTCAGATCCTATGGATTAGTACACAAAAAGTTGCTCTGTTCCTCATCCTCCGTCAACAAATACATTCATATTGTGGTGGATCATGCCAACAGGTACCCTGAGGCTGTGGCTTTAACAAGCACTACTGCCAAGGTGGTAGCTAGGGCTCTTCTAGAGATCTTTTCCAGGGTTGGATTTCCAAACACGGTGGTTATCGATAGGGGAGCAAATTTCATCTTGTCTTACATGAAGGCCATGTGGGAAGAGGTAGGTGTAACTTACCACTTTTCCCCCGCTTACCACTTCCCGACCAATGGTTTTCTGGAGCGCTTCAATATGACCTTAAAGAACATAATGGGGACTCTGGCTGATCCCCTCAAGAGGAAGTCGGATCTCCTTTTTTCATGCCTATTGTGTGCTTACAAGGAGATACCTACACCTTGGTCTATCCTTCTAATCTCTCCAAAACCGCCGCTAAATCCTTCAAACATTCCACCCTGAAAAGTCATCCCGAGACCCTGGTCTCCAACCTGCGATTCAGCACGGACAAGGGCACAATCATTAATTACCTCATCTTCTACTCCAGGAAAACATCCCTATGGAGCAAAGACTTCTCAAAACTCCTTAAGGTACACGAAGCCAGGAACATTCCATACGGCTATTAACTCAGAACCGCACCCTCCGCAAACCTGCGTGCCGACCTCACCATCATCCTATATAAAAAGTGCATCATCCTGATCCAAGCTCCACCCAAAGGCCTCAATAAATTCGCAGACCTCTTCACCCTCCTTAAAAAATATGTGCACAACCCACCTCTGTCCAACCTCTTCCCGCACCATCCCTCGCCCAATCCGCCAAGGGTGCCAAACCCATCACAAACCATCCTTCCTAGGGCTCATAACAATGGTTGACCTATTTCCACCACCAGGCCACCAACACCTGCCAACCAACCTCTGACCTCCTTCCCGCAAGCTCTTCCTTCGCTCATAGTGTCTGAAACTCCGCCTAGGACTATCGACTCTAGCCCGCAAGTTCTTCCCTCTCTCATGGTTTCTGAAACTCTACTTAGGACTCTCGACTCTAGCCGACCCAGCCCCTCCACCATGCTACCAGCTCCTGGCAACAGATGCGTTCCCATACCTCTAACCTCCTGCCCGCAAAATCTCCCCTCTAATAGGGATATTGAACCTACAGCAAGGGTTCATCACACTAGCCGACTCAGCCGTACTACTAGGCTACCAGCACATCCCTTCAGAACTGCTCCCACTCCTCTTCTCACTCCGCCGGCACCCTGCCCGCAAGAGCATCCTTCCTTTAGGGATTTGAATACTCTCCACCGCTGAGCTACCGAACTAACCCTCAGAATCCACAACTCCATTCTGGATCTAAAGAACCTCTTGCGCCTCACAGAACTCTCCCTCTTGAACTTCAAGCTCTCGCAGATCTCTACTCCCCCCTCTTCCTCCTAGCCCCCGTTCACCCTTTTTCACAATCCCTGAGACACCTGCACCCTCGCAAGCAGTCTTACCACCTCTCAGAGGAAGAAACTCTGGCCCTTCCCTGAACCTACAAACCGCCCACCACAATGCCTATCCCTCTAGACCTCACGGAGGAAGAAGTTGCAGACCTCCTCATTAGCTACGATTCGGCTCTGATTAGCCCATACCCCCCAGATCTGAGTGACGAACACCCTATCCCCAAGGTTGCAACCAACCCCAACAGATCAGCTACCCTCCGTGACAGAGGAGTGATCAACAGCAACCTAGTGCTAGTACCCATCTTTGCCCCTACTCTAGAAACTCACTCCGACCCCTCACTATCCTGTCTCCTAATTAACTGCCGCTCAGCAGTAAAGCATGGCTCCTATGTCGCCGATCTCATCCTAAGACAAAAATCGGACTTAGCGGTCTTGACTGAGTCTTGGCTCAATGAATCCTCATCGCCCTGCCTAGACCTCATAGTAGTCCCACCCAATTTTAACATAGTAAGGCTGGACAGGCAATCCCATAAAAAAGGGGCAGGTATTGCCTGCATCTACCACTCTAACCTCCATGTTACTGAACTTCTAAATGATCCTACAGACTCCTGCGAATACCTTGCACTTTCCATATGCACACCACCAACCAACTGTTCAGACTGCACATCCTTTACCACCCTCCAGGCACGAATGACACCTTCACCAACCTCCTCAAGGAAATCATCACAGCCAAGGCCTCCCCTAACTCTAATGATATTTTCCTTGGCGACTTCAACTTGCACTGGAACGACCCCAAGGACCCTCAGATCAATGCCATCAGAGACTTCTTGGCCGACCAAGCCTTTACCCAAGCCTGCTCACTCCCAACTCACTCGAAAGGCGCCACTCTGGACTGGATCATCCCCAAGGATTCAACGGTCAAACTTACCTCTATAGACCCATGTGATTGGTCTGACCACCACGCTATCAGCTTCCTTCTACCTGGCACCCACAAGATTTTGACACCACAACCCATGATTCCCAAACGCTGGGTTAGAGACACCAAGAACCTTGACCACGCGAAACTGGCTGCCCGCTGTGAGTCTGACCTTCCCCCCTCTCCCCTCATCCCACTACGGTCAACAACCTCACTGATCATTATTCTACAGCTATATTCAACATTCTCGATGACCTTGCGCCGCTAAAACTAAAAAGAACCCTGATCAAAGACAGGAATCCCTGGTTCAATGGTTCCCTCAACATGGAGAGGAGATCCCTCCGGCAGTCAGAACGTAACTGGAAACAGCACCCATCAGCAGCCCATCTAAAAGTGCTCCGTTTGTCCAGAAATACCTAAAATAGGAAAATCCTCAACGCAAAAAAAGAATTCTTCAGAACAGAACTGGAGAACGCCAAGAACAGACCTCGCAAGCTATTCGACCTGGTCAAACATCAATCTAACATACTGGCTAAAACCTCCAAAGAAACCCCTAAATCTCGAATATCATGCGAGGAATTTTCCTCCTTCTTCTGTGACAAAATCACTTCCCTAGGAAACAAACTCAATTCAGCAACGCACTCCCAAACTACACCTGCTTTACCTCTTCTCTCCACACTGCCCGCCCACACTTCACCCAAAAACCTAGCGCACTGGTCCAACTTTAAAGTCTATGACGAACACTCTGTCTTGAAAATTCTTTCTTCCTTGAACCCAAGCAATTACTACAATGATCCTCTCACTTCTAACTGCCTAGCCGCCGTATCTCAGGCAATCCTTCCTTCTTGGACTGCAATAATCAATGCATCCCTACTACAGGGATCGATACCTGACCCTCTCAAAACCGGACAAGTCGTCCCCATCTTAAAAAAAACCTATGCTGGATCCTGCTTCCCCTGACAACTATAGACCAATATCGAACATCCCACTCCTAGCGAAAGTTCTGGAGAAATGTGCGCAACAGCAGTTGAGCCAACACATTAGCAACTTTCACCTACTTGATGACTCCCAATCCGGTTTCAAACCTGGACACAGCACGGAAACCACCCTCCTCCACATCGTGGATGATGCCCTCCAAGCCCTTGAAAAAGGCAAAACCTGTCTCCTAATCCTCCTAGACCTATCCTCGGCTTTCCATACGGTTAACCACGAAACGCTTCTGGATCACCTCAAACTCCGGATGGGATTGAATGGCACCGTTCTTGAATCGTTTAGGTCCTTCCTCCAGAATCGCTTACAGAGATCCCTAATCAACGGTAACTTATCTGCTCCCTCTCCGATCACGGTGGTGCTACGTCCCGCCAACATCGCCTAGCACATGTATGCCGATGACAAACAGATCTACATTAAAATCTCTTCCCCTGAGGACGTTCACTCCCTGAATGAAGCCTTGAAGCTGACGGTGCATTGGCTCACCTTTAACCACCTCAAACAGAACTTTATCTCCCCACCCAAAACCAATTCAGACATTCAGGAATGAATCAAGGCTATCGCAGCGTTAAACTGCCCTCCTACCATTGTGGACTCTGCTAAATCCCTGGGAATAACCCTAGACTGCAAATTGAATATGCGTGGCCATATCAATTCGATGGCCAAAACTTCTAGATTTCACCTGAACTACCTAAGACACCTGAAACCTTTCCTCGACACCCCGACCTAAAAATGGCAACCCAGGCACTAGTCATCTCCAGACTAGAATATGGGTGCTCTACCCTCGCAGGTCTACGCAAGAACGCTTTGGCCCCATTGAAAGCCTGCCTCAACGCTGCCCCCAGACTCCTAACGGGTTCTAAGAAATTCAACCATGTCTCTCTCCACCTCCAAGCTCTAAACTGGCTTCCTCTTGAGGCCAGAATCCAACTTAAGCTGGCTTGCATTACTCACAAGGCTCTATACTCCAAGTCCCCAGCATTTCTCGCCCAGAAACTCGTGATATCCAGAGGAGCCAGAAATTCACGATCCGCCAGAGACCTTTTGCTCCAACCAGCATGCTTGTGGAAAAAAAGAAACGTACAATCGGGCCTTCTCAGGGGCCGCCCCAAGAATATGGAAATCACTCCCGCCCACCATCAGAAGTCTTCCATCTTTGGCACATTTTAAAAAGGAGGCCAAAACTTTCCTTATGGGCAAATTCCTCGCTTAACACTTGCATTTCAATCACCTCAGCGATTTTGTTTCTCCTTCTATTACGGCATTACCCATGGCTCTTCCGGATGTTACCTACCCGTCACTTCTGGGCATCCCACCCGGGAATTGAGACAGCTGTTCTCTCATATAATGTATCTACCTGTTTTTATCCCAACTGTATCCGGGATATGTTACGGCCTATTATTTCTTTCCTTGTATAATGCATCTACCGGTTCCTATCCCAATTGTATACACCCATCCTAAGACTGTTTTTACCACCTGTCAATCCTGTAAAGCTCTCTGATACCCTCAGGGGTCTGGTACGCGCTCTATAAAACTCTAAACTAAAATAAATAAAATACCTCAGAAAGGAGTAGGGTTCAGTCCCTTTGAACTAATTTGTGGCCATCCTGTCCGAGGCCCCCTGACTTTGGTCAAGGAGGGCTGGAAGGGCAACCCTAAGTCCCCCTCCCCATGATGTGGTGGACTATGCCCTGGGCCTCAGCAGACTGATGGCCCAGCTCATGAGTAAAGCAAAGAACAACCTTCAAGCCAGCCAGGAGCTGATGAAAGAGTGGTATGACCAGAAGGCTATTTTGACTGGATACAGAAGTGTGGATCCTGAAGTTGATTTGTTCCCAGGGTCTGGAGGACAAATGGTGTGGCCCCTACAAAGTTATTAGGAAGATTTCTGTTGTCAACTATTTAGTCGACACAGGTGCTGCACCCAAAGGGTGTTTCATGTTAATCGGCTGAAGCGGTGTCTTTGCAGGGATGACACTGTTTCTTTACTTGCAATGGCTGATAAAGTGGAAGGGGGGAGTGAGGGGCTCCCTGACTTATTGCAAAGTGAGGAGAAGGATGGTTAGGTTAAAGGAGTTAAGCTTGCCCCTGAATTGACACCTGAATAGCAGGTGGAGTGTAAAGAGTTGCTAGGGAGATTTTTCCATCTCTTTTCATTTACCTCTGAGCTGACGCCTGTCACACAGACAAAGGGGACACCCTGCCTAATAAGAGCAAGACGTACAGGATGTCAGAACTGGGTTCAAGAGTGCATCAAGACTAAAGTGGCCAAGATGCTGGACCTGGGTGTTGTTGAGCCTTGCCGCAGTCCCTATGCCAGCGCAGTGCTGTTAGTGCCTAAGCAAGGGTCAGTTCACCTACACTTCTGTGCAGACTATCAAGGTCTAAACACTGTGACAAAAACTGATGTCGATCCTATTCCCCAAGCTGATGAGCTGGTGGATAGGTTGGGTGCTGCAAAGTAACTTAGTACTTTTGATCTAACCAGCGGTTACTATCAGATTGGCGTAACCCTGGTGCCAAGGAAAAAACAGCATTTTCAACCCCAGGTGTCCTCTACCAATTTATAGTTATGCCTTTTGGATTGACGATTGCTTTTGCCACTTTCCAGCATCTAGTCAACCATGTATTGTTAGGCCTGGAAGAATTCAATGTGGCATATCTGGATCACATTGCTGTGTTCAGTACCTCCTGGAAGGACAACATGGAACACCTGGAATGGGGGTCCAAACTGACCATCAAGGCAACCAAGTGTCAAGTTGGGCAGCCCTCTGATGGTTATCTTGGGCATTTGATGGGTAATGGGAAGGAATGCCCCCTGGAGGCTAAAGTGCAGGCAGTGTTAGACTGTGGGGTCCCCACTACCCAGACCCAGGTAAGGGCCTTTTTGGGCCTCACTGATTAGTACTGGAACTTTGTTGCAAACTATGGGACCAAAGTTGATCCATTAACAGCCCTGGCTTTTAAGAATCAGCCCAGGAAGGTGATCTGGACAGAAGAGTGTCAAAAAACATTTGATTAATTGAAAGCAGCACCATGGAATGCATCTGTTTTGAAGGGAATATTCGACAATACTGGACAGGAAAAGGAAATACCAGTCAGAGCGTGGACACCGTACTAAAACCAGCTCGTCTCTTTAAAAAAGTGGGTCTGAGGAAGACAACGACCTATTTAGAAGGCACATTGTGGAGGAAGAAGGAAGCCAAAGAGCAGGTAGAGTGCATAAAGGAGGTGGACAGAAGGAAGACGCATGTAATCTCAGAAGCAGAGACTGAAGAGACGGGACCAATTCAGGAAGGATCAGGAAGGGTAGCGCGCCGGGCATTCGGAGAACAGGTGCGGGACTGCGTGTGTAATGAAAGGTCTCAGATCTCCCCTGGACCAAGGGATGTACCGTCACTTTCCCAGGGAGAGAATATCAGTTCCAAACTTATGGAATATAACATATTCACAGCACTTCCTAAGGTGGGCAAACTTTCAACACTCCGCCAAAGGCAAGGCAAGAAAACAATATCACATGAGTCTCCTCTAGACCAAGGTAACACACACAACACTTCTCTAGAGCGAGATATACTTTGCACATCACTTGCCAGGAGTAGAACAACTTCCTATAACACAATTACCTGCTAGAAGGGAAGTCACCCATCCTTCTGGATGTATGACGTTACAACGCACACTTTTACAACGCATGCACTTACAACGCATTTTTTACAACGCATAATCCATTACAACGCATGACATTACAACGCATGACACTACAACGCATTTTTAAAAAATACCTTTACAACGCATTTCCATTACAACGCATACTACCTTTACAACGCATACCATTACAACGCATACTATTAAATTACATTTAAGGTAAGTATTAGATAGTATAGGGGTAAAAGTTACTTTTCTAACTCCAGGGGGTGCAACAGTAGGGTAAGTGTTGGATAGTATATGGGTAAAAATTACTATTCTAACTCCAGGGGGTGCAACAGTGGGGTAAGTGTTGGATAGTATAGGGGTAAAAATTACTATTCTAACTCCAGGGGGTGCAACAGTAGGGTAAGTGTTGGATAGTATAGGGGTAAAAATTACTATTCTAACTCCAGGGGGTGCAACAGTAGGGTAAGTGTTGGATAGTATAGGGGTAAAAATTACTATTCTAACTCCAGGGGGTGCAACAGTAGGGTAAGTGTTGGATAGTATAGGGGTAAAAATTACTATTCTAACTCCAGGAGGTGCAACAGTAGGGTAAGTGTTGGATAGTATAGGGGTAAAAATTACTATTCTAACTCCAGGGGGTGCAACAGTAGGGTAAGTGTTGGATAGTATAGGGGTAAAAATTACTATTCTAACTCCAGGGGGTGCAACAGTAGAGTAAGTGTTGGATAGTATAGGGGTAAAAATTACTATTCTAACTCCAGGGGGTGCAACAGTAGGGTAAGTGTTGGATAGTATAGGGGTAAAAATTACTATTCTAACTCCAGGGGGTGCAACAGTAGGGTAAGTGTTGGATAGTATAGGGGTAAAAATTACTATTCTAACTCCAGGGGGTGCAACAGTAGGGTAAGTGTTGGATAGTATAGGGGTAAAAATTACTATTCTAACTCCAGGGGGTGCATCAGTAGGGTAAGTGTTGGATAGTATATGGGTAAAAATTACTATTCTAACTCCAGGGGGTGCAATAGTAGGGTAAGTGTTGGATAGTGTAGTGTAATATTATGCGTTGTAATGGTATGCGTTGTAATGGTAGTATGCGTTGTAATGGAATGCGTTGTAAAGGTAGTTTTTAAAAATGCGTTGTAGTGTCATGCGTTGTAATGTCATGCGTTGTAATGGATTATGCGTTGTAAAAAATGCGTTGTAAAGGTAGTGCGTTGTAAAAGTTGCGTTGTAAAGGTTGTTCCCCATCCTTCTATAACAGAATACTTGGCCAAGAAGTATCCACACCTCCTGCTACAAGGAAAAGACGAATTGGTATATCTGGGATATATTTATTAGTAAATAGCACCACACGGTAAGCCAAATGCACCTATCATAGCAGACTCTAACATATCAATAGTATGATTGAAACACAATCAAGGCAAACATATATGTAGAAATATATTTATGTATATAAATGTATGGAACCTGAAAATAAAGTTATAGTAAGCAAGAACAGTAGGAAAACTAGAAATTAGTGGAACACCTCACCAACTGTCTGTCCATCCCGTTTCCACTTCGCCAAAGGGGAGTCCGGTTCTTCGGCCGAAACAGGAGACAGTAGTGACACTATACGCCCCACCACCGCAGCTGCACGTCTGCCCTGTGTTGAACTTCCACCGAACAGAACCCAGACACCTCCTTTAGTACAAGTGGTGTTGTAAGACGAAGCTCCTGGTGAGCCTCGCCCCATTTTCCCATCAGAGTCCGTACCACTCCGCACCAAGGCCACAGCTTCAGCTGGCCAGGCGTCTGCTATGGCTTCAGAGCAGAGCTAGCACATTCCTCTGACAAGATCCAGTTCTTTCTGGTCAGTAAAGTGCGAAAAACAAGTGAAAAGGAAAACATGCCCTTCTCACCTAGTGAAGCTCAGAAAATGGCGACAGCTCAGAAAATGGAGTCAGTCAAGCATAAGCCTCTATTCACGCAAAAGAACACAATTAGTATGCAAGATGACATAAGATCAGGCCAAAGCCAATATCAAGCACTGCTGTTAAGCAAGATAAAGTCAGAATCTGAAAGAGACATAATCAAGCTGTAGTTTATTCTTACAAGGCAGGCCTACACATTACTATATTATGTTATAATATGCTAAATAAGACTGAGATGGTGATGGGCGACGGTCATTATCAGGCTATTTATCCAAATAAATGGCACATTCATTACATTCCACCCATGACCATCGTCCAACACCATCAAACATACAAAAACTTTAAACAGTATGCAAACCATCTCTGGAATAATAAGGAACATAACGTATAGACTGAGCTTAGGTAATCCGAGGACTGATCATATTTAAAACATTAGGCACACACTGAATACAACAGTATCAAGATTACAGGACAGAAGAAAAGCAGGCATATGCAAGACCATCCTACATTAAGGCTGGGTTAACATAACACACTAAAGTCAGTACAAAATGGTGGTGGTCGAGGGTCATCATAGGGTGTCAGACTACAAAAGTGGCTCATTCACTACATTGCACCCCATGACCCTCGATCATCACCATTCACAAATGTCAAAAACTAAATCTCTTAACTAAAGGCACAACTATGAATGAAGCACTGCATCTCTTAACTGCAAAATTGAATTATTGCAAAGCACATAGAAACTGCACATCATAACTGAAAAACAAAACTATAATTGAAGCACTGCATGTCTCAATTTTAAGCAAAACCATTTAAAACTACATTTCTAAATTGAAAGACACAACTACTAAAAAAGCACATGTTGAAACAGCAACCCATGTGTTGAAGTACCTACACAGAAATATATAATTCAAAACAAATCATGACTAAAAAGCAACTATGATCGAAATACTACATTGCAAAACTGAAAAACTCATCAAAAGTATATGATAATCACTATAGAGCAAGCAAAGACTGCATTACCTAAATACATGTAAAGCAATAACTCAGGTGCATCTAGAAATAGCACACAGATATCTGGATATATGTTGAATGGATACACAAAATAAATGAATCAAGCTTTTGAATGCTCCTAATGCCTCTAATGGTTAAACTGGAAACTCTACTGCCAAACTCATATATTGTAGCAAAAGGTGTTTCTCTTCAGTCTCTAACTCAGAAAATATCTACTCTAATTGCAGTAAAGCGTCTCTATTATTTCATCCCTAAAAAAAAAAAGTTCTTCACTGTGAAAAAGAAATTACACATAGCCTTTTCCCATCGCATCTGAATTTCACGTTGATAAAACAGTTCACAGTTCTGGCAAAGCACATCCTGTAGTTCCCTCGTTTTTCCATTTACACAAGCAGTTCCCCTGCATGAAAGACACACAGCCTTCATGCATGTAAAGTCGGCCTCCCATGAAGGAAACAGTTCCAATCGCAGCACACTCTGCTGATCCCTCTTCGCTTGGAAAGAAGCAGTTCATCTGCGTAGGACACAGCTCTCTGGCATCTATCTTCATCTGTATCTCCTTGACAAAGGAGGACCCCATCCGGTCCGATCAGCCACAGGACATCAGCTTCCATCAGCCACATGACATCAGCCGCCATCGTATGGTCTGGCGAGCACTCCAGGCTGGGGAGGGGAGGGGAGGGAGGGGAGGGCCCCACTCACACGGGGGAAGGGAGTCCCACTCACACGGGGGAAGGGAGTCCCACTCACACGAGGGGACTGGGAGAATCTGAAAAAGAAAAAAGCATCACTCTTCTTGCAAAAAAAAACATTTTTCAAAAGCACACGTTTTCTGTCTTGCATTTCTGAAAGTACAATCTTTTCATTTCTGTCTACATAGCTCTCCTTTAGCTCTGGGGAATTGTCTAAGAATTCTACCCACGCTTTAGCCTCTGAATTCTTGGTAAAATCTCTCTTTTTCTCTACACAGCGAGAAGGGCTGGGGCAGTCTCCTTCACTCACTGCACCCCTCACAGGTGCTGCCCCGCCTTCACAAAATCTCTGCGGACACTAACTGGTCCCTTGCCAAAAATTACAAGCAGAGACTTCTCTGCTCCTTGCACTAGCCCCTCCTTTACAAAACTTCTGTAGACGCTGTGGAATGCCATCTTATCACACCAAGCCAGTGGGAGTCTCACATGTAAACAACAGGGACGCTGGAGGCTTCTGTGCATAGAGAAAATGCACATGAAAGGATGCCAAGCAGTGTAGAATTCAGAGAAGCAGCACTGATGTCGAAAGCCAAATAATATCCAAAGATGGCTGTGTTTTTTTTCTACTGGCGATAGCGCACCACTCCACTTGAAGAGCTTCTAAGAACATTGACATGTGTGTCCATACAAATTACATATGGATTGGTAATGTTCATGCTATTACAAGATCTTTCTGGTTGACTGAGAGGCAAAAGGGAGTCGACATTCAAATGAACAATTCAAAGTTTGTGTGACCCATTTGGCCAAACAATAAGGACCTGGAATCAGTAACTAAAGTTCTTGATGCATCAGTCTACGGTGTGGGTGGCAAGCAGAAGACACATGAAAACGTTTTGGGTTTGAAGAACACCTCGACCTCGTTCCTGCCAAACCGATCATTGCTGCTCACCTGTGTGGCCTCGTGGGTGATATTGGACCACTCGTTCCCTGTGTCTGGCCTCACGACTCCCCCCCGCCGTCGCCTGGCATCGCGACCGCTGTGTGGGGGGAGATCTGCACGGGGACTACATTACCCAGGCCCCTCAGCGACCCGGAAGTCGGAAATACGCACTTTGTGCGCCCGGAGGCGCTATTTAACTGAGCCCGCCCCCGGCAGAGCGGGGGCTGTTCCTGCCAAACCGATCATTGCTGCTCACCTGTGTGGCCTCGTGGGTGATATTGGACCACTCGTTCCCTGTGTCTGGCCTCACGACTCCCCCCCGCCGTCGCCTGGCATCGCGACCGCTGTGTGGGGGGAGATCTGCACGGGGACTACATTACCCAGGCCCCTCAGCGACCCGGAAGTCGGAAATACGCACTTTGCGCGCCCGGAGGCGCTATTTAACTGAGCCCGCCCCCCACGTCGCGGGATCGCGCGCGGGTCGGCGCCGGGCTAAGCCCGGGCAAAGGGCGGGCCGTTGTGAGGCCGTTAGGAGGTCGTAGGTGGTTGGGTTGGGCCACCCCCCTTGAATGTGTAGTGGACACGCTCCTGCAAGTATTCTCCTTGAACTGATTCAGTCAGACATGAGCTACTCCTGTTTGTGCTAGAGTCGTACGTTCTTAGGTTATTCAGTTAGGTGTAATACTATTGGTTACTGCTCTGCCTCCAAACAATTTTTAACTTGCTGGTTTAATTTACTGCCATAGAGTGCTAGTACTACCCTGTTCCGTGGGATTATTTGTGATATCAACTACACTGTAATTGTTTATGACCTAATCAGTGCTTAAGATGGCAAAGGCTAAAGTAACGATGGACAATTACTTGGTCAAAAGGGTCAGTATGATAAATAGTGAAAGACGGAAGTCCCTTGGGAAGGTGACTCTGGAAGATAATCCAGAGCTATGTATAGATGATGGTGCCCACGGTTCACTTATAGGGAACTCTTTAATCGAAGCAACCTTAGTGGGGAACCTATCAGATTGTATTGTGGACAATGAGGTTAATATTGTAAGCCAAGACATATTGGAGTCCCAGAGTGAGCCTGAAGTCCCTCCTTCCCCTCCGAAAAGAGCAGTTAGAAAATGTAGAAAGTCTCAACTTAAGAAGGGTAGTGTACATCATAAATCAGTGTCAGATCAACCTCGGAGGCCCGTTGTGGCCCATGTTACCGCCTATCATACTGCCTAAGGTACCACTGAAACCTGTTCATGCTGCCCCGGATCCTCCTCTAGAGGGGGGAAATTCCACTTCGACTGGCTGCATGACAACATTACAACCAGCTGGTGGTGGTATTCGAACCAACACAGATCCATTTGGTAACCAGGGTCTTATAGCTATAGCACAAAAGCCTATATGTGCCAACCTCCCACCAGCTTGCGAACCATATGTGGTTATTTTGTCTAATGTCCCTCCACTTGTTCCAGGCCCTCTTAAAGCCTCGGTTGAATCTCATGATTCACTTAAGAGGAAATCAGTTGCTTGGCTAAACAAAAACTGTGGTTTCCCCACGGACCTCTCAAACCAAATATTGTCTACTAGAAGAGTTGCCTGGTTAGGTAATACGAGGAAAACATGTAAGGGGGATTGTGTCATAATAAACTTCAGACATCCCCAGCATGTGGCAACTACACTCCTAAGGGCAGCTTCCCTTGCTATAGGAGGAGATGCTGTACGTGTTCACCCTTTGGGTTATTTTTACAGACATCCAGACAGATTATTCCAAAGAACAATTAAGGATAGTCCTATTCGTATTGATAATAAATCATTACAATTTGAAATCCCCATGGCAAATAGATATGCAGCGTAGAGGGACCTATATGAAAATGATTGACTCCCAGAGGCTGATATAAATAAGAGCTTAGTCACATTGCTGGCCACCCACCCTCTAGAGATTTATAGTGGTTGTGGAATCCCTGGTTTCAAAAATACGGTGGCACTGGGGGTCCCCTCTAACCCTCTGGATGAACAGCCAGAGAAAGATTGGCACTTTGGATTTAAGCGGGGAGTGCAAGCAGAAGCTGGGTCTGATACCGTCCCTAAGATAACTATAGTACAGGCAGAGATATTAGGCAATGAAACTGGCATTGAGGAAGATACAATGGTACCAGATAACTTGCCAGGGTACAATAATACCAGTGATGAGACCGGATTAAGGGGAACTTCCCCAAAGTTAACTGAGGATTTTAATGTTAGCCTATTGTCTTGGAACATTGCTGGACTCTCTAGGAACCTGATGGACATGGCAGTATGCTCCTTTTTTGGAAAACATGATATAATTGCCCTTCAGGAAGCCTGGATGGTAGAACCCCCCCATAGAGTAGGATTTAAAACCTTTTGCACTAAAGCGATGCCATCGAATAGGGGAAGGGCATCCGGGGGGCTGGTTATCTGGGTTAAAGTTTCCCTAGAAATAGAGGTTAGCCAGCTGCCTAGTACCTGCCCGGACTTGCTAGGACTAAAAATTGTGACCAGTAATAAAAGTGTTATTTACTTATTAAACATTTACAATAGACCTTATCCATCAAACAGAGAATCTAATTTGATAGACACCTTGGACTCCACCCTGGATGGACTGGGAGTTAATGCTCGTGTTTTAATCTGTGGAGATTTTAACTGTAAATACGAACCTATCCAGGTTCTTGATAGCCTGTTTGTTGAACAAGATACTGCTAGTGGTATCATGCCCCTGGAGGCCTTAAGTTATGCAAAAAGTACTATAGCCTCCATACAGATCCTACAGATGACTGTATCACACGACCTAAGATCATGTAATGGTCGGTTTCCCTCAGACATTCCTTCAGCTCCCACTTATTTTAAGGGAAGTATTAGATCACATATCGACTTCGTAATGGCCTCTCGAAACTTATGGAGATCATTAATTGACTTTAAGGTTGATTCCAGAATAGAGAGTGATCACTATCCCCTCCAACTATGGTTAGACCCTGCCCTATTTCTTCTGAGACTACCCGCAGAAGACCCACTGAATCTCCAAATAGGAGATATACATATTTCTAATAATAGACGTGCCATAAAATGGTCTTATATTGCAGGCAAAGAAGAAGCGCTGGCCAATATCTATAATAAATTCAGCGAAATTATAGGGACTCCCCAAATACCACCCTCAGGCACCCAGGGAGTTCTTGACTTACACTTGAAGTTGGTCGACGCACTATCTCCCCTTCTGAGTAAGGTCTATAAAAAAGAAGGGAATAAAACTATGGATCAGGTCGAATCAGGAAATCAATGGTATAACCAAGATTGTAGGGTTGCTAAATCACAACTGATTTACGTAGTAAAAAATGGGAGCCAATGTGATATAAAAAATGCAAGATTAATATATAAAAATACCCTGAGTAAAGCTAAAAAAGCATGGGATGCTAATCTCTGGGATGACTTACTGAGTGCAGCTAAATTACATGACCAAAGTACCTTCTGGAATTTAATTGCTAAGGGAAATAAAAAAGGTAGATCACCCAAGGATATCTTTCTGGACGAACTGACCTGGTGTGATCACTTTTCTAAACTTTACACGATTAGTAAGGATGATTTGTCCCTAGTTAATGTAGATGTTGATCCAGTTAGTAGTACTGTACCATTACACTTTACCTTAGAAGAAACAGTTCAGGCGCTATTAGCTGTGAAAGTAGGTAAGGCCCCCGGCCCTGACAAAATTCCTGGTGACTTGTTGAAACACGATGTCAATGTGTGGGGGCCGTACATTAACTTTTTAAGTAACTCAATTTTGGCCGGTACACCTATTCCAGAATCATGGAAAGGGGCAGAAATCATTACAATTTTTAAAAAAGGTGATCGCCATGATCCTAGCAATTACCGCCCCATTAGTTTAATTGATGTTTTACAAAAGATTTTTGCCAGACAGATTTTTTTTTTTTTTTGAAACCGTTTATTACATGTTAAAAAAGGGTTACAAGTATGGGCCTACAACCATCCGGCCGGCCGCTAGAGTGGCAGAAGCATATGACATACCTACAGTAAGAGTCTCTTGGCGGTGCAGATCGGTAAATCAGCAGATATCAATAGCGCAGGCCCCATAACTCCAAGCCCACAATACGGTTTCCTTTTCTTCAAAACAGAACAACACAAAAAACCACACCCGCAAGGCAACCCGCCATCCAAAGTGACGGCACGTGCTCCTTAAGTGGGGGATCCCAACCAGCAGCCAAACTCTGAAGAGGGGAATGGGAATAGATCAGGGGCAGGGGAACCACATGCCCACGGCTGGGGGAGGGGGTCGGCTAAGGGGACGGAGCTGGCGAGGCGGCCGGTAGCAGTGGCGGCTCACAAATACCCCCGCGATAGGCGTTCCAGGGGCCCCAGATTTTCACCCACGCCCCAGGCTTACCCCTCGCAACATACACCACCTTTTCACGAAACATACACCAATCCATGTGTTCTTTCCAGGCCGACACCGCCGGGGGCCTCTGGGATCCCCACAATTGAGCAATGTCACGCTTAGCTATCATGTATCCCAGAGTCACCCATCGCGTCTGCGGGACCGAATAGTCATTTGGTTCCCACACATTCAGCAAGCATCTCCTCGCTTCAGGCGACAGCGCAACACGCGTTACCACACGCAGGACCTCATGCACACCACGCCAGAATCGCTCCACCTGTGGGCATTCCCACAGAATATGCATAAAAGTTGCCAAGGCACCACAGCCACGCTTACACAATCCGTCACCAACAAAGCCCATACGTAGAAGCCTTGGCCCCGTCACGTAGACCCGGTGGAGGATCTTAAGCTGGACGAAGCGAAGGCGAGCCGGGATGGCCACCTCCTTCGGAGAGGCCACCGCGGAAATCCAGTCCTCGTCGTCCAGTTCCAGCCCGTCGGCAACCCAGGCCTCGCGGAGACTAGTCAGCAGGCACGATCTGTCGTTGATCAGTTTTTTATATATAAGGGAGATCGTGCTGTCTGGGACATGGCCATCCAGCACTCTGTCCTCCAGGGGGGAAGACTCCGGAATGGACGCGACATCAGGGAAGACGGAGCCCAGCGCGTGGCGGACTTGTAAGTACCGAAAGTACTCACTGCCTTGCAGCTGAAATTCCGTCCGCAGCGTCTCAAAAGTTTTGAATCCACCCCTTGTCCAGAGGTCTCCCACTGTGCTGATTCCGATCGTATCCCACTTCTCGAAGCCCTTCGATGTCCACAGGGAGCCCAACCTCTCAGACGCATATAGCGGTGTCGCCCGGGTCAAACGGTCCTTCCACCCCATCGCTGCATTAGCCGCGTGCCAGACACGCACCATGACACGCGTCGGTCCCGTCAGACGGGAGTCGGGCGCGCCAGAGTAGAGCGCTCGATTGTAGTCGCCACCGGGCAGGAGCATCTTGTCCATTTCAAATGCCGGGTTCAGGGCGGGCCCGTAAAGGCCATGATTAATCGCAGCTAGCTGGGAGGCCCAGTAATACCGTTTAATGTCCGGGAGGGCAACCCCCCCATCGTACCACGGGAGCGTCAATTTAGCCAAAGCAATACGCGGCCTCCCGTCCCAGAACAGGCGCCGCTGCAGGCTCTCCACCTCACGGAAGTAGCGCGCCGGAACCAAGTCCATAGTGTTCTGAAGCGCATACAGAAAGCGCGGCAAGGACATCATCTTAAACAAGGCCGCTCGGCCAAGCGGCGAAAGCGGAAGACGCCGCCAGCGCGCAACGTCCTCCCGCAAGCGCTGGAGGGGGGGTAGCAAGTTCCGCTCGTAGCGGGCCTCCGGGTCTAGAGTAATATATATACCCAGGTACCGGAACCCCTGGGAGGCAATCTGGATCGGGCAGTCCCGTGGTAGGGCCGGAGCCTCCCCGGAGAGCACATACACGCAGGATTTCGCCCAGTTGATGACAAGGCCTGAGTTACGACCGAAGGAGCGCAAAACATCAACCAGGACAATCAGCGAGTTACGCGGGGAGGCGAGATACAAAAGGATATCATCGGCGTAGAGGGACACGCGGTCCTCATGCTCGGGGGTCCAGCGGAGACCACGGATGGAGGGGTGCCACCGCAGCCACTCCGCCAAGGGCTCCAAGGCCAATGCAAACAGGAGCGGTGACAAGGGGCAACCCTGACGCGTGCCCCGCCCCAGCGCAAAGGGGGCCGAGACTCGCCCATTCACCACCACCTGCGCCAATGGGCCCGAATACAACAATTTGACCCAGCTGATGAATCCCGGTCCAAATCCAAATTTCGCCAGCATCGCCCAGATGTATGGCCATTCAAGCGTGTCAAACGCCATGGTGGCGTCCAAGGACGCCAAGATGGCCGGCTCCCGCACAAACGGGACACGCGCGAGCACCCCATGCAAGCGTCGCAGATTAAGAGCCGTGTTGCGATGGGGTATAAAGCCAGATTGGTCTTGGTGGACCAAATCGCCCACCACGCCAACCAGCCGGTTGGCCAGTACCTTGGCGAGGATTTTGGGTTCCGCGTTCAAGAGCGAGATTGGCCTATAGGATGTAACCCGCTCACGGGGTCTCCCCTCCTTGTGGATCACCACGATTGTGGCCAGACGCTGGTCCGGCGGGAGGGAACCCTGCGAGTGGGCCGCCAGGAACATGGCGCGCAGGTGGGGCGCCAGTACATCCGGTCGCAGCTTGTAAAGCTCGATGGGGATACCATTGGGGCCCATGGCCTTTCCGGATGCGACCGAGCGAATAGCCAGGGCAATTTCGTCCGAGGTGGGAGGAGCGTCCAACAAATCCCTGTCCTCCACCGTAAGGGAGGGCAGCGCGATGTCCCGAAGCAGGGCATGGGAATCTTCCTCCGAGCAGGGAGAAACCGGGGAGTACACCTCGCGAAAGTAATCCGCGAAGCAGGAGACAATGGCTTCCGGCTCGGTGACAGGCACACCATCCATCCCCTCAATCAAAGGAACCACACGACTCGCTCTCTCCCTCTTGTCCAACCACGCAATCAATTTACCAGCCTTATCACCCACATCATACAGTCGCCCCTGTTGCTCTCTACTGAGGCCCCTGGCCGCCTCCGTGACGAGGGCCCTATAGGCCGCCTGCTTGAGGTGTAGAACATGCAACTTGGCGTCTGTTACCCCGCTCCCCAGGTCACCCTCCAGTTCCGCAATTTCGGCCTCCACCCGGGTTACCTCCTCCCGCTCGCGCCTCCGGGCATGGGAGATAGAGGAGAGGGCCTCCCCTCTGAGAACTACCTTAAAAGCCTCCCACAGGGAGATGGCCGAAGGGACAGACCCCACATTCTCATCAAAGTATCGCTGTAAGGATTTGATCAAGTCGGCACGAATAGTGGGGTCACGCAAGTACCAAGCATTGATTGGAGCCACCCTGCCCTCCCCCCTAGGGAAGACATCGAGATGTAACAGGACTGGGGAGTGATCTGAAATGCCCCGCGCCAGGTGGCACACCTCTCCCACCCTCCCAGCATAGGCCGCCGGGACAAGGATGTAATCAAGCCGCGAGAGGCTACCATGGGCACCCGAGTGGAAGGTGTATTGCCGCTGTGCGGGATGCTTTAGTCGCCAGCAATCCACCAGGCCCAGAGTATCTAGAAGGCCGGACAGCCAGGCCTGTGCGCGGGGGAGGTCCCTAGGGGGATGGCGATCCGTAGACCCAGAAACTACCGCATTAAAGTCCCCCCCAACCACCAGCAGGCCACCCGGGAGGTCCAGGAGGAGGCGCCCCAAATCCGCAAATGTAGTAGATTGTAACCCAGGCGGGACGTACACTGATATAAAAACAAACACTCTACCCTCCATTCTACCCACCAGAACAGTGTAGCGTCCCCTCTCATCATGGCGCACCTCATCAATCTCCAACGGGAGCGAGTTCTTAATCATGATACCCACCCCCCGCGAGCCCGAGGTGAAGCCCGAGTGGGCCACCAAACGATAGCCTCGCCGATTCATGGCATGAAAGGAGTTACCTATAAGGTGTGTCTCCTGCAGGAAGATAACATCTGGTGAGATACGTTTCAGGTACTGCAGGACCACACCACGCTTAATCCTGTCCCCCAGGCCGTTAACATTCCATGACAACACAGTCAAATCCCTACCCCCCATCATACGTAGAAGCAATCAGTCGTCCCCCACAGAGCATCTCGAGAGCAACAATACAGTAAAGGGCTTGCCTTGCGGTGCAAACAAACAACAAACCCCCCCCACCCCCCCATCCCAACAGAACTCCCCCCTCCCTGCACCCCTGCATGAGCCCAGACAGCCCCCCCAAAGTGCAGTGTGCCTGTCGCCCCATAGATGAAAACTAACTAGTCCCCCAGAGGAGGAGGGAAGCCCCCAACAGACCCCACACGACCTCCATCGGAGGGGAACCTAAACGATCAGTAAATGGTAAAGGAATGTTGTCCAGAGCAAGGCCTATTCTTCACCCCTCAGTTCTGATCCGGCGGGCCCTCCCCGCCAACCGCACCCCCCCCACCCCCTCAGCCCCGATCTCCAGGCAGAGTGTCCAACCAGTCCCCAGCCGCCTCGGGTCGGTCAAAAAAGTGCGTGCGTCCATCCACCTCCACCCTTAGCTTAGCTGGAAAAAGCATTGAGTACTTAAGGTTCAGGTCCCGTAGGCGACGTTTAACTCCGAGAAAACTCAATCTCAGTTTTTGGACCGCCGGAGTAAAGTCTGGGTAGAAATGCACATCCATGTTATCAAGCTTGACCGGTCCCTGTTGCCTGGAGGTCTGCAGGATAGCGTCTCTGTCCCGAAAATTAAAAATCCGGGCAATGAGAGGCCGCGGCGGGGCACCGGCCTTAGGTCTGCCCCCAGGGACACGGTGAGCACGTTCCACCGCAAAAAGCTTACTCAGCCCCCGGGGCTGGAGATGGGTAAGGATCAATTCTTCCACAAAAAGATCTGCCGCCTCCGCCTCTCGTCCCTCCGGCACTCCCACAATGCGAACGTTATTCCTCCGGGCCCGACCCTCGGAATCCTCCAGTCGCCGGTCCATCAGGGCGCTCGCCTGGCCAAGCCGGCGCACCTCCTTTTGGAGGGCCACCACGTCCGTCGTGAGGCTCGTTGTGGTGTGGGCCAGGGAATCGACCCGGTCGTTGGTTTTGGACAAGTCAGCCCTCACAAGGCTAACATCCACCAGGACCGAGTCTATCTTTTGCGCTAGGGTGTCGAAGCGCTGGTCCACCGAGGCCTTCATCTCTGCGATGGCGCCCATGACGTCCCGGAGGGTCAGATCCACCGGCTGAGCAGATGCCTCCGTCGGGCCCGCCGGGGATGTGCGCGATGTCTCCGGAGATCCCTTCTGGAGGGTGTAGCGGTCCATACTGTTGGATTGAGGCGCCGGGCCGCGGCGGGTCGTCTTCACCTTCGCCCGGTCGCCATCTTGTTTGGTGGACATGCCTGCTCTCCCACCGTCGTGCCAATCTCCTCGAAAGGGCCGATAAACCAGTTCACGGGTTCCGGGGGGGGGGAGGGCGACCACTGGGCCGCGGGACGACTCGCGGCCGGCGGGTCAGCCGGGCACCTGGACAAGGCCACACGACCGCACCCCGCTCCGCAACCCTACCTCGCTTGAGGGCAAGGAGAGCGCAAAAGCGAAAGTGAAAGCACGGGATACGCGAGTCGCCCAGCCCTGCCCGCCGCTGTTGTTCACTTTGTCCCCGGATCGCCCCACTACTCCAATCCGGGGGGCCAGCGCGGAGAAGGCCGCAACCTTCAATCGGTGCTCCCACCGGTGTCCGGGGTCCGATTCGAAAAGGAAAAACGGATGGCGCCTCAGCTCGGGTTCACCGATGCAGTCCCCTCAACAAGGACAGGATTTAGCCAGGATTAATTCAGGAGGTCGTGGTGGTCCTCGGGAGCCTCGCACCTACGCGGCCATCTTGGTTGCGCGCTAGGCTCCTCCCCAGACAGATTTTAAATAGGATTTTAACTTGGATTGAGGAGACAAAATTATTGTCAAAATACCAAGCTGGCTTTAGATCTAAAGTAAGCACAGTTGACCAGGTGTTCAGATTTATGTGCATTTGCTGGAAATACGTAAAGATCAGACAGGGTAGTCTTTATGTTGCATTTATAGATTTAAGGGCTGCTTTTGATCTTGTTCCCCGGAAGTTGCTGTGGTCTACATTAAAGAAGCTAGACATCCCTGGCGAGTTACTTAATGAACTCATCAAACTCCATACAGGGAACTATGCAAAAATTAGATGGGGAAAAGCAGGAGAACTATCTAAAGCGATTCTTGTGGATAGAGGGGTGCGTCAAGGATGCGTGTTAGCACCCACGTTGTTCTCACTGTACGTTAATGATATTCCAACATACTTGAGGAACTGTGCTCATGACTCCCCAAAATTAGTCGGTGAACCAATTACCTCTTTACTTTTTGCCGACGATACCATCCTTATCTCTCAGACCCCGAGAGGGTTGCAAAACTTGGTTAATACCTTTCATAATTACTGTGTGGAAAAGGGGCTAGAAATTAACCCAAAGAAAACAAAATACATGGCCATAAACCCCACTAAAACGTTTAGGAAAAACTTGCTCTTAGAGAATCGCACATTGGAAAAGGTAGAAAGTTTTAACTATTTGGGGTTGATATTAGACAACAAGCTGTCCTGGCAAGGCCAGCTAAATAAAAGCTTATTGTCTCTCAAACAGAATTCTTTCCCTATCCTAAAGGTGCACGGAGCAAGTAGCTCCAAAGCCATTACTCCAGCACTGGAGGTCTTTAAAGCCAAGGCCCAATCAGCAGCCCTTTATGGTGCTGAGATATGGGGACATAGTAATTCTTCCAAATTTGGGATGATAGAAAATAAATTCGTGCGTAGTCTACTTAAAATACCGACTCGTACTCCAGTTGTCCCCCTGTTTTTAGACGTTGATCTTAAAAGAACAGAGCACTTGGCTTCTATAAGACCATTATTGTACTGGATTAGGATATGGTCGACCCCTGAGCTGACAGACTATAAGGATGGGTTGATCGAACTTATTAAATTGGACGTCCATTTGAAAACCCCATGGTTGAAATATATCTGTATATCATTCAAGAGATTGGGGCTTTTTACTTTTTGGGAGGAGCCCCATAATTTGACTCAGTCTTCCAAAAAACTCCTCAAGGCAACCTTTTGGTCCCACGTTAATAGTGAACTAACTCTGAGTCCTCGTATTGGTACTTTGACCCAGACCTTTTTAAATGCAAAAGATTCACCTAATTTTGAGGAATTTATGGATGAGATTGCTCCCCCCTTTGCAAAATCTCTCTATCTACAATTTAGGTATGGGGTACTATTGTTAAATTCCTACACATGCAAGTGGGCTGGAGGAAATGGATTGGATTTGTGCACTATGTGTTTCCTTGGGGCTAGGGAAGATATATCCCACATACTCTTTTTCTGTCCGGCCTACAAGAAACCAAGGACCTCTTGGATTAAACCCCTCTGTAGGAATATGGGGATTGAGTCATATAAAGTAGCTGAGCGCATATTAAAATTCAACTCCTCCCAAGTAATGGTATTTGGCATAAGTAGATATTTATTTAATGTATACCTTATTAGGAAACGCTGTGGTCATAAATTGTAATTATAGAAGAGGAACTATGGATTACTTTAGTTACCAGATTATCCTCAAGTCTACCTCATTTTTTATATTGCTATTATAAGAACTCTGGCTTTTAGCTAAATTAATGTAAATATTTATATTTTACCTGGTATTGCTTAATCATGGATAAAAATTCACCATTATAAATTGTATGTAATTTGTTCAACATGGACTTATGAACTGTGTATTTGCACTATGGATTTATGTATTGTGTTTTATGTGTTGACTTTTATGGCTATTTTAGCCGAAATAAAGTATTGACTGACACCAAGCCAGCAACAAACTCTCTCCTGTCTGCCCTGTTCCTCTCAACCCCTCCCTCTTCTTTTGCAAAGGGGAGGAGGAAAAACTGCTCCTACTTGCAAGCCTCCCGAACATCTATCTCAAAGAAGCTTTCAAATGAAGCACAAACAGTGTATTTCATTTCTTCCCTTGCGCCAGATTTCTATGTGCCACCCACTCCCATGACACATCTCATGTCTGAGACAAAAAAACAGCTTTAACCTCTCCTGACCTCCAGCAAGACCTTGCATTCTTTATCTGAAAATGCTCCACCATTCTGTCTAACTTATTCAAGAAAATTCTTAACTGTCATTAGTCTACCACCTCATGAAAAGAAGAAAGAAAAACTAAACTGCTCTTGACATTCAGGGGCTATTGGTATCAAAAAGAAAAAAGCATTGGCAATATCAAAAGTCACATACCAAGTCCCATGCTACTTCTGTAACAATATCTCATTTGCACACAGGCTACACAAAATCATTTCAAGCATTTGTGATTGGAGTCACCACCTCTGCATCTGTCAATCCCTGTATGATCTCACTGATCCCTTCACGCCCATCTGGCATTCTGTACTGTTTCAAATAAATTTCCTTTGTAACATGGAGCACCTTCACTGGGGAATCTTGTGTTTCAAACTCCACCTCTTTACCTTCTATTAAATCCTGTGCAAACTGTTTTTCTGTCTGTACATGCCACTTAATAACCATTGCTTCCTCCCATAGGCAAATCACAGTTTCTCTAACTCTGTTCTGTCCAGTATCTTTTGGTGCGCAAAAGCACAGAATCATCTGCATTTGTCCAGCATCTGAATTTAAAAGTGACCTCTTCTTTCCCTGCACTTCCCTGTAACTAAAAATGGCACATTGCTCTTGAATTAACTCACAAAATATATTTTCATATTTCCGAATTGACCACATATCAGAATTATTGTACACAATCTGCTGTTGTTCACATTCAAAATCATATTGTTGCATTTCTCTTTTGAAGCAAAATATATTGTTCACTGTCATGTCTGATTTATATCCGCAACCGGTGATCGTTAAGTCTAAAACACTGGTCTGTTTATCTCCGTGTACATTTCTTTCTGGCTGAAAAACCTCTTTGAAAGAATTAATTGAAATTATCTGTGCAACTTGTAGCCTGACTGGATTCTCTGTTACATTTTTCACATCTAAATCATACACGTTTAATTCTGTCTTCAAAGATATATTTTCAAACTGGGCATCAACTAACAGTTTCTTCAGCTCACTGCGTTCTTTTTGCAAATACTCAAATGGTTGATGCATATCAAACAACAACACATTCAGAATAACACCGCTGTCTCTGCCTAAAATATCATTAATCTCCTGCTGAACACATTTTATATGCATTTCTTAATAAACATTTGAAAGGGATCCAGCCCTTTCTGCCTAACGTAGCAAGCTATTTATAAGCACTTTTTACAAAACACACCTAAACACACACATACCAATTCTAACTCAGCACAATTAGCTCACTTCACGAGCCAGCACATCATATGGGCTACCCCCATGCAAATAAATCAATTGATATCTAAGAGTCTGCTTTCAATTTCTAAAAAACATATTTTTTCCCCTTAATTCCACCTCTTCAATCCTGTGAGTCATGACGCCAAAATGTAATGAAAGGTCTCAGATCTCCCCTGGACCAAGGTATGTACCGTTACTTTCCCAGGGAGAGAATATCAGTTCCAAACTTATGGAATATAACATATACACAGCACTTCCTAAGGTGGGCAAACTTTCAACACTCCGCCAAAGGCAGGGCAAGAAAACTATATCACATGAGTCTCCTCTAGACCTAGGTAACACACACAACGCTTCTCTAGAGCGAGATATACTTTGCACATCACTTGCCAGGAGTAGAACAACTTCCTATACCACAATTACCTGCTAGAAGGGAATTCACCCATCCTTCTAAAACAGAATACTTGGCCAATAAGAGTCCCCACCTCCTGCTACAAGGAAAAGACGAATTGGTATATCTGGGATATATTTATTAGTAAATAGCACCACACGGTAAGCCAAATGCACCTATCATAGCAGACTCTAACATATCAATAGTTTGATTGAAACACAATCAAGGCAAACATATATGTAGAAATATATATATGTATCTAAATGTATGGAACCTGAAAATAAAGTTATAGTAAGCAAGAACAGTAGGAAAACTAGAAATTAGTGGAAAACCTCACCAACTGTCTGTCCATCCCGTTTCCACTTCGCCAAAGGGGAGTCCGGTTCCTCGGCCGAAACAGGAGACAGTAGTGACACTATACGCCCCACCACCACAGCTGCACGTCTGCCCTGTGATGAACTTCCACCGAACAGAACCCAGACACCTAGTATGATTGAAACACAATCAAGGCAAACATATATGTAGAAATATATATATGTATATAAATTAATGGAACCTGAAAATAAAGTTATAGTAAGCAAGAACAGTAGGAAAACTAGAAATTAGTGGAAAACCTCACCAACTGTCTGTCCATCCCGTTTCCACTTCGCCAAAGGGGAGTCCGGTTCCTCGGCCGAAACAGGAGACAGTAGTGACACTATACGCCCCACCACCACAGCTGCACGTCTGCCCTGTGATGAACTTCCACCGAACAGAACCCAGACACCTAGTATGATTGAAACACAATCAAGGCAAACATATATGTAGAAATATATATATGTATATAAATTAATGGAACCTGAAAATAAAGTTATAGTAAGCAAGAACAGTAGGAAAACTAGAAATTAGTGGAACACTTCACCAACTGTCTGTCCATCCCGTTTCCACTTCGCCAAAGGGGAGTCCGGTTCTTCGGCCGAAACAGGAGACAGTAGTGACACTATACGCCCCACCGCCACAGCTGCACGTCTGCCCTGTGATGAACTTCCACCGAACAGAACCCAGACACCTCCTTTAGCACAAGTAGAGACGTAAGACGAAGCTCCTGGTGAGCCTCGCCCCCTTTTCCCATCAGAGTCCGTACCACTCCGCACCAAGGCCACAGCTTCAGCTGGCCAGGCGTCTGCTATGGCTTCAGAGCAGAGCGAGCACATTCCTCTGACAAGATCCAGTTCTTTCTGGTCAGTAAAGTGCGAAAAACAAGTGAAAAGGAAAACATGCCCTTCTCACCTAGTGAAGCTCAGAAAATGGCGACAGCTCAGAAAATGGAGTCACTCAAGCATAAGCCTCTATTTACGCAAAAGAGCAAAATTAGTATGCAAGATGACATAAGATAAGGCCAAAGCCAATATCAAGCACTGCCGTTAAGCAAGATGAAGTCAGAATCTGAAAGAGACATAATCAAGCTGTAGCTTATTCTTACTAGGTAGGCCTACACATCACTATATTATGTTATAATATGCTAAATAAGACTGAGATGGTGATGGGCGACGGTCATTTTCAGGCTATTTATCCACATAAATGGCACATTCATTACATTCCACCCATGACCATCGTCCAACACCATCAAACATACAAAAACTTTAAACAGTATGCAAACCATCTCTGGAATAATAAGAAACATAACGTATAGACTGAGCATAGGTAATCCGAGGACTGATCATATTAAAAACATTAGGCACACATTTAATACAACAGTATCAAGATTACAGGACAGAAGAAAAGCAGGCATATGCAAGACCATCCTACATTAAGGCTGGGGTAACATAACACACTAAAGTCAGTACAAAATGGTGGTGGTCGAGGGTCATCATAGGGTGTCAGACCACAAAAGTGGCTCATTCACTACAGCGTGATACCACCGCAGACTCCCATGAGCCAGACAACGACCGGAGCAGAGGAGTTACAGTTGGCCCCAGAGGATGCCCAATGACTGCCACAATTCAGGAGAGTAGTGGCAGAGCTGGGTTATTGGAGAAAGCGGGAATCGAGTGGGAGTGTGGGGTATTACAGGCATAGCTCACATGGTCCTTGGTGGTGGGAAAATGTTACCGTCAACCCAATGTGCTAAAACCTGCATGTTTACCCCATACCTTAATGGCTAAAAGGTCATGAGCCCTAACAACATAAAGAAGAAAACCAAAAGAAAGATTCTCACCTGAAGCTTTATTTTTATGTTATTTGTTTCCACTTTACACGTTATTATTTCTTTTTCTTTGCTTTGGGGCACAAAATGTATATATCTTTTTGTGTGTTAAAGCTACCAAACAAAGGAAGCACACAGGTACATCAGTCCCAGAGTGGACACAGATGGGCATAACAATTCCCAAAGGGGAAAGAAACACGCCTGGTGAATACTACTGGTGTGGGGAAAAAAACAGATGAGCAGTTCAAACCCGTACTCGCTGCTCGCCTACTTTTTCTTTCCTTTTTGTTTCTTTTTCATGTAACTCTGAGGACCTCCACTGGTGCTGAGTAACCTGGAGGAAAAGAAAGTCCTGATTAGCCCAAGTAGGAGTTTCCCTTATGAATGTAATAAACTTTCAATATCAATAAACAGACATCACTGAGCCACCAAAACAGCCTCCTCATATATACCTCTGACCCAGCCTTGTAAAACCTCCACAAGTAGTGTCAGAAGTGGGATCTGGAAGTACAGAGGCAGTGATAAATAAAATGTCTGAAATTCAGGAGAAATTAGAGCAAGCAATGGAGGAATTCCTCAATGCCGCTGCAGAAGATCGAGAGGCCATCCATAAGGTGTTGGCATCCCAATCCACCATACAGGAAGCTGCCTTAGGGAGGCTGGCAGATACCTTAGGCCAACAACGGGATCATACGTACATATTTAATTTCACTCTAAGAATTGGTATCCTGACTCTAACGCATGAGAGCAACCCTGTGCAACATGTCTGTAATATGCAATGCTAATTGTGTGTCTACATATTAACTGTGCTTTTACAGTGCTTATTGTCTAGGCGCTATAATATTGTTTGGGGTCAGAACTCTGGCCCAGAGGGTTGTAGAGACATCTGGTTTTCACTGTTTATCCTAGTTTTATGTGTAGTATATTTCACTTGTGCGTATTAAAGTACTTTTCGTTTTAAAAAGTAAAGCATTAACTGGACATTGATTTTATCAGCTGGTGTACAGTGTGCACTGAATTCTGAATGTTTAAACACACCTCACCTCCTTGAATAAGTCTTGAACTGCTACCCTGAGAGAGTCGAGTGCTGGAGAGGAGTACTTGGTTATCCAGTTTTGGGTCCACTAGTACCAAGGCGCCAGGACACCAGCTAGGAACGCTCCAGTTGATGCGATTGGAGCTAAGTAACCCCTGAGTGCCCTAGCGCCCAGGAAGCCTGGTCTAATAGTCATATTCTAATTTCCGGACACCTCTTAATTGAGAATATGGTCTCAGATCAGAGACTCATCTAGCCATGTAACAGCTCTTTTTTTGCAGTTTTATATAGCGCTAAATCAATTCCCCACCACCAAAAAAACAGGAATGGAATGGGGAGCCAAGGCCAACTGGTCAAGTGAGCCGCTGGTTGAGAAAGCTTGGGAATCACCGGCATAATACTTTCCATCAATATGAGTCTTAAATATCTCTGACTCTGAATAAATTAGACCTCTGTAGCAACATATGGTACAGGACACATTCAATCAGCAGGCGCACATAGGCGATAACACCAGATTCCATCCTTTGCCATCAATATTTGCACATGTAATAGGGGAACATATCCACCCTCACCTCTTGTTTTTTTTACAAGAGCCATTAGTGACAATTTTTTATTCTTTTAGCTGGAAATATATATCATGTCATATTTTCTTACCTAAGAATTAGCCTTCACAGATTTTTCACCCATATTTCACGAAATCCCTCAAAAACACGCCCAAGAGCCACATGATAACTACAAAATACTGGCCCAAGGCAGATGAGGCCACGCAGATAGAGCATGCCAACGTCTTCAGCCCTTGGCACCGCAAGAGGAACAAGGAAGTGGCTCCACTCGTGACCGCCAGTTTGGAAACGAGTGAGCGGCCTAGTTGCTCTACACCGTGCAGCAAGGACTCACCGCCCACGTGCCCGATCACCAGCACATATATTATGAACAGCTCAATGAGGTGAGAATAGTAATATTCCGTCCTCGGTGCAGTTCCTTAGGTGATTGGGCCATGAGAAGGCCTTGAAGCACTGAGTAAGGCACAGCCGTTTAAGTGCCCATATGGCATAGTTACTTCTATGAGTGAGCTCATTCTTACGAGCATGACATGATGGCTATGATTTATTTGTTTTTTTACCCCATAGAGTGTGAATTACATGCTTACCTTGTCACCGGAGGACCTATGATGCAAACGTCTTGCCTCATTTTTGTATGTAGTGTTTGTGCTATGTTTATGTGTGTTATTGTGCTTTGTTTTTTACGTCACAGGGATCACTGTTTTATTGGATGTGCTCACCTCAGCAAGCATTGTATTTTAAATCGCATGACATGCCATGTAGAAGTGATTTCCTAGCAATATATAATCAGCACATACAGAGCGCTTTATTTAATTTACTAGTATAAGCGCCCTGTTATCCTGTTTTCCGCAAAAACTTTGGCAGGCTAACTCTCTCATTATATATTACAGGCTGCCAAGCAGTAACACCAAGTAGGTGCTAAAAAAGGTTTTCTTTAGCATGCTTAGTGTGTGAAGTCACTTTGCCAGTACTACTTTAGTAGTGGAATCAGGGAGTTAGATCTTTGGTCCTGTGGGTTCTGAGGAAAAGCCATGGGGATTGACTTGAAACATGTAGCCCTATAGAAAGCAAGGTAAATTGCAATCTACACTTTCTATTCTCTCTCCCAACTTTTTAAGTATACCGCCGGCAGGGCAGATTAAAATGTTACTTACCTACCAGGTAAGTATTTCGAAATCTCCCGCAATGCCTCTCCCACTCTGATTCTTTTCATCATTTAGAGAATACTAATTAGTGTTCCTGAATTACTCGCAGGTCCTAGTATGCCCTGTTCTGCAGCAGAATGGGAGGAAGCCTATCATGAATCACGCCACCAAGGGGCAACCCTGGTGAGTGAGGGTTATGTAGGAATCCCTAGAGTTTACTCTCTATGTTGTGGCGGGTTAGCGTACGGACAAGCTTATTTTGAAGATCGCAAATAGGAAATCGAGCCCCTTGAGAAAACAACATCCTGCCCATGACCGAGAAGGGAAGAAAGCTCCAGAGCTGGAAAATACCCTTCAGGGATATCACTGCCCTAACTATATTGCTCTCAAGAATGTCTGCCTCATCATGGTATAACTGAGCCCCCAGATAGTGGCACAAGACAGATTCCCATTGAAGACCCCATTAGCTAATGTGCCTGTCGGGTCCAATGGGATTGGGTTTATCAGGGAAAATGCAAGCCTTCATCCAATTGGACCTTAATCTTGGCAACTTACCAAAGGTGTGTACTACTGCCAACATTGAAAGCAAATCTGATGTAACACTCCTAAAAAAAAAGCAGTATATCGTCCAAGCATAGAGATATAATATGAGTGGTGTGCTGTATAAGATATGTGGTTTCCTCTGTCTTTCTTATTTCATTAGCCATGCTCACCATCGTCATAATAAAAGTAAATGCTGAGAAACCACACATGGTGAGTCCACCTCTCTATCTTGTATGACTTTCCCACCGTTCACCCTGTCTTAAAGCATGCAAGTGGTTGAGCAAATTTGAGAGAGCGACCCATTGCATGATATTAGGCCTATGAACTAGTATTCTCTTGACTGCGAAGTTAGTTTGGAATCCTATTGTCCCAAAATCTTTTTCTAGATCAGTTATGACCACTACCCGCCTTAATATGGTGCAAGGGGTCTTGTCCAGGTTTTGGCAATGACAGAATCATAACCTTTCTTCGGGAGTCAGGAAGCAGTATTGTATACCTCTGCTAGCCCCAGGGCTAGCTCCTTCATGTATGTTATGTAATTATCAGCTGGTAGTCTATTGGCTACAGGGGTTTTGCCCCCGGGTAACTCAATTATCACTTTTCTAATCCCATGTTCATTTAATACAGCTTCTAGAGCTTCTTTTAGGTTAGGAGTTAAGGACCCCATTCTGAACATGCTACAAAGTTTTCTAGAGCCAAGCAAGAAACCTCAGTATTTTCCTTATACCAAAAAAAGAAATACCCGAAGAAAACTTGACTAATACCCTTTTGGGTTTGTATCACCTGCCCCGCTGTATACTGTATTCTGTATTCTAGTGCTTCGTCTCCTGCTGGGTTTCGATTTAGTCAATCAGGCCAATAGCCTTATGAATTTATCTCACTTGCTATGCCATTTTATCGTATATTCTTTGCCTCTTTAATATTTCCATTAAGGTGGCGGCATGTTTCTCCCTGTGTAAAAGTAGCTCTTTTTTTTACGTCCAAGTCTCATCAGAGAACCTGTTCCCATTCCCTGGGGCAGTGGTCTAGCGTAGTCATTTGCATCTCTAGATCTTTCCTCTCTCTCTAGGCTGCCTTTATGATGTTCCCCTGATCGCCATCTACCATTCTATCAAACTGTGAGTGGATGTACCGATGTTCTCCGTGAAATAGTGTCAAATCTATTCACTCATAGTGTCCCTAAACATAGAGTCCCTAAACATAGAGTCCTCCTGTGGAGAAGATTGAAGTCTCCAAGTAGAGATTGAAGATCTGGGACAGAGGATGAAATAATAGACTTATGGCCCTGAAGAAGTGATCTTGGCCGAGTATTTCTAAAAAAGGAAAATAACAGAGATATGAGATACACTTTGTATTCATGACCTTCGCTTTTGAAGTTGTGAACACATTAGAAATGTATACCCTTGTAAGGCAGGGACCATCACTATATTCAGAACAAGTGATATGATGGAAATAGCTCCCTACCACTGATGCACCAAGGATGACCTTTATTTACCAACAACCATGTGTTTCAGTATAAGATGGAGTGAAAATATTAAATTTGTCAAATTCTGAACGTTAGATCGGACAGCCTTAGGGTGGTCTTTTCCCAAAATGTTTGCCTTCTCCCCTCCTGTTTTGCTCTAATTTGTTTTTGCTGGCTTTCAGGACTCTGTACACTCTGTTAACCAGTGCTAAAGTGCTTGTGCTCACTCCTTAAAACATAGTACCATTGGCCAACACACGACTGGCATATTTCATTCAAATATAAGTCCCTAGTAGAGTGGCATAACATGTATCCAGGCCTATAAATTAAATGCTATTGGTGGGCAAGAAGCACTTATTGTGCTACCCACTTAAGTAGCCCTTTCAAACATGTCTCGGGTTTGCCATTGTAGCCTATGTGCAGTTTTAAACTGCCAATTCAACTTGGCAAAATAACTCTTTGCCAGGCCTAAAAATCCTATTTTTAATACCAATAAGGTACCCCTTAGGCAGGCCCTAATCAGCCCTTAGGGCAGGGTGCCGTGTATTTGAAAAGTTGGACATGTAGTTTTAAGTTTTATATGGCCTGGTAGTGAAAAACTCTCAAATTCGTTTTTTACTACTGTGATGCCTACCTCTCCCATAGAATAACATTGGATTACTGTATTCCATTTATTAAATTGTTGGGAAGGAAAAGTCCTCTGCATGGTAAGTGGCGTGTACCTCTGCCATGAGTGCCCTACTGTACTGTTGTCTGAATCCCTAATGCTGATTTTTTTGTCACAGGCAAACCAGAACATGGCCATAACCATGACACCATGACATCGGCCTGTCACACGGTTGCGGTCTTCTTGGACCAGGAGAGATGCCAAAAGCACAACCCCATAATGGTGGAAGGCTACCGCCTTCCTCAGGAGTTGAGCAGCACAAGCATGGTGGTGGCAGCATACCGTGTAGTGATCAGCAGTAGAAAACAGGTCCTGTTTACCCTCTGCCACTAAAGTGAGGCCTACAGACTACTCACCAATTTAAAAGTTCTTCTGCTGTGTGCTTAATTCACACTTGGCCTACATCAGTAAGATGTGGAAGTGCTACGCAACGCAGGAGTAGTGCCTCTGCATGTGTGCCTGTGAAGGGTACAGTGCAGGGATAGAGAAGTTCTGCACAGTATATGTCTGGTTAGTGTGCATACAGAATGTATTTATGCTTGTTGGGCCACAGTACACAAGAGATGGAGTGGAGAGCAGTGCCACAAAAGGAAGCTTGTGCTAAGTCTATGTGTGCTTGCATAGTGTAAAATACATGAAGGGTGAAGTGTTATGCAGCACACATGATGAGTGTGTGTGCTGGCAGCGTGTGTATTATAAACAAAAGAACACCCCTGTATAATGCATAAAGACTTAAGTGCTGAACAGAACGCAGAGATTGAATGTGTGTGCTGAATGAATTTGTGCATGTAATGGTACAATGAATGGAGGTAGCAGTGCTGTAAGAATGTAGGACAGAACAACGAAAGCCTTTACAATGAAGGCCTCTACAGCGGCTGGGGAAGAACGACATTACCATTACAATGCTAGTTTACATAACGAAAGCCATTATCACGCCCCATACGGTACCATGTAAACTAACATAATCACAAACGTAAATATCATCCATCCTTTTCCTACCCATACTGTTAAAATGACAATTTTAAGTTAACATAAGCAGTCTTTGTAATCTGAAATATTAAAGATATATAAATTATATTTCTCAAAGTTAAAATGTGAAAAAATTTCAAATGCACCATCCTAGTTAACCCGTTTATGCTGTAATCCTACTGTTTTATTTACCATTTATTTTCCATGCTTCCTGATTGTAAATGGCTTTCATTGTTTGTCCTCCTTGTCGTCCGTTATAAATCTGGAGGCCCACAAGCTCATCTTGCCTATATCCAGATACGTCCTCTGCCTCAATTCACGTCACGTGAGGTGGAATATTTCCGATGGCGGACATTCAACTAAGTGGAAGCTTGGCTTTTGACTCGCCTACCACACACTTCTGCAGTCCAGCCGAGCCTCCGACCCTGCCAGCACGTCGATAGAGGTAATTCGCTTACGCTGCAGCACCTGCGGCTTTCTACAGCTATTTCACAGGCTTACATTTGCTTCTCTCACCTTAGTGTGAGGGAAATCCACTCGACACCTAATGCACAAGATTATCAGACCCTTATTCAACTATTTGGTAACTTCTTTCCGTTCACCTTTCTCATAGTCATTTGTGCTAAAGCGTCACTTTTTTAATTTATCTTTTTGATTGATTTTATTATTTATCATAACAGTCACATTTTCATCCGCTTAGGTACACATTCAAGAACAATGCCCGTGGCTTCATATCTTGTTGGCTTCATATCCCCGAATCGCAGCCTGTCCAGGAACCGATGGGTCAGTTTGGGGAATTGCGAACAGTTTAGGTGGGTGGATACATAGTAATGCCATTCGTTGTAATGGCAGTCTTGTTGTTGAAGCTGTCATTGTAATGACCCCCTCGTACTTCCGGATTCATTGTAAAGGCTTATGTACTTAAGCCTTCCTAGTACTGGATGTTTCCCATGCTGTACAGTAAGTGTGCTGTTAAAGCACACTGAGTGCTAATGCTCCTGCAATTGTACATTACATGTGGGGCTCTGGGTTCCTCTTTAGGAGGTCCAGGCCGGCTTGGTGAAGACTGGTGGTGGGTGGAATGTTTTATTCCGCCCACTGAATTTGGTGAATCTGCATTACTCGTGCAGTGCGGAGTTCCGGCTAATTATGCCAATTGCCCTGTGGCACAGTTTTTTCCTGCGAGGCTCCAGAAATGAGAGCGAGATTTGGCCTCCCCTTGCTCCAATTTCTAACTAGGGTGGTTGTGGTTAGAGGGCTCTTGCACACGTAGATTTTCTGCCGCTCAAATGGATCTTCTACTCAAGCATTAGGAAAATCAACTTGAATGGCCACACGGTCGTGCTAGTGGCTCTAAATTGCAGTGCGAGCAGCGCAATATGCATATGTTCTGCTTGCTAGCAGAACTCTGTGAAATCTAGAGCAGATGTTTTTATATAACTCCACAGAGTTCTGCAGAGTGAAACTCCGAATGTTCCGCCGACCCCTAGTGAAGACATGAGAAGTAGAGGAATCCCCCCAGACAGATTTTTGTATTGCTGCATTCCTGTGAGCTGGGTGCGACACACTGCCGGAGGGAAAGCAAGGCTACCCCAGTGCACTTCGAAGAGTGCTCTTTGATTCAGTTATAGATCACAAGGAAGGGGCCAGGACACATCCCAGGAAGGGAGTTGGGGCTGATAAAGGTATTGAAGTAAGGAAGAAAGCAGCAGGTAAGTTGAATCATCTTTATTGTTAAGAGGAAAAACACACCTTCAGCTTGCCAGTCCTAGGTGCCGCTCTGACAGGGGAAGCACCTTGCCAACATTCCAAAGCAGCCTCCACATGAGAGTTCTAAGATGGAACCATAGGTGACAAGGGTGGAGGGGAGGACAGGAACGAACCAACGGGGACAAGATACAACACATCTACCTCCTGAAGGAAAAGAAGAGTGGGAAAAGGAGAAAGTGAGGAAAAACCGAAGAGAGAGTGAAGGATGAAGATGGCCAGAGAAATTGGGGCGGGAGAGAGAGAAAAAGACAGATTCAGGAATAACCGGGTGTCAGAAGGGAATGGGAAGAGAGAGAGACAAAGGAAGGAGAAAAATACAGAAAGGAGTGGTCTTGTACAGAAGACTAGTACCAAAAACACGAGTGGAAAACTCTACATATAGTAACTGCGACATTATAACATCCATTTGCAAGTGATCCTGCGCAGAAGAACAAAGTCAAACTATACGGACATGTCAAATGAAGTAACTACAACATTTTGTAATCTTTGAACTACACACACATATAAAATGAAGTAACTACACCATTTTATGATCTGTGTGCCAAAAAGGGGATTGCTTGGGTCTTTCCCCTCTTCTCCCCAGGACTTGCTCAAAATGGGTATTGCTGGTACTCGGACCAATTTCTTCACTAGGCATCAAATTGTCAGAACACTTGGTAATAAGATCCATACTCCACATTTTCCCATTTTCAAGAATCACCACATTCTTCTTCACTTCCTTGATTTTCTCAGGAGCATAGAATTTGTCATCCTTGCTGCCTGCCACATAGGGTTTTCTGACAAAGACCCATTGCCCCTGCTTCAAGGACTTGTATTTGGTACCCCACTTCTTGTCATACTTCTCTTTGTACCCTTTTTGTTTAGTCTCCACCCTCATCCTAAACTCTTCCGGGTTAACAATGACCTCTTTGTTCTGAAACAACCAATTGGGAGCCAACGTGGAACCTGCCTTCCTTCCTCTCAAGAGTTCAAAGGGTAAATGACCAGTGGTGAGATTAGGTGTGGCACGGTACGACCATAGCATGTCTCTAACAGCCGCTTCAATGGGTTTACCCGAAGCAACAGCTAATTGAATAGTCTCTTTTAACTTTCTGTTTGCTCTTTCCACTTTGCCATTTGCCCTGAGACAGTATAATGGCGTGCGTACATGTGCAATGGACATGTCCGTGAGAAACTCCTTCATTTCATCCAAAATAAACTGTACACCATTGTCCGTGATGATTGTGGACGGAATACCTTCCTTGGAAAAAACTAGTGCAGGACTTTGTGTTGATCTTGTTCACAAACTTGTGTGTGATCCAGTTGGAATAGTAGTCAATGAGTACAAAAAGGTACTTTTCCTGAGGTTCCACGGCATGGATTGGACCAGCGATGTCAAGTCCCAACTTGTCCCACGGAATTGTGGGAACCTCAACTGGAATAAGGGGAATGCGCCTCAGATTTTTGGATTTGTCACTAAGGCTGCAGGCATGACAATCACGCACCGTCTCTCCATCAACTGATTCATATAGGGAAACCAGTACTCAGATCTTAATCTTGCCTTACTGAGACTTCTTCCCAAGTGACCTTCATGGGTAAGATGTATAATGTGGTTCTGTAACCCACTGGGTGGGACTATCTTGCGTGATTTGAGAAGAATATCCCCCTCTACTGACAATTCATCCATCACATTCCAAAAGGTTTGAACTTCCTCGGCTAAGTCCTTGGATTTGCGTGGCCACCCCTTGATGACATAATCTTTGACTTTCTTAAGGTCTCCATCTTGCTCTATATGGAGATCCCATTGATCTCGTGCCACCGCAGGAAGGACAATCTCCAGAATCGCTTCCTTGAGGAAAGATCTATCCCCTTTTCCCTCCACCGGGGCCCTGGATAGAAAGTCAGCTACATTGTTCTGTGCCCCCGCTACATAGACCATTTTTAAATTAAAACCTTGAAGGCCTAAGACCCATTTGGCAATGCGAGGTGTCATGTTCTCCATGTCTTTTTTTGTAAACAAGGACAACAACGGTTTGTGATCCGTCCATAGTTCCAAAGGCAAGCCCCATACATAGAATTTGAAATGTTTTATCACCCAAAAAACAGCTAATGCCTCCTTTTCTACCGTGGAATAATTGGATTTTGCTCCCGTAAGGGCTTTGGAAGCAAAGGCCACATCCTTAACCTTGTTGTCTGCTCTCTGAGAAAGTGTAGCCCCAATTACTTTGCTGCTAGCATCAGTGAATATAATAGTATCTCTTTCAACACTAAAATTACCAATGTGTGGAGCTTAGATAATGGCTTTTTAATGCTTTCAAATGCCCTTTCATGATCACCACCCCAAACATATGTAGTACCCTTCTTTTACAGGTCCCTTAGAGGTTGAGTCAATATTTAAAAATTCTTTATGTATTTGGCCATATACTCCGCTAAACCCAAAAATGACAGAATCTCCTCTTTGCATGTGGGAGTGGGAGCTCTTCTCACTGCTTCAACCAAGTCACTTTTAGGCTTGATGCCCTCCTCTGAAATTGTGTGACCAAGATAGTCAACAGATGTCACTCCCAATGTACATTTACTTTCTTTTGTTGTAAGCCCAGCCTCTCTTAGTTTGTTCAACACCTTACAGACATTTGAATTGTGCTCATCTTCTCTGGAACCATATATTAGTATGTCATCCTGAAAACACAATGTTTTAAAGCAATCCCTGAGAATATGTTGTATTATTCTTTGAAAACCTGAGGCGGCTGACACCAGACCAAAAGGCATCCTTAAGAACTTAAAATTGCCAAATGGGGTGGTGAAAGGCGTTAACAGCTGAGACTCAGGGTGGAGATTGACTTGATGATAGGCCGAGGATAAATCAAGCATGCTAAAAAATGTTGCCCCTTGAATGGTACTTAGCATCTCGTGTATCCTTGGTAAGGGATGTCTGTCAATCATAATGTTAGCATTTAGATCCCTCAAGCCTACACATAATCAAATGTTCTTACCATTGCCCTTGGTGGTGAGGACAATGGGTGCCAACCACTCGGAACTTTTAATTTCCTGCATGACACTCTAGTTGACCAGTTTCTGAAGTTCCATCCTTAAAGGTTCCCTCATGAGTAGTGTTATGGAGCGAGTTTTGTGTATTACAGGGCAAGCTCCTTCTTTAAGTACAATCTTATGTATATAATGTTTCAACATTCCTAATTTTTCAGAAAATACTTCAGAAAACTCTTTGGTGAGGTTACCCCCTACCACAGGAGGTTCAACTAACAACACTTGGTGAACATTGTTGGGGTCAAGGGTAATACCCAATTCTTTCTGGTGTTTCCACCCCAATAAGCTTGAACCTTGTTTAGTAACATATACCTTCGCCACCGTGTGCCTGTCTTTAAACGAAATTCTCATTCTCACCATCCCTTCTAAAGGGATGGGTTCTTTGTTGTACCCAGAAGGACAAATATCAGCACTTTCTAACATGACATTATGTTTAGCAAACTTTTCCTCAAATTTGTTTTCTCAATGAGCGTAAAAGGGGAACATGAGTCTGCATATACCTGCCCCTTTTCTCCGTCAAGACATATGTCACATGTGGGATATTGTATTCTTTCCACCATCTCCCCTTGGTCTATCTGAAAGACATACGCTTTATTCTCCTCCGTCTCCAGTTCAGGACTTTTTACCAAGTGTACCCTGGCACTGAACCCTTTGCAAACCTTTGAAAAGTGTCTTCTTATTACACATCCTGCAAACAACACTTCTAGCAGGACATTTCCAATTGTTAGCGAGGTGGTTGGGACTCCCACATCTAAAGCACTGAAAGTTATTTGACTTACTGCGGGAACCCTCTTTAATCTTCTCATCTACTTTACACACAACATCCTCACTGAGTGAGTTTTTAGCTTCCCCTTTCTCTTTATTCAACACTGCCGATGTCTTCATCTCCTTAATGCCCAATGCTGTGTGTTCTAAGCCCTTAGCTATACTGATGGCTTAAGAAAGATCCAGAATTCTGGTGAGTAGTTCTTCCTGTACCTTTATGTAATTAGTACATCTAACTATTTGGTCCCTGATGTGAGAATCCGTAAGAGCTCCAAAATGACAAGTGGCTGACATGCCTCTTAAAGCTGCCACTTATGAGGAAACTTTCTCATCTTTTCTCTGGCCTTTATTGAAAAACTTGTGCCTCTCCAAGACAACATTTATTTTTTCTTTAAAGTGTGACTATAATTTCCTTAAAGTGTACTCATAGACGTCCACACCTGCTTCTTCCCCAGAGGGTTCCTCTTCAACCAGTCTTCCTGTAATATCCTCAAAGCATTTCCTACCCTGTATGCCCAAATTGTGCAGAAAAATGTGCTGTTTTCTTATAGACGAGAAATTACCTCCCCCAATAGCTATGAGGTATGACTTAAAGATACCCTTCCACCTTCGCCAAGGTATGTCAGGTTCTCCTACCTCATTTAGAAAGGGGACATGGAGGACTGAACAGTGTATAATGACAATGAATAACAAAAGACTATTAAGAAAAACAAAACAATTGTGGCACTGAAAAGGAAAGAGAAAAGATGGAAATATACTTTTAAAAATATGCACAACATATGTAAATTACCCAAAAGACTGTCAATCAAGATAGTTCATCAAAAACACTCTGGTAATTAAGCTCCCAATTCGTGTAAGCTTTAAAATAATATAAACGTAGCTGTCCTCTTTCTATGATAGTGATCTGCCACCAGGAAGTGCACCCTTTGTTAAAAAAACAATAATTCATATAGCTGGAAAACACTTCTGTGCTGTGTCTTTAATTCTCCTTGAAATAATGCCTGTGCGATGATGAGAATACGAGGGACTTCCCCCTCAGCGAGCTTCCTATTGAAGAGAAACACCTGCACAGCTCCCACCCGCGGTCAGCTAAGGGAAGCTGGGGGAAGAACGAAAAGCAGGAACTGACACGGCAGAGACACAGGAGCACACAGTACGCTCCAGCAGTGAACGACTCCCCTTCAGTTCATGCCGCGATGCAGTCCCAGAGCGGCACACTCCCGAAGGTGACGCGTGGCAGGGAAAACTCCTCCACAGCCTCCTTGAGCCGCTGCGAAAGCGCTGCACAAACTGGATGCCACCCACAGAGCGGGGCTCGGACTGAAGTGGCTGCGCAGGTGAGAAACTTACACAAACATCTTCCAAGCACTGGGCGAAAATTTGGTCTCACAGTGATATCTCAGGAATGAGTCCACTAAAAGGATGCAGCAAAACACGGTGAACACCCCGTATACTTTCACCAGAGGAGAGAAACGTCCGCTGTGGCAAGCAACAACGGTGCGGACAGACTCTGCATAAATCACTCACCGTCAGAGACGGCCACAATGACGGCAGAAAAGGCACCTCTATCACTTGATAGAAGCAGGATAACAGATCTTAAAGAAGACCTCAAGGCAACTGGCAAGGCGAAATTCAACAGGGGAAGGTGCAGCACTGTCCCTGTCACAGCATCCCAAAGCTCGTCACCAAAATGAAGTAAGGAAGAAAGCAGCAGGTAAGTTGAATCGTCTTTATTGTTAAGAGGAAAAACATTAACCTCTAGCTTGCCAGTCCTAGGTGCCACTCTGACAGGGGAAGAACCTTGCCAACATTCCAAAGCAGCCTCCACATGAGAGTTCTAAAATGGAACCATATGTGACAAGGGTGGAGGGGAGGACAGGAATGAACCAACGGAGACAAGATATAACAGGTATCATAAATAGTATGTCTGGGAGCCCGGGATTAACATTTTTATTCACATAGCACTGTGGCTGACATACAGGTGTGAACTCGGATCATTCCCATGAATTGTGTTGTGGGTCAATAATCCTCAGAGTCATGTCTGTATGACAACCATCCCTTCAGAGTAAAGGAGAAAAGGAATGATTTCCACTTCAAAAGAAGCAAACCCCCAATATAAAACTTTAAAGGCTGCGACCCAAAATCACATTTGCTGTCTGGAAAAGGACCACAAAAAGGGGAAACTTAAACTAAACACATGGTCATCAGCAAAGGAGCCAGATGGGCTGTATGAGGAAGTGAAGCTCTGCAAGACATCTGCCTGTGACCAGGACTTGCTAGTCTCCCTGCTGGGTGAGGGAACAACACCCAGGAAACCAAGATCATAAAGGAGGGTGAGACAGGGATTTGCCTGACAACTACTAGAAACTCGACCTCAAGGGGGATTGGGTTATTGTTTCTGAATGTCTTATACCTTTGCATGTGCAGAGTTAGAAATAATATACTTCTTTTTTATATAAAAGACAGTACTGGACTGGACATTGGTTTATTGTCCTTACTGTTTACATTTTGGATAACATTTTATTGATTTTGTCAGTTGCACATACAGGGTTATACTTGTAGCAGCAGCATCATATCAACACATTTCCAAATAACGTACTGTAATTTACATTCCTTGTTTTAACACTTCTTTGAGTTCTTTCCGCCGTATACTGTTTGCATTTTGAGTTATGAGTCGTGTTCACTGACCTGTGTCTATATCCCCTCAGAGGAAGACTTGACTGCTTGACCACAGTTACCACTGAGAGTCAAGTGCAGAAGGGGTACTTGACCCAGTTGCTCAGAATCCATAGTTGGTCGGGCCCTGAGATACCAGGAGTAAAAGGTTGCTACCACCATAGTTGAGCCCCGTGGCCACCGCGTGCCCTGTGGCCCTCTGAAAGGGGTTCTGACATAAGTGATAACTTGTTTTAGGAACTGATAGAAATTTCATGCTTGGTTTCTAAGAACTGTAATTTAAAATCTACTTTAATGGTAACGTCAGAGTTTAGATCTCAATGATGAAAATGCCGCTTTTAAAAAGATAGCACTTTCTTGTCTAACTATTTGGTGCCTGCAGCCTGTGCCCTGGGTCACATGACAGTGATTAGAGTGGCAGTTGCTTTTGTGCATTCCTCTCAGACAGTGAGACAAAGGGGGATCAGATATTAGGGGGGTGAGCCATCCTGCCAGGATGTGTAGAGTGGAGCTGATTCCTGCTCCACTCACATTTCAAAGGAGCTGTTTCAGCACGCTTACAAAGAACTTCACACTTGCCCTTTGTCAACCCAGACCACTTGGCCGGAAAAGGAGGAGGGCAATTCCAGAACCAACGGTGGGGGAGAAACTCCAGAAGTTTCTTCCACTTCAAAGCTGGCACCAGGTATATAAATAGACCCTCAGACCTACTCTTCAGTTCACTCCTGGACCCACAGAGAACATTAACAAGACCTGCCCTGTTCTTTAGAAGACTGCCCATCTGCTTGCCAAGGAGTACCCTGCTGCTTGTAGCCTGCGTTGAACTCTCTGAGGATTTCCCTGCTGCTTGAGAACTGCCTTGCTGCTGGGACCCAGGACTACCGGTGTGACTCCAAATGCCAGTTGGCTGGCCTCTTGTTCTTAGCTAAAGGGACATAAAAGCTCCAAACCTATTAATATGCACCTAGAAACTGCCTAAATGGGTTTTACCCTCCAAGTGGTGCCCACCCTTTCCTGAACTCTTGAAAGTGGTGCCAAACATGTCTAAACAGTCAAAATAGAAAACTTGGGACATAAAGTGCCTTGAGAACTGGGACGAGATCAGGACTTAGGACACCCTTGCCTGCCTTCTCCCACTGAACTTCACTTTCTCTGCCATTTTTCTTCAAAACATTTTTTACGTTTAAAGGTAATCGGAAACTAGGCTAAATGTATTTCTTGCATCCGTAACGCACTCGAAGTTTCAATTTGCCATGGTCTCGCAGGACTAAATGTCTGTGTTCGCCACTTTGATCTTTTAAGTGCTATTTCTCTCAAAAAACTTTAAGATTCTAAACTCTAGTTCTACTGATTTGTGTTGTTTTAGCCTGAAATATTTTATTAAATGTAATATTTTCTAAATTGGTGTGGTATTTTTCTTGTGTTGTGGTTTCACTTTATTACTCTTTATGTGCTGCTGGGGCGTGGCTTGGCGCCAATGGAGTGAGCAGCAAGCTTGCGAGCTCCGGTCAGCCAGCCGCCAGCTAACCTCCTGATGCCCTGAGCAGGATGGATTGAACCCCCACAGTGCACCACCTCAGCTATATAAGGGGAGCAGTGCGTGCGACAGAAGAAGAAGCCAGGAAGAAAGGCTAAAACTGGTGAAACTGAAGGAGCCGATCGTGTCCGCGATGCGAGCCAAGATGACGGCGACCAGCGAGAGGTCATAGAGCCGGGAGGAAAACCGGGACGACAGCATTGACCGGGCGGCGGCAGATTGCTGCTGCGAGTGTCCTCCCCGCCCCTCCGCAAGATCTGGATTGAGCCCAGAGACCCCTCCTGAAGCCGCACTGGAGGGGCAGAGCTGAGGCAGACTTGGGCTCGACTGGGACCCCACGTGGCAAGCCACAGTACGGAGACGGGTGATAGCCGGCGAAGGCGAGTGAAGCGGTGAGGGCGCCCCACCATTTAAAGACGAGCATTGCACTGGCCTCAATGAGGTGAGAGAGCTATGGGGTTGCCGGCAGAGGACAGCTGAAACAGCAAAAGGCGGCTGGGAAGAAGAAGGAGCAGGCCCCCCCCCCCACACAGCTGGTGGGACGAGGTGAGAGTGGACCTGGAGCCCCGGCGGGACATTGGAGGACGAGAGCAACTATGTGAGGCAAGGTGGGAGTGGCAGAGGAGGGAGACTCAGGCCACACAGAGAAGTGCCTTACACAGTCTGCACCGCCAGATGTCTACTGGACCCCGGCAGCCCTGTGCCAGACGGCCCTAGCGAGAGAACCGAGCAGGACGGCCAGCACCCCAGAGGAGGTGACTCGCCAGGAGGAAGGGAGTGGTGCAGCGGGGCAAGGGGGGCCCTTCTCCCACAAGCAGACACACAATGAGTTGCGGCAGGGTGTACACCGGCGTACTGAGGACCAGAGGACCACGACATGGGATGGTAGGCCCAAGAACTAGACCTGGAACAGGCGAGTGGGCCTAACCGCATCAGAGAGGCTGGCAAATGAGCCCAGGGATGACCAGAACATCAGAGTAGGCGGCAGGCACAGAGCAGTGAAGGATAGCTGGAGAAGCGGCAGGGTAACTGAGCCCCCCCAAGCGAACCAAGTCCTGAAGAGCTGCAGCCTGGGCATTGAGGCCTGCGGGGCGGGAGAGAGGACTACTTGCCCTGAGTGAGAAGCATGACACAGGCAAGTGGGCCCTGCGCCACTGCCACAGCCGAGGAATGGGCACAGAGACGGCCTGAGCTCCTGCCCACCAAACAGATCAGGGGAGGGAACGCACCGGAGCAGACCCAGCTGGTAGAACTTGGAGACATCAGATTGAGATCCGGATGCTCACAATCACCCTCACAGTGGGCACGCAGGGCCTGAACATGGTGTAGCCCCGAACCCGCTACCTGACCAGGCGGGGAGACCAAGGTACATGCTGTGGATACAAGAGGCACCTGAGGGGGCGAGTGAACAATGGTGGAAACCCGGACAGGGGCGGACATGGCTGACTTCAGGGCGAGGGGGAGCGTGTACCAGACCGCAGAGAGCCCACCAGGAGAGCGGGCCCCACGAGCGGCGTGGACCATCTGGAGCACCCTATGAGCTCATGCAGCACCAGAAGCACTACAGACCGAGAAGACACCATGGGGAAGATCCCCAAGAAGAAGGACAGAGAAGAGGCCCCAACAGACAAACCAACGGAGGAGAGGGGGAAAGCCCAATCGCAGATGGAAAACCCTAGAGACCCTACATTGCAGGACATTCTACAGGCCATCACCTCATCCAGTGAGCACCTGGAAACCAAAATTGACTTGCTGGGTCTAGACTTGGGCCTACTCAGGGAAGACCACAAAAAGTTGGTGGACCAGTTAAGACAACAGAGGGCCAACTATCTGAAATGTTGCAGGACATGGTAATCATGAAGCAGCTCATAGCGGCGCTCGAGACGAAAGTACGGACATTGGAATCCTGGGCCAAAGATGCCAAAAATAGGTTGCGCAGGAGCAACCTCAGAATCATCGGCATGCTGGAGAAAATAGAAGGCTGCAACATGCTAACCTACCTGGAAAAATGGATACGGGAGGAAGTGATGCCTTACGGCCTATCAAACTTCTTCGCCCTGGAGCTGGCGCACCGAGTCCTTGCGAAGCCACCTATTCCTGGAGCGCCGCCGCAGGTGGTGATAGCGAAGCTGCTCCATTTTAGAGATAGGGACCATCTCCTCAGGTACGCTTCAAAGGAGACATAGAGGTGGGCAACTCTGTGGTGAGAATCTTTCCAGACTTTTCTAGGGAAGTCCAACGGCAAAGAGGGCCCTATCGAGAGGTGCAGCAGAGGCTGCGGCAACTAAACTACAAATACGCGACGCAATACCCGGCCACGCTACAAGTCACCACAGAAAAGGGCACGGGGTTCATCAGGACCTCACAGAGGCAGCTGACTTGCTGGAGAAACATGAAGGGATGGCGCCGCTAAGGGAACCGGAGAGGAGGAGAAGGAGGGAGAACCGGTCTAGGGGTCGGCAGACCATGAGGGAGAACCTAGCAGGTGGTAGCAGGTGGTGGCGCTGATCAGCAGTAAGGGAAGAAGTCACGTACCCGCTGAGAGCAGCGAGACAGCAGCGGACTCCGCCTCAAAGCATGGATCCAGTGAGTCCGAGACCTCGAGCGTGGTGCTCCCAGACGTAACACCGCAGATGGCGGACGACATCGCCTGGATGGGGGGGCAGAGATCTTCCACAAGCAGGTCTGGAGTGGAACTGGACGTACCTGACCCAGCACTGAGGTAAAGGGACTGTTGGAGGGGGGGCACTGTTGGGATCCCGATGGGACAATGGAACTGAGAGGTGGCTGCAGAGACTGGGTGAACAGTGGACGAGCAGCCTTTCCCCCTTGCAATTGACTGACCGAACTACAAGCAGTTACTTGCGGCCCTTGACCTTAGTTTGTATGGGGGGGTGTTCTCCTGCTTTTCCTGTGGAGTGCGAGTTAGGGGCAATGTTTAATGATGATAAGGGGGGACACATTGAGTTTCAGCACATTGAAAACGATGAAGGTTCGAGTGGGGAGAGCATTTGGGGGACGGTACATAAGGAGGGAGACAGGCCGGGCACAGTAACACCTCCCAATGGCTGATAAGCAAAAGTACAAGTGCATGACTTGGAATATCAGGGGTATGCACACAATGACCAAACGTCATAAAGTTCTCTCATACATACGAAGGAGGGGAGCCCAGATGGCCCTAATGCAGGAGACTCACTTCATACAGAAGGAGGGACAAGCCTTGCACAGACGATGGAGGGGCCAACTTTTATGCACTACCTACTCTATGCACGGGGGCGCTCATATGGGTCTAAGCGGGGGTCCCATTCCAACTGACGGACTCACTGATGGACACCGAAGGTCAGTATGTAGCCATAAAGGAGAGACTAAAAGGCCGAGAGCTCAGTATGATTAGCATCTATGTCCCCAACACAGAACAACCAGCCTTCTTTGCGAGACTGAGCCACTGCCTGACGCAATACTTGATGGGCACTACCCTAGTGGGGGGAGACTTTAATAGTGTGGATGACACGCTCCTAGATAGATCTCACCTGAAACTTTGTAATTCCCAAGCAGCGCGCACCTCACAGGCATTCACTGCCTGGAGACAGGGCTGGGGGCTGCTGGATGTCTGGCGAACCCTGCATCCCCAAAATAGGGACTACTCCTACTTCTCAGTGGTCCACGAAGTCCACGTGCGACTAGATGCCTTCCTGTTCTCAACAGACACGCAACGCCATGTCATTGCTGTGGAATATCTAGGGCACAAGATATTGGACCATAATCCGCTGGTCCTGTTACTGGGATGGACGCACCCTGCATCAGCGATACCTAGGTAGAGGCTCCACCTGGACACACTGAAAGACCACGTCTTATGAGAAGAGATCAGGGGGGAAATAGTGCATTACTTTGTGGCCAACGCGCGGAAAGCCTCCTCGCCGAATGGGATGCCTTCAAGGTGGTCCTGCGGGGCCAATGCATAACGCGTGCTACATGGGTCAGGCGTGTCATTGCTGGAGAAGTGGATGTAGCAGAGACAACCCTTAGGGGGCTAGAACGCAGGCAGTCAGAACACCCAGAGCTCCAGCAGGCACTATTAGAGGCCAAGGAAGTAGTGGCGAGGCAGACAGAGCGGCTTAGATGCTTTGACTACAAGAAGTACCTAGAGCGCACCCACGCTGAACGGGACAAGTGGGGAACTCTCCTTTTATGGCTAGCAAACCCAGTGAGCAGGGGCCCACCACTGGTGGAAAAAGAGGATGAGGTAGGGGTCAGGCATTTTACGCAGGCGAAGATCAACAAAGTCTTTGCTCGATACTACGGACAACTGTACAGGAGGTCGATGGAAGGCGACCACGCAGATGCAAGGGAGTACCTAGCAGGAATGCAAATGACACGACTGAACCCTGAGGAGGTGGATGAGCTGGGAGCGGACATAACACAGCATGAGATAGGAGCTGCCATCAAGGGCATGGAAAGGAACAAAACCCCGGGCACAGACGGCCTACCGGCTGAGTTCTATGCTGCGTACATAGAAGAGCTGGCCCCCCGGCTGGTCACCATGTATCAAGAGGCCTGGGGAGCGGGAATAATGCTGGAAAGCACTAGAGAGGCTCTCATTGTCATGGTGCTTAAGCCTGGGAAAGAACTGCATGACTATACAGCCTACAGGCCCTTATCCATGATAAATATGGATTATAAAATCCTGAGCAAAATCCTAGTGATGCGCCTTCTCCCCCATATGCCAGACCTAGTCCATGCGGACCAAGCGGGGTTTATCCCCGGGTGGAACACAGCCATAAATATCATGCAACTCCTGGCTGTCATGGGCTCCACTGGGTATGACAAGCACGAGGTGGTAGTGTTCGCGTTGGACATCGAGAAGGCCTTTGACAGCCTCGAGTAGCCCTACCTCTATAAGGTCCTGTCCAGGGTGGGACTGAGAGGAGGATTCTTGGCATGGGTATGGCTATTGTATTCGTCCCCCATGGCCCGGGGCGCACCGGACGAACCATCTCTCCCAGGCAGAAGGTGGTGAGGTGCCCCCTCTCCCCACTCCTGTTTGCACTAGCCATGGAGCCATAGGCATGCAGGCCACGAAGCGGGCAAGATTACAATGGCCTGAGGGCAGGAGAGGTGCAACACTTTATAGCACTATATGTGGACGACCTCCTACTATTCCTCAGCAACACAGCGGGTGAGTTAAGAGGGGCCCAAGGCCCGGTTTGGTGCCATCTCTGGCCTCAAAGTCAACTGGAGGAAATCCAGGCTATAACCCATGATGTCCAACACCCTCCTGCCATCTGACCTAGAACACTTGAAATGGGAGCCAAGCTGCCTGCAATATATGGGAGTCAAAATATATCATGAACCAGTGGTGCTGCTAGAGGGAAATGTGGGTAGAGCGATCAGATCTGTGAAGACTGCAGTGGAGTTCTGGGGTACACTGCCAGTGTCAGTGGCGGGGTGGGTGACAGTCCTGAAGATGGTGGTGCTCCCGTGCCTCCTGAACTACTTCAGGGCCCTCCTGGTGTAGATCCCGAGAGCAAGCTGCCTGCAATATATGGGAGTCAAAATATATCATGAACCAGTAGTGCTGCTAGAGGGAAATGTGGGTAGAGCGATCAGATCTGTGAAGACTGCAGTGGAGTTCTGGGGTACACTGCCAGTGTCAGTGGCGGGAGGGTGACAGTCCTGAAGATGGTGGTGCTCCCGCGCCTCCTGAACTACTTCAGGGCCCTCCCGGTGTAGATCCCGAGAGCAATGTTCAAAGGTCTTGACTCACTGATCACGTCATTGATTTGGAGCGTGGGGCACAGAAGAGTAGTGCTGTCCTCCTTACAGCGCCCAACGGCGGAAGGTGGCCTAGCGGTCCCCGACTTTGAGAGCTATTATATCGCTGCCCAGTTGTACTGCCTGCTCCAATGGCTGGTGGCAGGACGCGACCCAGCAAGGGAACAATATCCAGCTGTGCCAGACACTACAACCCTAGCGAAGATCTTCTTACAGGTCCAACAGAACTCGTCCGGCGACACCATGGAAACCAGGGTGGTGATACGATGCTGGGCTAGATACTTTTTATTTTTATTTTTTTATTGAGTACCCATTTGAGAAAAAAATTGCACAATTATTAAATCGGGGAGAAGAGGATAAAGTATGAATAACAATAAAGCAGTAAGGGAAAAATAAATAGCAAGCTTCCACATTTAGGGATGATACAAATACAGATTAAGAGCAGAACTGAGACATCCACAAATAATCATGAATATTCCTTCCCCGCCCTAGCCCTGTTAGGATAATATTAATATTTGAAAGGACAGAACACAGCGTGACATTAGCTTTTTAACTAAAGACATATAAACAGTAGCAACAGATGGACATTTGTAATAAATCCAAAATGGCCTGGCTTTTGCAAGATAGATAATATACTTTAGAGCGGCACATCTAGAGGAGGTCTATATTCAATCTTTCATTCCCATACCAGTCTGAAATATAGGCCCAGATTTCATTACCTCTCTGTTTGGCTTGCAAGCCTCTACATAGATAAAGTGCGTGTTCTTGTTTATATAGTCCGAGCAGTCTGGCTAGCCACATCGAGAGGGTGGGGGGGTCTACGTCTTTCCATCTTTTAGCTAGTATTATCCTATAAATGGCATTACTAACAAATAAACAGTATTCTTGTTTCTTGTTTAATCCTAGCTCACTATCGAGGCCCAACAAAAATAGCGTGGGGGATAGCTCTAATCTTATAGAAAATATGTTTTGCCAAAAATGTTGTAAGTCCGATTTAAATTGTGCAAGTTTCGTGCAGTCGTAAAACATGTGTTTTAAATCGGCGGGGTCTGCACCACATCTAGGACAGTTCTCATCTTCGCGCTTCCCCCATGCATAAAGTTTCGAAAGAGTATAGTATAGGTTGAATACTGTTTTATATAGTTGGGCTTTAAGGTTTGTGCTTAGGAAGGCTTGTTGGGATATCATTAAGCTCTTATATATATCAGTGTCGCTGTTAACTAATTTCCTTGACCAATCTAGTTCGATTTTTTTCTAGATCATCTGGGATTTTTTCCAGCAGAAGACCATATATATTCCTAGTTCTATTTACTGGGGAACTCAGAGTCCTTAGAATAGGAATCATGTTCCATTTATTGCCTGGGTTCAGAGCGGTGAGGGAGCTTGTAATTTGAAGATATTTATAATAATAACTGTTTGGGAGGGTATGGGTTTGCTGCAGTGCATTAAATGTCAGGAGGTTACCGTCTGAGCCCCCATTATGACTACAAAGATCTCCAATTGTGTACAAACCCTGTTCCTCCCATCTATTTCCGAAATTGTCCTGTGATAGAGCTGGCAAGATTCCTGAGTGCCACAGTGGGGTATACCAATTTACCCCAGGAACGGCCATAATTTTTTTAATTCTCTTCCATATCTTCCAGGCGTCTGTTATTATCTTGAATCTAACTTTATTGTAGTACCCTTGCTCTAGATGTTTCAGAAATAAACCAGATGCTGCTGTGCCCACCGCGAGCTCATAGCATGTTGGAATTGTGTCGATTTCGGGATGTCTTGTTGCCCTATTGATAAGAATTAGAGACATCATCTGCTGGAGAAGTGCAGTGTAATGGTATAATCTAATATTAGGTATTTTAAGACCTCCCCTTTCATAGGGCAGTGACAAGAATTTTAAAGAACGCCTTACCTTGCCATATTCCCAGATGAAATTAGACATCATGGACTCAAGACGCCCCAGGATTGTACTATCTATAGCAAAGGGGATGGATCTGAATAGGTACTGAAGTTTTGGCAGATTGTTCATTTTAAGATAGTTACCTCTTCCAATTATTGTGAGGTGGAGATTGTTGACTCTTTTTAGGTCGGCTGCTATTTGACTAATTAAAGGGTCGTAGTTTAACTTAGTTAGATCTTTGATATTAGCGCTGATATATACCCCCCAGATACAGTGTGGAGGTTACCCGTCTGGGATCATTACAAATTACGTTGTCAGTGCAAACCAACACTGTTTTAGCCGCATTCAGGGTGTAGCCAGAGAGCTGCCCATACTCTGCTGTTAGATGACTGATCTCAGCTAAAGATTTAGCTGGGCTAGTTGTTAAAATAGCTACGTCGTCTGCATAGGCCAGGACTTTAGTTTCCCACCCTCCTACCACCACAAGATTGATTTCCCTACTCTGTAGTAATTGATGCTGGGCTAGATACTTCCGACAGGTGGGAGCCAAGATCCCCTACTCCCCAGACATACCAATCACAAAGCTGCAATGTTTGCAACAGGGAGGGGCACTGGGTGGGGTTAGAGGACTGGGAAGAGACAGGGCTTACAACGATGGGGGACCTCTACTAAGACTCCACACTACTCCTGTTCGAAGAGCTGTAGGAGGCATACAATTTGCCGGGAGGCCACTTCCTAAGACATGGGGCCCTCACCAGAAGGATAAGGCAACACTGGTGCGGGGGAGGCACGGAACCACGGGCACTGGCAGGATGTAGGTACGTAGCACTATCAGTGGGGAGAATTAAAACAATTTCTCATCTCTACAAGGCAATGAGACAAGATATGCAGAGGCCACTGGAGCGCTTGCGATTACAGTGGGAGGAGGATTTGGGTAAACAGATCCCGGTGGCAGAGTGGGACACGATCTTGTAGTGGACGCCGAAGGCATCTAGGAATGCGCAATTCAAATTGATTAATTTCTGCATATTGCACAGAGCGTACCTAACCCCGTCCCGCATTAGAAGATACTTTGGAACAGATACAGCAGCGTGCCCGAGGTGCAGAGAGAGGGAGGCACATATAATCGCAATGGTTGTCTACTGATTGGGTCTGTGTTTCCGGTGTCATCTGCTCTTAGGCTGTTGAGGCCCCATAATGAGAGGAGGCCCCATGTCACCATTGTGCATTTCTTCACACGCTTCTATTGGATCCATGAAGAAGCTTATTTAGCATATACCTCTCACCCATGTTGTGCAGTCTGTATTTGACCGTCAGGCAATAGGCTGTCTGTTGTTGCTCGGCTGCAGTATAATCTGGGAAAAGTATAAGCTATTTTCCAATGTGTAGTGTATTGCTTTCCTGACCTTTCTTGGGATCATGTCTGTGTCTCTTAAGTTCAATATTTGGGTAACCATTTGCCCTAGTAGGCTCCCTGGTAGCAGCAATTCAACAGGGACCCTGTGGGGTCTCTTGACTGTATAGAACCTTAATTGGCCTTGGGGTGCAATGCTTGATAGAACCAGTCCTCCAGTCACATTGCTAATGCTTCAGGTAGGCCCCCTACAACTATATTGCTTTACCTGTCCCACCCTTCTGAATTTTCTGCCCTATATTCTAAAACTCTCATAAGTTTGGTTGGATATGATTTTGTGTTTGTAGCATCCTTTATGCACTCTGGAAGTTTCCTCTTGTCATCCCTTAAAAGACTAACATCCACCATCATAGAGTCAATTTCTGCTTGTGGACCAACCTGGAGGTTGCTTTCGCCTCAAATATTTTATGGAGCTTTCACTTGCACAGCACTCAGGTGCTACATCATCACCCATTAGCCCTACTATGGACTCCACAATCTGCAGAAATGTGGACCCAGGATGTGCAGCCCAGTTCCTGAGTCTGGTCTTTGTTGTGATTTAGGTCTGCCGGTCATACAAAAGCTTAATATTGGTCCTTGGACGTGGGCTTATCTGTGATGGGTCCCTGGAAGCAGATGCTGATTATTGCATCAGCTGTCTCATCACTACTTTAGCACTGGACCACCAAGAAGCTCTTATGAAGAAAAGGTCTCATTTGGGTTGATGTTCCAGTGTGCTACCACTGAGTGTTCTTGCGCTGAGCTGGCTTACCCAATCTAGTGTTTTATTTTGACTCTATGGTACTCCAGGGATTCACCACATAGCAGTCTTTGGTAATGGTAGTCAATCATAGTGAAACATGTGTCAGGGATTGCTTTCATTTATTTTAGGTTGGCTTGGATGGTAGTTTACCAATCCAAAGCTGTAATACTGTGCCTGGAGTAATAAACAGCGTTTTCATTTTACAGCTCTGCGTGCATGGTTCTGTGCTAATCCTCTGCTTAAAGACTTTGCTGTAGAAATGGTAAAATACTTTGTCCCATTCTAGCTCAGCATGGATGGCACTGTGGAAAGGTTTATGAGGACCTTGAATAAAGCCCTCCGCATTGCAGTAGACCAAAACATGGACCTGGAATAGAGTTTGCACCAATTTCTAAGTGTATAACTGCAACACCCCTCACTGCAGACCCAATGCATCCCAATACTCCTGATGTTACAAAGGCATGTAAAGGAGAGCATCTCGGCCGGCCCAGGCTGGAGCCTGGCCACGCTGGAAGCATCGGGCATGCAAGTAAGGCACTGGAAAACCACAAAAGACACAGTAGGGCAAGGAAGGCTGTGGAAAGACATCTAGAGGTGGGGGACCAAATCCTGGTGAGGGACTGCCACCCGGGATGGAAGTTCTGCACCGCGCTCAAGAGTAGTGTGGACAGTGACAAGAGTAAATGGTACTAAAATAACTGCCAAGCGAGTGCATGAGGTCACCACATGAAACATGTCATGATATGGACCAAATGATGTATGTGAGAAAGAGGAAGAAGAGGACAAGGACAACATACCAGGGACGACAACAATGTATCAGAAGGTGCAGAGGCAACAAAGGGGTCTGGATGCCAGGGTGTCCCCCAACAAGGGCCTCAGAGAGGGAATGTGACCCACACAACATCAAGAGTGCCAATGGCTTCACTGGGTGGGGGAAGCTACTCATAAGGACTGAGACCCAATCTGACCCCCAATGAGAGACTCTGTGATTGTGGTTCCTGCCATCTGACATTGGATGGGATGTACTGAGCTACCCGGGCAATACGATATGCCTTGATGTCAGCACGCACCACCTTGACTGGTTGCTTTTGAGGTGTTAAATAAACAGGAGCTGACTGCTCAGGGTCAGTCCCGAAGTAGTAATTGCTGTGCATGTGTGACTCCTTTGCATACGCCCAGTGAGTGGTTTGACCTTTGCTGAATACTTGCCCGGCTGGGGTGTCCGCATCACCGTACTAAAATGCATCAGTCAAGCATATTATAGCACTCTGAAACCGCACCACGAGGTACACTCTACGATGAGTTGCAGGAATCTACACTGGAGGTGTGTGTGCTCTGTCAGAATACACTGGTATAACTCGGTCTTTTTTACTTTTATTCAGTGAGTCTTCCTGTCCCACAGCGTTAATTATGCGCTCTGTTAAATGTGTACGGAGAATCAAAATTACTCACAACCAACCTATGGTCAAGGGAGGGGGAAGTTAGCGGTACACTCTTAATGGCTTCCAGGTAGAGTGAAACGCTGAGTAGTGTTCTAGTGGTCGAGCAGGACACAACCCCATAGAAGCCTGGGCCCACTTTTAGGAAGAACGACGAGTAAGGAGGTGTGTGCAGGAAGGCGGAGGTGGAAGACTACCCAAATGTTTCCCCTGCAGGATTCAACACAGCCATGTGGAAGATATTTCTTGTGGTTCGGCCATTGCTTTTGTAGCCATTATAATAAACACTACTAAAACAACCACACCGATTCCGATACAGCGGTGGCAGAAGTAGGATATTCGGTATATATTCCTTATTCAACCGTGGTTATGACTCAACCAGTAATCATGGAAGATTTGATTAAGCAGCTGGCTGAAGGAAAAAGACATCTGCAGCTCATAGTTGAGCAACAAAAACAAGCTGTGCAGCGAGAAAGAGAAAACCTCCAGACAGCCCTGAAAACCCAGGCCACGGTAATCGCAGATAACCAGCAGGCCCAGGATACCGCTATCTTGAGAATGACTAATGTCATATTCAGGGCTAAAGCCCACCCAAATGTCCCTAGTTCGGGTCTATAGATGTACCAAGTAGAGGAAGAAACCCGGATAATATTGGAAAAGCTGGATTAAACAACTGAATTCTACAGGGTAAAGTTCAGGAAGGAGATATGGAACACCCATGACAATCCCCGGGCCCTGTTCTATAGGATAGGAGACTTGGGGAACCAATGGTTGAAGCCCACAACCACCTCATTGGAAGCTGTTTTGGAAATGGTGTATATGGAGCAGTTTTGGAGGCCTTACACAGACCCACCAGAGCGTGGTTTATCCAGTATTTTAACACCGCTGTCCCAGTCACAATTAATCTGACCTGTGCTTACCACATACCCCCTGATTTCAGGGTCAGCAACCCAAGAGCACAGCCCTCCTTGCCCAAACGGTCCATTGAAAAAAAAAACATGCCCCGCAACCTCAGGAACGAACCAGGGCATGGACCTCATTGCTTAAAGTGTACGGAATGTGGGTCACATCACATGTAACTGTCCCCAAAAGCCTGAGACCCCTAAACTGATGGATGTGGGGTATTCAAATGGTCGTGTCTTGTAGGTGGATGGCAGCCTGAAGAGGTATTGGAAGCTACTGGAGCTAAATGGGAAACCTGTATTGGTACAGATAGAATCTACGTGCCATTGTTATGTGGTTAGCCACAAATGGGTGGAACCCCAGCACCTACATAGCAGAGAGTAAATCTCCATCACTTGTTTTCACGGAGATAGTAAGATGTATTGCGTAGCTGAAGTGATCATAAGTTGGAAAGGGTATGTCGAAGGATTGAGGGTAGGTGTAATCCCCCACCTGGTCAAGGAATTGATCAAAGGAACTGATTATCTGGAGTTCCCCCAACTTTTATCCTAAGCCAGGGGAGATGGCGCTGAGAAGCATTGGTTGGAGGAAGCACGTCGTCAGGGAGAAAGTCTTGTTGGGGGTAAGACCAAGGGGAAAATGTCTAGGAATGAAAAACGTGCCAATAATAAGTTCTATGTGCTAGCAGAAGACCCTAATCCTCCTTCTGTTTCTTCACCAACAGCTGAACACTTGGGGGAGCAGTGTAGCTTCGGAGCTGTCAAGAGGGAGGACACCAACCTAGTACAAGCATGGGGCCAAGAAGTGGCGGAAGAAAAAGGAGAGGTTGGACCATATTTCTGTGTAGTGAAGGGTCTGTTATACCAAAGGATAAACATGGAGGACGGGTTGGTCTCCCAACTGGCCATCCCCCTTCCGTTTAGGAACCACGTTCTCCATTTGGCCCATTGTCAGGTTGGGGGTAGACATTACAAGAGGGAAAAAATTGAGGAATATTTGATAGGAAGATTATATTTGCCACAGTGTTTTCCGATATCTGTTGGTTTTGTGCTTTCTAATAATAAATAATATAATAATCCACATTTGTAAAGCGCGAACAATCACCCGCAAGGGTCTCTAGGCGCTGTGGGCCGCCGGGAAGATTAAGCAAGCTATTGCCCAGAGTCACATGGTGCTGGGCTAATCTGCCGCCGGCGCTGGAGATCGAACCGTGATCCCCAGATTCCGGAGTCAGTCGCCCTGGCCGTGGCGCCACACCTCTTCCAAGACAGGTGTCAGGTGGTTAACCCACTCACGCATCCAAAGAACCCTTCAAACCACTATCCATTATCGACATCCCCTTTACGAGGGTTGGGATGGCCCTCATGGGTCCCTGGTAGTCTCGGTCTGCGGCTATCAATACATGTTAGTCCTTGTGGAATACACCACATGATATTCTGATGCAAAAATAACAATTGATGGACAGAATGCATAACAATGTCATACATTCACCCCAGTACAGAGATCTGGGCCTAAATCCATCGTTTTTTTGCTCACCATGGCATTCCAGTATGAACCCAGCCATATGCAAATCAGTATTGACCCAATGGGAACAGTCCAGCCCGAACTGCCAGGCCAGGTCAGGTCCTCCCTGGACTGGATTAAAGCATCCTAGGACTGGTTTCGGGGTTTCACATTCTGAGGCAATACCAATATCCAGTATGAACACTGCCTCAGTTGCACAGAGTTCTTCTCTAGGATGTGATTTCGAAAGCAGCTCTTCATCGACCAAGGGACCCCATTCGTGTTGAAGTTATTGTCTCATGTATGTAAGATACTGGGGATTAAACAAATCTGGACTTCTGTTTACCACCCCCAAAACGATGGCCTGGTTGAGCGGTATAACGGCACTATCAAGACCATTCTAAAGAAATTGGTCTCAGACACGGAGGGATTGGGATAGAAAGATGCCCATTTTTGTATTTTAGTGTCCCCAAGCCATTAGGTGTGGCCTTTGTGTGACGCAAGCGCACACACAGACAGACAGGTGTCCACAAACCAACACATGACAGACACCCATGACACATGGTTCACCAAACATCCTCACACACACTACTAACACCCCTCAGAGCTCTCCGTTTTCTGTACATCAGACTTGTGTTTGCAGTGTGACGTTTTCCCGCCATATCGGACTTTTTGCATCACACTTAATGCCGATCATAAAAGGAGGGCCATGCTGACATCTTCAGGCCTGCTTTGTCTTTGCCTTGAAGGGATATAGTTTTGTGGTTATAGTGAACATAATGAAAATATCCGAACTACATGTACCAGAATGCAATGTTAAATGAATTAAATGCCTATATATCTTTTACGTTGGTCTGTGCTCGGTGGGGTTAGTTCCAGTCAGTACTGTTTTTTTTTGCCTTCTGATATGTTTAGCATTCGCCTTTAGTTATCCAAAACTCTACAGGTGAAAGATTTTAAAGTATAAATTGATGATGTATTTACACGCGATCAGGGGTAGATAACTCGTGTTCTGGTTTCTGCACAGATCTGTAAACATTCCGTTTCTGGAAGCCTTAGGCATACGATCACTGCTGCTGCTCTGTCGTTCAATCACATTATTCCCCGTTGACCTTTTAATATTTTATTTTTTATCATTAAATCTTTTAGATTAAACGTTTCAGTATGCTCTTTACTATACACTCTCCTACTTTCAAGCCCAAAGTATTTACATGGTTTAAGAACAAATATACTCCAGTGGAACAGAAAAATAAGAGTTCTAACCTCTTGATCGAGGGTTTTCAGCAACAAACACACATTCATTTCACTTTGCACTGACATTACGTTAATAAACCGTAAAATAGGGCTTTGGGGGAGGCGGCCAACCAACGGGAGGCCTGCCTCCCCCGGGGATTTTTGGGCCGGTGGTGCAGCCCAGAGCCAATTGGGCTTGTTGGGCTACATTTGGGCTGGTTGGGCTACATTTGGGCTGGGGGGATATGTATGGGGCCATTTTAGGTCACCAGCCTCCATTCCAGTGGGGTGTCACGGCAGCCGGCCGGGGGGTTTTGGTCAGGGTGAGAAAAATTTTGAAAATGTTTGCTTTTCGCTGCGAGGAGTGGGGGTTTGGAGACACGAGTGAAGCGCAGTAGGGGGGGTTTGTCGGTGTATTGTGAGTTGTTAGCTTTGGGTGGACTTGGAAGTGGGCACTTGCTGAGGTGGGGAAGGGACACGGAATGTGAAGTTTGGTTTCTCTATGCGCGGGAGAGGGGGCGACGGCTGAGATTGTGTTTGGGCATTTGTAGGGAAGTGCAATTGTAGGTTGCCGGCAATGCGCGCCTATTGGCAGGCAGCCTACATCGTTCCCGTGCTGAGTAATTTTGGAGCTTCTGGATGGCAGAGCCGAGTGGCCGAGGGTGGGGGCTTTCGCGGGCATTGGTGGTTGGTTCGGTTCGGGCCTCGTGGATGACTCGATTCGGGTCGCGGCAGGCATCGGTTTTGGTTGTGGTCCGTTGCGGGCCTTCCACGCCGTCGGGTCGGGTGGCTCGGTGTGCAGAGGAGCCTCTGGGACGCTTGCAGGGTGGGTTCTGGCCCTGACTCGATTTGGGTTTGCGACCATGGCCCGAGTGTTCGCGAGGCCGGCGGGGACCCTGGGCCCGCAGAGCTGTTCTGTGGGGTGGCGGTTTTGCTTGATTCAGTTGTGCGTGCTCGGTGCGGGGTGGCTTTTGGCTCGTCGCACCGCGGCGGGGATCGGATGCACTGTGGTGCCACGTGGGACTGTCGGGTGCACTCGCTGACGCCACTGGCTTAACAAAAATTGAGGGGGCCTCCCTGCACGGTGCGTGGAGGGCCCCCTCCCACATTCCTGTCCAGGTGACCGTTGTGTTGAATTTTGAGCCCCCCCTCCCAAGCGCTGACAGGTTTCGAGAGCCGCACGGGTTCCACGCGTGGCCTTGTCCCGGAGACTAGAGGCACGGGGTGGCTGCTGGGCTCCAATCAGCCCGCGCCTTGTGGACAAACAGTCGGCACGTTGCAGTTTCCTGCCCCATGCGCTTGTGGGAATCGATCGCACCAGGGAAGCACAGTTTTCCCAGCGCCATGGACGCGGGTCGGGATCGCATGGGTCGGCTTGTGGTCTTTCTTCTCGGTGCCGCGGCTGGGGCTCCAACCCCGAGCGTGGCTTGGCTGTGGGAGGGTGCAATCACTCGTGGGTCGGTTCTCCAGGAGGACACATCAAGTAGGGAGGCGATATATGCCATGCCGACAGGGCAGTGGGGTCTCCTGATTGTTCCCTGAATGCCGCTAGGGGTTGCAGACACAGCGGGGCAGCGGGGGGCTATCATGAGGGTGCCGTTTTTTCATCCCAGGGTAACATGGACGAGGGCACGCGCAGTCTTTCAACGGCTGGCACTCGTGTGACCGAGCCCATAAGTAGGTTTTACACGGCGGCTAGCCCTCACATTTTGAATACTCATGAAGATAGTGAGACTGCGATGTGGCACGAGGCATAAATCTCCCTCTGTGGGGACAGTTGGCCAAGTTTTTTCGGGGTGTGTGTCTGTGAAAGTATGGCATGCATGTAGGCACAACTAGTTTTTCCGAAGCCAAAACCCATCGTATGCGGCCACAAAAAAGTTGGTTGACACTCATAAAATGGGTTACTCGTGCAAATCTATTCACAGGGAGGTACCCAAGGGGGACAGGGATAGACAGGGAGAATAACCCCGGCCTGTCGGACTCCTCGTTTTCTTTTCTTTTTTTTTCTTTGCAGCAGGCGCGGCACTCGGGTGAGTTACTTGCGGCTCCACCCACGGAGCGGATGGGCAGGCTCTGCCTCGTGCGGGTGGCCTGCCCCAGCGAGGGACCTACTAGACGGAATATGGCCCAGTGGGTCGCTGCGGCCTCTGGGGGCGCGAGGGTCCAGAACAACAGCAGGATACAACAGATGGGCTTGCGGTACAGCTGCAGGAGTGTGGAGAAGTAGGGGGATTGATCCGCGTTGTCTGGCTGCACATATTACCAAAACTGGTGGCAATGCCCTTCCCTGAGCCATAATGTGTTATTGTGAACTGGGGATCCCAGGCTGGAGTCCGCGGAGGACGGCCCATTGCTGTGGGGATCACGGGCTGGAGCCCACGAAGGGTGGCCCATTGCTGTAGGATCATGGGCTGGAGTCCACGGGGGACGGCCCATTGCGCTGGGATCACGGGCTGGAGTCCACGGTGGATGGCCCATGGCGCTGGGGTTACAGGCTGGAGTCCACGGAGGACGGCCCATTGCTGTGGGATGCCGGGATGGAGAATGTGGTGGGAGAGCGGACGGACCCTGGCTATTGGGATGGGGTTGCAGAAACGGGGGGGGTCACTAATGTGGTGTCTAGTTTTGCAGAAGGTCAGGACAGTGCAGTGGTGGATGGAGTGCCGGCCTCCCCCGCTTTCACCACTGGTTAGGCGGCACGCTTCAGCGGGACGCCGACCTTGGGCCAGATAAGGCACCGGGGTACACGGGGGGACGGTGGCACGCCACAGGAAGGGGAGGGGCCCTGTGGGCTTTGGTAAGGTGCATTTCGGCGGGGACGTGGTGCGAGCAGCTGGGAACCAGGAACCCCGGGAAGGGCGCATGGTGGACCAGTTGTTGTGGGTGACCCTTGGTTACCTGCTCATATACACTTAGGGGGGCACCACAGGTCGTCGCAGGCATTACAGGTTGGGCTCACTCCTCCCCGGGCAAGGAGGGCATTCAGTGGGTGGTTCCGTCTTTATAGACCAAACAACAGCGGGGGAGGTGCTTTATCCTGTGCACTACTTGAGTGTTCTCGCTAGCTTCCGGTGGGGTTGTCATGGCGCAGTGTACACAGATAGTCACACATTGCCTGGTTGACGTTCCATGGGGGGCCGGCCCGGTTCTGCGGACTGTCGGTAGCAACTGGCAAGTTTTTAGAGCCCACGGGTCACCTGGGGTGCACTTGGCAGCAGAGCTGACACAAGGTCCTAGTGCAGTTTTGTCACTTTAGTGGTAGGGATTTGGTGGTGGGGGCGATACAAGCCCGCTTGCGGAGAGACAAGCAACTGCACATGCTGATGGGAATCGATGGGTCGCTGGCCACACTGGAGGTGTCAGTTGGGATGGTGTAGGGTAGTATGGTTTCTTTTGGGGCCACAATTTCAGCTGTAGGGTGGGGGGCAGATTTTCAGTAGGGGGAAAGCGATTTCCAGTGATGGACACTATGGCAGTAATACGGGGGCAAACAGACCATCCACTTGGGAGGCCCGGGTGCAGAGGTTGCGGGGGGTTGTGCGGCGAGGTTTGGACCATGGTATACGGTTTCGGGCCAGGCATGGGCCGGGAGTGGGCTCGTGCACAGCGGACGCTTGGTCTCTCTCTATGTGGTGAAGGTTGCAGATGCTAGTCATGGAAGTGGACGAGGGCAGGACGCCAGTCCCGGCGGGGATGTGATACGTCGGAGGCAAAGGGTGATGCGGTTATTGTTGGGGTCAATGGCCGCGGCCACACAGAGGCAATCAGAGCAGGCTGGCAGGGACTTCATGAGGGGGGCCCAAGGCGATGAGCAGGGCAGGGGAAAGGGAGGAGCAGGTGGGGTAGTTTATGTTGTCAGTGAGTGGCAACGGTTGGTCTACGGTATCTATGGCAGGTATGCTGTCGGGCATAACCTTCATGGGCAAATTATGTGGGAGTAGTTAAGGGACCTCGACGGGAACATGGGGCAGTTGCATAACGACGGTTGGGCGCATGAAAGGGGAGACGGGCCCTAGGCTTGTGTATGTCGAGCCGCTGGCCGGCTGTAGTGGGTCCTGCGGCAGATTCTGCTGGGTGGCAGAGGAAGGGGTGTCGCCGGTCACGTTGCGGTCTGGGATGCATTTGGGGGCATTTCAGGTTTCAGAATGGAGGGGGGGGGGAGGTTGCCCTGAGGGGTGGGAGCGCGGTGCGCACAAGCAGAAACAGGCTCTTCGCCAAGTTGGGCCTCATTCCTTTTATGTTGGTGGGTTGACTTTATGCGGCAGTGCGTGGGAAGTCGGGCTGCGTTATAACAGACATTCAGCTGCGGGGCTCCGGGGAAGGGGTAACATAGCGCTCATTTCTGGGTCTCATATATGTGTCTTTTCAGGTGCAGTAGCGGGGCCTGCCGGGGTGGCCTCTTCCATATGGATCGTAGGACATTCCTTTGTCAGATGGGCAGAGCGTTCTGAATTTCGAAGGGAAGGTTTGGATTGGGGTTTGTCTCATGGTGGTTCATTGTTCCTGGCACGGGACGGGGGTATGGAGGTGGCACGAATTGTGTCATGCGTACACAGAATGATTCAGGGTGATAGTCGTCCCGATGTTTGCTTATTCAGCTGGGGGGGGGGGGGACATGACCTGGGTCAGTGTAAGGCTTAGCACGGTGAACGGCAGGCAGACGGACATGCTGGGGGGTCAGGCAGCAGGGGTCAGATAGTGCAGAATATGGACCGAATTCACTTCACAAAGGCACCAGAGGAGGGTAGAGCAGCCAGCAGCTCTAGATAAGGCCGGGGAGGGGGGGGTGAGGGCAACGGGCCGTGGTGACGAGGGGGCACAGGGAGAGTAGAATTTCCAGTGCTTACGTATGCTGCGGTTCATTTCATCGGAAAGATGGGGGGCACACTGGTCACGCTTCTGGGCTGGAGTTAGTCTGCAAACAAATCCAGGAGGTTGGATGGGGCATATAAAAAAAAAAAAAAAGTGTCCCTAGTGGGGGGGGGGGGGGGGGGGGGAGAGTCTGGGGGCCAGATTTTTCTGAGTGGCGTTCTCCCTAGTAATAGTTGGTAGATCGGTTCACAGTTTAAGTTGATTGGTTTGAAAATGTCACTCCAGGTACACGCGGGAAGGGAAAGTAACGCAGGAAGGAGATAGTTATTTTAGGAAATGATAAGACGTTACACGTTTAATGAGTCAGCAGGGAAGACAGAGTTGGGGGTTTATAAATGGTTGCAAATGGGGAAACTTTAGGGGTGGGGGTGGGGGGTAAGGCAGGAAGAAATTATTTAGTGAGGTTTAGTTTTGTACGGCACAGGCCAAGGATATTTGTTGTAAGGTGCACCTGTCTTCAATAAAGCGGCCTTTTTCACACTTAACAAGCTGTTTGTGGTCTGTGCTGCTCCACCTTAGGCCCAAACACGGACACACGACAAATACTTACATTACAGAGGGAGCAGCAGTGTATTAATTATCCCAGCCCACCTGATGACGCCACCGAGCCCCAGTAAACACCGGTAGTAACAACAAGTAGCAGCAGCAACTCAGGGTGGGACCAGTTGAGCAAAACAAACCCTTACATCCGAGGGCTTCCTCCAAACACTGCTGACCGGGATCCGGTCAAACTGTTCCAGCCGTAAGTAATTTTTTTCCAGTGGAAACAAAATTTTAATCTTAATTGTTTTATGTGTGTAATTTGGATGGTAGCTTCAAACAGAAACGTACGATAAAACATTCGTGAAGTAAATCAGTTATTCAACCCTGGGATACGTGTTTTTAAACTGGTCACTACACTTATGGAATATAATTTACATTTTTGCAAACAGATTTTCCATGTTTAGTTGAGCAGGGAGAGGTTTAGTTGGTTTTTAATCGCTTAAGTGCATTTCTAAACCAAAACGCTGGTTTTGATTTAAATGTTTACAAACTATCTGGTATTTACTTTCGCAAAAATATGTTTTCTGAAACTGCCACTAGGAATTTTCATTGTGGGATGTTTCTGAGTTTCTTTCGGTGCCGGGAAGTGGAAAAGTGCTGTGTTGTGCCATTTGTGTGCATAGACTACTGGCAAAATCCATTAAAGAGTGCAGTTATGTTTTCCTAAAGTTACTCAAGTTGTGAAGTATCGGTCTGTGGAAAAATGTGAATATGTCGCCCTTGCCAGAGCAAGAAAACCATTCCAAGATGGCACTGATTCCAACTATTTTCCCCTGTGTGAACAAAACAGGTGCTTTAGCTCTTGCAACTAATCTGGACCATGACATTTATTTGGATTTCACATTGCGGGGGCCCCTTATATTTATTGCGATTACTCCTAGCAATGCAGTGGATGCAACAAGCTGAAACAGCCTTTGATAAGAGGGCCTCACATACTCCATTACTGTTCATGGCCTGCTAACAAGATGTTTGTCGCCAGTAAAATAAATAACTGGCGAGACAGTATGAATATACCTCTCCTCCCTTTTGTTGTTGTACTTTATATAAACAAGCATTTGCAGTGCAATAGGTCTCGCATTTACGCGAGTTTAGGCTATTGGCATTGTAAATGACTATGCGTTTTATTTATGTTTCAAAAACCAAAACATAAATGAAAGGCATTGTCATTTAAATGTCAATAGCTCAAACTCTCATAAATGCGAGACCTGTTGCATTGCAAATGCTTTTTTTTATTAGAACCGTTGGAAAAACTGTCCGCCAGTCACCCCGATTCCTGGCTGTGATTAGTCCCTACCTGCAGAGGGGGGCGGGGCTCTCTCTCAGGTATTCTTTAGAGGCTCGAACACTGAGCAATGGTTTGCTGCTACACAGCGCATGCGCCGCTTCAATCCGCGGAGCCCGGAACATGGTGAGGGACTCAAGGGCAGCACGGGTCTAAAGAGCTACCTTGGAACAGAGGAGAGGCAAGTGCGAGGGGTAGAGTGCGTGCAACCTGGCCCACGAGGCTCAGATGGTCTGCGAATCACAGGCGCTTCAAATACTCTCTGAGGAAGCGCCGCATTCTGAATAAATGCAGAACAAAGTCTCCTGGCAGGTCTAGGGGGCGATGGAAGATGCTAACTGGGCTGATTTTCTGGTGTTGAAAACCCTCCACATAAACGAGCCTTCCCCAGGGAGTCTTAAGTCTGCCGCGCAGCAGGCCGCCCTGCAGGATCATGGTTGATAAAATCAAAGCCGCCTCCAAGCTTCTCACCGGCCTGGTCCTACGCCGTCCGCCTGACTTCCCGGGAGGGCCCCACAGCTCCTCGGCTACAGCGGAGCTGAGGCTCACTTCCAGCCAGGGAGACTGCACGGCCGTCTCTGTAACCGATTGCCTCCGCTCCTGCCAAATGGCATGGGCAAGGCAGGCAGGGATCTCCCAGGCAGCATCGACTCATACAGGGTCCCCGCTCTCCTTGACATCAGAGCACTCTCGCTCCGGTGCCCCGTCTTCGCCACAGCGGGTCTTTGGTTCTCCCCCGCGCGGCGGTCCGGGCAGAACCATGCCCCACAGGGCCAGCTATACCGCAATCCCAACAAGCATGGGGGGGGGGGACATCTAGCCATCACCATCTGTTATCCTTCCAGGCACAAGATCACCGCGGAGATTGGGCGATGGGCTGCTGCCTCAGGGTCACCTGTTGGCCGCTTTTTGCTAGGAGCTCTGTCGACCGCCCCACAGAGCCTTATTGTCTTCCCTGCCAGGCCACTGTAATGTGGGGCCAGCATCATAGGCAGACAGGCTCCGAGGGGGTTATGCCTGTATTGTTTTGGCCACTGCAGACTATCTAGGAGACTGGCACCCTAGCATGGGGCAGGAGATGTGGCCGTTTGTCTATCACCGCCACCTCGGTTCCCTTGAAGCAGCAGCTCCGTGCTTTTTTCCGACCCCTACCAAGCCCTTGCCCTGAGGCTATAGTTGGCTGGGGAGGGTGTGAGTAAGAGAAGGGTCCTCGCTGAGGGCCTTTTGTTGGCACCTCTCCACTGCAGTATCCTTCAGGCCTTGATGGGTTTGTGTGTGTTGGGGATATGTTTGCATAGGCCTCGCTGTGAATCACCTTTCTGAGCGAGTAAAATTGAGAGGATGTAATTTTAGGGTTAGAGCTGCCGAAATGGGAACTATGCAAATAGGTTTGAGACCTAACTCAACATCCTGTAATTCTGGGCAAATTACTTAATTGCCCAAGGACTAAAATAAAAATGAATTTTATCTTCCATAATCAAACTCAACTAACAACACATTTATAAAGCACAACACTGTCACCCCTAGGGGTATCGGGCGCTGTTTCTCCGAAGATCCAGGTTGCTCTCTAGCGCTGGTGGAGGCTATAGTTGTCTGGGGGGAGTAAGGGAAGGGGCTTTGCTTGAGAGCCTTTTGTTGGCAGCTCCACGCAAGTATTTTTCAGGACTTGGTTTGGAGGGTGGGTGGGTGTGGGGGGGGGGGCAGTTAAAAGTGACTGGTGCTCATATAATGGCTGCTCTTGGACCACGATCAAACTATATAAAACTGATAAAACAAAATAACCTTCTGTTTGCTCGTTTTAAGCTTATGCGAAGGCAGCAACATAATGAGGATTCTTCATACAATAATAAAAACGTTTGTATTCCTTCTTTTGTGCCTTTCAGTTATAACTGTCAGTCACTGATCATTAAAGCAGCTTCAGACAACATTTTATTCTGCCTTCACCTTGCATTCATTGTTAAAAATGCATTTTGATCCGAGTACAAAATAACCAGCTGTGGGCGAGTCTCTCCATTTTTGTTCCAACCTGGACATTAAAATACCGGTAATGCATTTAAAAAAACTGCCAGGTGGCCGATGGCCAGATCAGGAGTTGTGGCCTTTTGTGGCACTTTATTGCACTTGGCTTGCCCGACCAAAATGTGCTTCTAGTTTTCACCAATGTTTTTGGTGCTATGAGTTTTGTAAGTTATAATTTATCAGACATTTCTCTAAAAATGAGCCCAATGAGACTAGCCAAATGTTGTTTCATGAATGGGTATGATCCGGGAACGTGGGCCACTTTTTTGGGGGTTCCTGGATCGAATTGTTATCCCAATCAGACCTTGGGTGTGGTGAGCATGGCATGATTGGACAATCGGCTACCTCTGGGTGTTTCGGATGGCGTCCAGTCCTAGGGTGTCTGAGCTTTAGATGGAGGGGGTAGTTAGTAATGGCCCAAGCGTAGGGGAGCGTTTTGAGACACTTAAAAGGACATTGCAGTCTACCGGTCGGAAGCCACCATCCACCTGCAGCAGGGGTGGTTTATCAGTGGCACTTCTTGGCAGTGTAGTGGGCACTAACGGAGGTGCTGCTTGGTGCCAGGGTGAGACCACCCCATGCAGTGTAGACTGTCTGCAGTGCCAGGTTTTCCAGGCACTGCGTGACGAGCCTTGTGAGGGTCATAGTATCAAAGAGCCCATGCATAGAGCTGCTGGACCCTGCTTGATTGGCAACTGCTGTTGGGATCTGATGCCAGCTGTGAATGATGTCACACTGTAGGGCGCTGGTACTGCTTGTAAGAGGGTGTCGCCCTGGTTAGAGATGGTGACTGAAGGTTCCTGTCAACCAGACTCAGGGATCTGTTCAGGACTCGGCTCACATCTGGAGCTCTTGTCCGATCATAGAACTGTTGACACGTTTAGTGAGCCCCACGGTTGGTTCAGCCTGACGGCCTCCAAGTCCAAATCCGCAGCCTCTTTTCCCGCAGACCGAACTCCATTGACTAACCTTCAGCACCCATCCTGTGTTGATCCACTACACCTGGCCGTCCTAGTGCCGCTGGAGGTGACTTGCTGAACCTGCCTTGGACCTTGCCCCATACTCGCTCTAAGTCGTGGAGATTAGACTCATGAGTTGCGGTACTGTACCTGATTGCCATACTTGTTTTTCCTCCCTTGGGCTAGCTTTGCAAAGTCTGAAAAATCCACTGTTGTCTTTTTAAATGTAAAATTATTTCTCTTGCAAGACTTACTTACCTGATCTTATTAATTCTGGTGCCTAAACATTATTTGTATAAATTGGTGTGGCTCTCCTTGAGTTGTGTGTATCATTTATTGGCTGTGTATGTATTGTGCAGCTGTCTAACACACCTGATAAGCCTATGGCTGCCCAACCACACTACCCCCTATAAGAGCTCCTTGGAATTGCTGGAGCAAGCCCTGTCCACTCATAAGGGGATACCTTGACTCTCTGTACAATATACCTCTTTTTGGTATAGCATATAAAGAGCCAGTTTCCTACAATTATTTTGCTAAGTTGTATATGTTTTCTAATCGCAGCACATTTGCTTCATAATAGAGCACTATAGTTGTGATACATATTGTAAACTGAAATTGTGTCTTTCTATAGCTTATTATGGACGTGCAGGAGTAAGAAGCAGATGATCTGTTTCCACGGTTCCCTTTGGAACTAGTGTGTTGTGTTCCAGGTTGCAAAATCACCTGTCCCTCTGGTAAGGGTAGCAGGGCAGGTGGGGCACTGTCAGCTAGTGGGATTTGGGCCCATATGTACTGATATGGTATAGCTGTAGTGTTGGACCCAGGCTTGGGGCTGTGAAAGGGCAAATGGGTGCTATTGCCAGTGTTTTGTCCAGTTCTGAAGGACGAAGTTCTTTCAAAGGCTGACTGGAGGTGTCAGATTAAAATGCTTAAATCGGGTACAGTGGGGTCAAGATTCTAGGCCTGGGACTGAGAAGAGACATGGAAAGTGGGATATTATCTGTCACTTACCAGTAGAATAAGAACAGTCTATGGGCGGTCTGGCTGGGCTGAAAAATATCCCAGTCTCTAGAGGCTGCGGTAAAAGATTCATGTGGCCTGGAAGCATGTGAACCCACTGTACTGTGGATGGATGTCTTTTAGTTATTGGGGAAGGAGGGGAAACGGGGCAGAAATAGTTGTCATTGCCATTCTGCCATGTACCCTTTACGAGGCCTGACGTGTTGGTGACTATTTTAATAATGCATGTTGCGCGGCAGTCACCTTGAAGGAAAGGGATATCTGCTGAGATTTGAGGCCCTCTCTTTGTGTTCAGAGCTTGTTGCATGTGGTTTTGGTTGTGTGTCCTCTAGAAAAGGATTGAACACTTTGCTCTCTTTTCCAGTGGTCCCAAGTGGATGACTGGAAGAGCCAAGTCAATTTTCACGTTTTCAGCCAGAGATATTGATGGAAATGAGATGCCCCTGGATGATAAATATAATTTAGTGGGAATTGTACTCCTTCCGTTCTTAGGACTTGCGTCTCGCATCTGTCTGAAGTGGAGAGACTCATGCTGATGGTTCAGGGCTCGGTTTTCCCGTCAGCCACCTTTCGTTTCACAGAGTGCATAGAAGAGCGTTTAAGCCCCCCACCAGGGCTTCATTATTTTCAATTGGCCCATCTCAAATGCCCCTGCCTCTTTGTCCATGGAGGTACAAAAGGGGGTGGTGATGGACGGAGCATCAGAACCAATCAAACACTCACACCCAGTCAACAGATCTGGGTTTGATCCATCACCGTTTTTTTAGCCCACTCTGCCACCCCAGTTCAGACATGGCCATATGCAACTCAGTCTGACCCTGTGCCTCATGTATCAGTCCAGCCCGAACTGCCAAGCCATGCCTTCCCTGGTCCGGAAACAAGCTTCCTAGGAGCGGTTTCTGGCATTTCAGCCGTCTTCAGCCAGGCTTGCTTGAATCCAGTGGCAAAGTGAGCAAGGGACTCCCGTCTGAGCATACCCTGCCAACTTATGGTGAACAAAGCGGTACAAAAGCGGGTGGTGATGGACGGAGCATCAGAACCAATCAAACACTCACACCCAGTCAACAGATCAGGGTTTGATCCATCACCGTTCTTTAGCCCACTCTGCCACCCCAGTTCAGACATGGCCATATGCAAATCAGTCTGACCCTGTGCCTCATGGGAACAGTCCAGCCCGAACTGCAGAGTAGGCTAAAGAACTGTGATTGATCAAACCCAGATCTGTTGACTGGGTGTGAGTGTTTGATTGGTTCTGATGCTCCGTCCATCACCACCCGCTTTTGTACCGCTTTGTTCACCATAAGTTGGCAGGGTATGCTCAGACGGGAGTCCCTTGCTCACTTTGCCACTGGATTCAAGCAAGCCTGGCTGAAGACGGCTGAAATGCCAGAAACCGCTCCTAGGAAGCTTGTTTCCGGACCAGGGAAGGCATGGCTTGGCAGTTCGGGCTGGACTGTTACATGAGGCACCTGGTCAGACTGAGTTGCCTATGGCCATGTCTGAACTGGGGTGGCAGAGTGGGCTAAAAAAATGGTGATGGATCAAACCCAGATCTGTTGACTGGGTGTGAGTGTTTGATTGGTTCTGATGCTCCGTCCATCACACCCCCTTTTGTACCTTTGTCCATGGAGTCAGTTATCATTACTTGTCTCTAGTGCTTACACATACCCCTCCATGTCCATCCTCTTTCTGCCCACAATCACATTTTGGCATTTTTGATTACATTAGACCCTCCATCATCTTTCTGCTGGAGTCAACCAGCTCCTGCAGGGCTCTGCTGGTGACACTACATCCTATGAAGTCTTCTTTTTCACTGCTCTTATCTGCTTTTCCCTGTCACTAGCAGTAGACCTATAGACCCAGAAGACCACATACTGTCTCTTTTACAGAGTGGGTGGAGTTCCTCCTGCTTCCATTCAAGCCTCAAACAGAACAGAACACCCCAACACAATCCTCTTCCATGGAGCGTGGTGTTGTCTCTCTGATCTTCTTGCTGACACTTTAGGACCAGCTGCACCTACCTGAACCTTTTTTAAAGAGCTCAATATGGTCCCTCTGCTCTTCTGGTCTCAGTTTCAGACCGTATACCTAGGAAAGAAAACTGCAGCACAATTAACCCCTGTAGACAAGGGCATGTTCTCGCTACTCCTGGGGGCAGCTGAAGCTCTTTAAACAAGATTCAAGGTTCTGTACTCTTCTCCACTAGAGTCAGCGTATTGTGTCCATGCTCTCCTGGATGCTGCTCTTGGTTCTCAAGTAGACCACTAGGTTCATAAATGGCTATTTCCCTTAGAGTGGCCACGCTGCATTGTGTTGAGATTGGAACATCCCACATGATCCAGAAAGATTATCTTTTCTTATGGATTGAGGAAGATTCTTTAGTTGGAAAGGTTGGGATTCACATGTTGTTGGAGTAGTTTTAAGTAACATAGCTTGAGAAGATGCTCTGTTGAAAGTAAATAAACCTGTTGAAATAAAATGTTCAGATTAATTTAAATGGCAGCAAGATTAGGGCAAAACATGTTTTACAGCAGGGTGTGAATCTGTGGCCGCATACCTACCACTAATGGGGGGGTCAGGATCACCTTCTTGTCTGTATGATACGTCCATTGGCCCACAATTCTTGTGCTGGTGCCTGTGTACCTTGTTGGACCGAAGAAGTCAGAAGTATGAAAAAGTATGCAGAGGTTAGGGGTACTGATCAGCCTGGCTCCCAACCCTCCATGGAGAATTTAAGGAGGGCTACAGTACATGATGAATGGATGTGGATTTGCACATTCTCTATTTGTCTTCATTTAGCCCAAATAGAATGTCTCCAAAAGAAAAGAAGGAATTCCAGCAAGTGCTCGGATCTCAGAAACGCTTCAACTTTGCAAAAAGGCAAGATTATCAGCAAGGAACATCCAAATGCATATTGTGTAAATTAGCCACTGAGTATAGTATTAATAATCTAATAATATTGGCAGAATAGCCACCTTTGCTTGTGGATGGGATTCGCCATGCTTAGTAGAGTGAAGGAAGAAACTATTCCAAATGTTTGGTGCCAGCAGTTCTCCCATTCTATTGCTTCATCTTCTTTCCATTATACTTCTGTTGTTAAGGAAAGCTGGGTGCTGTATTGAATTGATACTGCTGCACACGGGTTGCATGAAGCAAATATCTTGTGCATTGCTGGGTACTATTTTGGAAGGTTAAGATTTATTTGATATGTGGAGGTATATATTATGAGCAGCACCTGTAATGAGAAGCTGCTGTCCTCCATTGTATTATTCCCATTCTCTGAGAAACCACTAGGTAACATTACCTCCTCGTTAGTCTTCCTCGCCACATGACTAACAGTGAGCTTCAGCTCCACACCAGAACCCTCCAAAGCAAAAAAAGTCAGCCTCCCATTCCTCCCATCCCTTCCCAATATGGCTGACCCAGTACACCCATGGCCTCTATAAGAGGCGGGCCGGCCCAACCCATCAGCCTGTTTTTTTAGTTCTGCGCTGCAGATTCTCCAGTGCGTCTGATCAGGTAAGTTGGGCTGAGGTCCTGCTCCAGCAGGTCCCGGTGCCCTGGGGGGGGAGGCCCTGCTCCAGCGGGCTCGCTCTCTGGTTCCCCTACCTTCTAGCCCTCGCCCTGTGCCTTTGGCTGTCCCGGGCTGGTTCTTCCTGCTCGTGGTTGCCTCTCTCTTGGGTGTTTTTTTTTTCACTCGTTTGGTCTGTTGGGTTTGCCCTCTCTCGGGGGTTTCCCTTCTGGTCCATTGGTTTCTTGTGAGTTTCCATGAAGCCGCTTGGCTTTGGTATATGCTCACTTTGTTAGTCATGTGGCGAGGAAGACTATACTCGGAGTAATGAAGATTACCGGTAAGTACAAGGGGCATTTCCTCTGTCATTAAGCACAAGTATACAGAAAGGGAGTATGTAAGACACTCACATGCACACTCACAAGCTACCACGCGGAAATCTCATACCACTGTGCCATGGTCCCCTTCTTGGTTGTAAACTGACACCTCTTGGCGATGCCGGGCAATCCATATGTAGCCACGCTCTCCAAGATTCTCCAGCTACTGCTGCACATGCCTCATTTCCAGCACGGAGGCATAATATACACAGTGCATACAAGAACGCCTTTACTAAGCAATCTCCCAACACCTACAGATTGCACAGGTCACTTTGACAAGCCAACTTATAATGGCTAAGCCTGTGCCTGGATGACGCTTCTCGATTGATCCCTAAAATACCATTCAATTCCGAAGTGAATGTTTTTTTTTTTAAAACAATCTGAGTTTTACATGAGTGTCCATTTGCAACATTTGAACTTAAGTACCATTAAATCAGGAGGTGCAATCCGCCATTCCCTTTACACACTATTTATCGGTGAGATATCCTGACAGTGGTTGACACTCTGCCCTCCTACCCTGCAACTTAACAATATCCTGCATTTCTGGACTTCCGCAGTTCATTCCAATTGGTTCCTGTTCTCAATACTCTGTTACCCTTCCCCTCTTACCCCCTCCCCAACTCTCCCTCCAGGCGTGCCACTTACAATTGAGCAGTTGTTTTTCCGCAGCCGGAAAGCCCCCCCCCCCTGCTTTTCATATGACTCAAAACTGGTGCATCAGCTATAGTTCCACAGTTGGGATGACTGTACATTACATCCGTCGTCTAAATATCCAGCACTGTGTTGTGCTCTGGTGTGTGTATTCTACCCTACTTCTTCAAGGGCCTCCTCTAGTTGGTCATCCCTCATGTCTTCTAGGTTCCGTAGTAATACCAGCAGTGTTTCCCATGCCCTCGCTGTCTCCAATGCCCTCTCACTCTTCATTCTTCTGGAGTGAATGTTAACCTAATTTGACAGCTTAATATATACATTCCTAGTGCCCACATTGTCTGTACTTACTCTTTATTAAGGATTCTTTGAGACGTAAAGAGATGTGGGTGACAAAGGAAGAAGACTGAGAGAAGTAGCCAGAGGGACAACACAGATGAGAAATTGGAACTAGACGCTATACAAATGAGAGATGTGAGTGAGGAAAAAGCCAAATGAAAGACATATGTGAGGCATGAGATGGAGAAGAATGGAGCCAGCCACAGGTCAGATGAGGGCTGGCCAAGACATGCACTGGATGGAAAAGCAGAAGACTAGCACAGTCTGGATACAGTAGGGTAGCAAGATTACAAAATAAAACTTTAAATTCTGCTCCCCTTTAAAATATATCTCCTAGCAATATACTACGATTCAAAGGCATATTAATGTAACTAAGCTGACCTGTACTCAAACTAGGCTGTTTGTTATAACGTAATCTTTTGCAGTACCTTAGAGACTAGGGGCTTATTTACAAGCTCCTTCCACTGGCTAATGCGTCAGTTTTTCCCATGTTAAAAGTGACGCACCGGCGGCGCAATGGGCTTGTAAATAGGCACCTAGGTTTCTATGACATAAGCGTTTACGTCTCCTTTAATAAAGAATTAGGAGTATAGGTTAATGTCTAATTATAATCATGAAGCTTTATTTCGACATCCAGTGTCATAAAAGCAATAAAAAGACATTTTAAAAGAGAAATACAAGGTAAACTTGTCATACAACAACACACTCAAAATGATATATACAAGCAGTCCGTCCAGGTAAGCTGGTGTGCCCTCAATATAAGATGCAATTGCCAGGTTCAGCTGATTAAAAGGTTTATAAACATCATATCAGTTAAAACATACAATTGATGCAATAAAAATAGAGAGGGGGAACAACTCTATAATTTATCTTGGATAGAATCAGGTAACAGGTTGCCACCCCTGCAGACCTACTAATAATGGTGTCCCTAGCCTCCTTGGGATAGGAGCGCATAGGAGTAAAAATAGAAGGAAAAAAGTGCATGTGCATAGGATATGATTTTAGAATTTAATAAGATTAGCCAAAGAACCTTACAGTGATTGTGTGTCAGCATGTTTCAACAGCGTGCTGTACTATTACTGTCAGGAATCTCTGGTGAGCAATGCATGACTTAGAAACTTTGCCACACAACAAGCAAAAAGAACCTGGGTTCGGACCTAACGATGCGCAGAGCGACCCGATAGTCCTGTGTACCCAGTTGCCGACACAGTGGTTTTAGCCACTTGGCCCTAGGGATGTTATCAGCTGTGCAAGCAAACAGAACATGGGCAACACTTTCTACCGGGGCCCTGCAACAAGGGCATGCCTATGATTTTTGATTGCGTGAGTGCCATTTCGCTGTAGTCTCACAGACTGGGAGTGTTCCGAACCTGAAGTGGATGTATAGCGTCCTGTCCCGTGGGGCCTGGATAATATCTAAAAAGGGCTCCAAGTGTCTGTTACGGTTGTGAGGATAAAAATTGTGCTGTTTAATCTACCTAGATTTGGTTTGCAGGTTTCTTGGCGATCCACCCATTCCCAGTTAAGACGCTTTAACTCTTCTTTCGTGGGTGGTTCCTGCCTATCCCAGTGCGTTTGGAGCCCCAAAACTGACAGCATTTTCCTAACATTGGAAATCCAGCCTATTTTACAGCCAGTGCCTATTCGTATCACCTCAGAAAGGGTTTCAGCATTGAGGAGGAGCTCTGGGGTTCACCTGATGCAAGCCCAAAAGGGGAGCGGGCAGATCCCTGCTATGTCGCCAATCGATCGCCTGCCCATGTCAAGCATTAGGAGGGTGAGGGAGGCATATTGGGGCAACGTCACCAGGTCCCTGAGAAACTTGTGCTCAGATCTACAGAGATCATGAGCCTTGTCAAATTCCAATAACTCTGCTCCTTACAATGCTGTGCTAACCACTTTGACATCATAAACCTGGAGGGCTGGAGCTACCAGTCTGCTGTGTGAGAAGCGATGTTCCCTCCCAAGTGCTCCAGCTACTAGTTTCCTCCCAAGTGCTCCAGCTTCTCATTTATGCCCCATCAACATCTTTGCTAGGTGGGGCTTCCATGACAGTTTGTCGAGGAGTCGAACACCAAGATAGTCGAAAGTGCCCACCCTTTCCAGGGGTATCCCACCTAGTGAAGGGTTGCTTTTGTAGAACTTACGGGCAGTTGAAGGCTATGAATTTGGTTTTTAAGGTGTAAATAACCAACCCCCAGTCATCGCAAAAGAGATGGAACCTGTTGAGTAGACGCTGCAACCCCGCTTGGGTCTTGGACATCAGCAAGGTGTGGTCAGTGAACAAGAGGGTCAGTACCTTCACCCGTTTACAGACAGAAAACAATGTGTTTTCTGTCTGCATTTATTTTTAAAAGTGGATAAATACAGAAAATGTGCTTCTTTTAAGTGACTCTTCGTTCTGTATTTGATGAATTATAGCCCAACAACTGAGCAGATGGACAGCATGGGAAATGAAAAAACAGGATGAAATTTCTTTAAGTAACTGCATGTGTTAATGTACATTTGTGGTATAATGCTAATATTTGCCAGTGGATGTACTGTTTTGTAATATTTGGCAACTTCAATAGCTAAAACACAACAAACATCAAAGTATGAGTGCGCGTCTATCATTTAAATAAATATCAAAATGTACAGTTTTACAACTACATTTTTCCGTAGAACACAAAATAAACATCGATAAATACAGATAAAATGGGCAAAAATAAATATGGATAAATACAGATGAAAATGTTAAAAAAATAAATACCATATACCCGGGAGCCCTAATTGTAATTAATCAAAGGTTAGTGTATTAAATAAGGTAATATACACAATCTAGTTATAATTTTATTTAGCATTAGGATACGATTTACCTTCAGATCTGTTTTTTAATGTAATAACATTAAATGACATCCATTTAATTTTGTTTAAAGTTTGGATGCTGTTATTTTCAGAGTTGGGTAAAGGTAGCTAATTTATTTTCATATATTTAAATGTATATAATCAGATTTAATTAATTGTAATTAATTTATTATTAGCTATCAAGTTAACATTTACTGAAGTGAATTTACTTTAAATACAATGTTCAAAACTTGGTAGGGGTTACTACAAGGCATGGTTTGGGGTTACATATTTAATTACATTTAGTGTAAGGTCTAGTATTTTGTAGCTAGAATGGATGTAAGGGGGTCAAAGTAGAGAAGAAATTAGAATATAAGAAAGGGAACATAGGCAGGAAATGGATGATTAACTGGTGCTAAGCCCAAGCCAGATGAGGCATAACATGGATGAAAGATGGGCCAGAGCCACAAGGCATATACAAATTCTTTGAAGGAATATACTTCTAAGGAAAGGGGTTTATGGATAGTTATAGGACGGTAGCTGTATTAAAATATTTAATGTACTGAAACGAGGCTGTAAATGTTATAAATACCCTCTTGTATTCACCTTAATGAGTTTGTAATCCTAAGTGTTTAGTTATGCTACCTTCAATAACATAAGAGCAATATTAATTATTAAAGGGCAATATATGTTGCTAAATAGTTATCTTTGTATTTATCTCATTAAAATGTGTATATTTAACTATAAAAAGGCAAAGGCAAAATAGTGGAAGACAAATGGTAGTAATGTGTGACCACAAAGCGAGTGCAACTATGATTAAGATGAAAGAGAGGGAACCAGGGAAAGAACTGTATGACAGGAGAGAAAGGAACAAGGCTGGTAAGAGAAGGAAGCAGCATGCAAGCCAAATTAAAGTACTGAGGAAGGATGAAGCTTGACCAGAAAGGGAAGTGAAACACCCTCTGGGCGAGAAATAGGTGGGAGGTGCACGATGGTTGTGATCAGGCAGCAAGGACCAAAGAGGAAGAGGGAGTAAATGCTGCCCACTAAGTGAGAAGGGGTAAAGGCACAATATAGATGGGCGGTGACCAAAACACAAGCCAGGTAAAGGGAAAGCAAGGCACAGATCAGTTGAAAAAGAACAAGTACAAAAGATAATGAGAGAAGTACCAATAGAGATAACTGATGTGAAAGTGTCAAAGGAAGCTTTGTAAAACACTTTAAAAAGGCTCTTGAAGGATAAGGGAGGGAACAGGCAAAAGAAAGAAGACGGGCAAAACAATAGGGTGGTTGAGGGGAGCCTGGGCAAGATGGATGAGAGAGAAGCAGTAAAGCATAAGTCAGAACAAAGAGAAGACTGAATCGGCGCAAACAGTTTGGTGCTAGCCAGAGCCGAGCGCCAGATGAGAGAATGGAGCAAAGCACGTGCGAGATGAGATAGGAAACCTAGGCCAAATACAGATGAGAGAGGGGCATGAGGCAGAAATAAAGAGGATTGATTGAGATGAAGACTAAGCGAAGGGGGCACAGCTAAACATAGACAACAGAATGAAACAAGGTGCAAGAAAAATGAGAGAGGAGTGAGACACTGTAAAAGAAGAAATAGAGACCAGCCATAAGCAATTGAGGACCAATGCCAAAGCCAGGTGAGAAAGCTGAGCAAAGCTTAGAATGGATGAGAGAGAGAATCAAGGCAGAAAGTGGAAGAAATATTGAACAGACACATTGTCTGGATTTGCGAAGGTAGTCAGGTGAAAAAATTGAATAAATCATGAAGCAGATGAGAGGGCAGCAATCCACTAGTTGAACGACAGAGCAACATCAAGAAAGACCAAGGATGGAGCGGTCTGTTGTGCACTACACCTATGAGAGTGCCAAGCATAAGGGTGGTGAGCGAGTTGTGAGGCACAAATCAGATGAGCGGGTGAAATAAGATCAGAAAAGGATGGGCGAAGGGATCAAAGGTCAAGGTGGATGAGAGCCAAACAAGGTACAAGATTGATGTGAGAGGGGATCAGGCACAAGGCAGGTGAAAGTCAGTTGCCAAAAAAGAGAGAAGACCAAGATAAGATGGAGGTGAAATTGGCACAAACCAGATGAGATGCACAAAATGGTCATGCTCAGAAGTGGGGTCAAGGGGGTTGAACACCCCTGACTCCTCCTCTGGAGCATCACCACCCATACCAAAGTTATCCTGCCCCCTCAGGAGTTTGGAGGTCGTCCTGCAGGAGCATCTCTAAGAGAGGTTATTTGGTAGGGTTCAAATACAAAAATAAGGAATCCGAGGTCTATGACGCAACCCTTGATATAAATTCAAGACAGTTGACTCTTAGCAATTTGCTCCAACAGTGAATTAAAGAGGTAAGCATGAGAGGAACAGATACAAAACGTGAAGACAAACAAGAGGTTAGAAAAAGAGCTTGATCTAAGGATAATCAGCATCCCATCATTACACTCTGAAAGTGCCCAGTGTCCTCATCTGGGGTACCAAACAACTCTTCTCAGCAACCTCTTGTAACATCGAGGCAATACGAATGAGTTGTATCCTCTTATCAAGAATTCGTCAAAGTAAAGAGGAGAAAAAGTAGAAAATATTTAGAGTGCAATGAAACCAAAACATTTTTGTGTTTTTCCAGGTGTTCTTAAAATAGAATAAACAATTGACGAACACTGGGTCTGTATTTCTAACTTGTGTCCCATCAATCGTGTTCCTATCTAAAAGCAATGTGAAAACAAAAAAGAAGAAAAGGCAGTTACAAAACGTTTACTGCTCCTATTTACTGGTCGACATGTTTCAGCCTTCGGGAGGACTATCCCTGGCTTTCTTCAGGACCTCATGCTCAAAGCTTCTATTTGTAGGCTTCGAAAAAGAAGAAATGGGTTACTACTATACCCTTGTAGTTGTTTCCAATTCCTCACTGTGATTATTGATGTTAAGAGACATCTAAAAACAAAAAAGAAATTATTTACATTAAGATGTGGATTCATGCAGATAATCACATGGTATTATTACTGCTTACATCTGTTATCCCCACTTCTCTGAATATCTACAGAAGATTTTAAATAATAATGATCATGCTTACCAATCAACATTGAGGAAAAAGCCCCACCTCACTTGGCACCAGCTCAAGTCAAGAAAGAGGCCCCGCTCTGAAAATAAACGTGAGCCAATAAAAAACAAGATTTAAGGAAAAACCGGTCTCTGAAACTCAGGAATGGTGAACTTCTCAGAGAAGACAAACAAACCGCTTAACCATGTCCTTTACTAATTAAGTAATAGGGGCAGGAGCGTGTCAGCGGATCAGCCATTGGCATCTTTAAAAACAATTAACTAGGTATGGCATATGAATAACGCAACAAATCTCCACGTTTGAAAAATGCACCTAAAGTGACATAATCCATCCGGTTTAAAAATGTTCAGTTCCAACGTAGCAAAAACTATTCATAGCAAGATACTTTAGTGACTCAGAAAATAAATGAGTTAAACAAGGTTCTATTACCCAATTTAAAAAGTATCTACATGGGCAAGATTTTCACTATGCAGCCAGCAAGCAAAAAACCGCCACCACTAAGTCAGGTATTTAAAAAAACGGGCTGTAGGACCATACCTGTCCGTCGGTACCTCCGGCAGGGACTCGTACTGGGATGGAGGTACCGGACGTGATCAGACGGTTTGATTTTATGCCGTCTGAGTTACCCCAGCTGTCAACAATCCGCGAAAAAACGCCGTAAGAACTTCCGGCGCTCATATTATGACGTATGTCAGAACTACAGAAAAACGTCACGATGGCAGGTAATTGTAGTTCCTAGCGGAAACTGTTTCTTTTTACGGCAAAAAATCTCCATAGGAAATCTTTATTGTGATAGTATTGACACCGTCACATAAGGCGGCACAGATCCTCTCTGTGATTAGTACAAAAAAGAAAACTAAACATGTTGTGACTATTCCTCATTACCACAGAACGACATCACGATGGCTGGTGATTATAGTTCCTAATGGAAAGTTGGTTATTTTTACGGAAAAATGTTTTCCTTTTCTCAATGGGAACTATTTATTGTGATAGTATTAAAACACTCATATGAGGTGGCACACGTCCTTTCTATGATTGTGTATTGCAGGATTGCGTGCAAAAAAGAAACTAGACCTGTTATGACTATTTCTCACGTACGCTAAAGATACTGCTAAACCACTTCCCAGATAGCAGCAAATACCTATAACGTCATTTTGTCAAATAGTACAAAGAATGACAATACTCGGAGAGCAGAATGGAAGGCACCTTATGTCAAAATATAGGTATTGGTACTGGTTTCTCAAAATGCGGAAATAAAAAGATCCAATGAAACCTCTATCTATTCATAGTTATTTCATAAGGTATGATGGTATATTCAGTGATGTAATGGAATAGGTGCTGGTTTGAAAGAGAAATTTCACAGAACCAGATACTGACATCAGGGTTCAGATCAACTGTTGTCAAATGTTACTTCTTACTTAATGACATCCATGGTATTGCGTCATTAAGACCGTGTACATCACTAGACAATTTAAAAATCCATCTCTGCTCACGTAGAAATAGGAAATTGGACACATCGCTCACATGTGGTGGAATATAAGGTTTTTCAAGCACAGTTCAATTAAAATCACCTGCATTATGGCCTTTTTCAACAAAGTGTTTGGTAAGTTTCGTCATGGTCTTTCTGCATCTAAATGTGCTTTTGTGTTCCTGCATCCGTAATTTGACTTTCCTCGTTGTCATGCCAATATATTGTAAAGGGCATGGGCATGTAATGAGATACACCAGATTTTCACTATTACAGTTTGTAAAACTCTTTTGCACCCATGGTTTGGTGGTACCAATGTCAATAGTTTTAGACACTTGGGTTTGTGGGCAAACGGCACAGGAGCCACACGGATAATGGCCCTGGACCGGAGGTAAACCCCATAAGGTAGTATCTGCAAAATGCTTCTGATCACATGGGCGAGTGTGGACCAATATGTCCTTTAGGTTAGTGCTTCTTTTCAAGGAAAACAAAGGTAGTGGTATCTTGTCAGTGTGGCTGTTCAAAATTCGCCAATGTTTGCGAACACTTTTTTGGATCATATTCGTTAGAGTGCAGAAGGTAGTAACACAGGTTAAACGCTCTAGTGGAGGTTTTCTCACTGGGGGTTCTAAAAGAGCATCCCGGTTGTTATTGGATGCTCTTTTGTAAGCTTTTTAAATCAGTTTTTTGGGGTACTCCTTCTCATAAAGCTGTTGTTTAAGGTTGTTAGAATGTGCTTCAAATTTCTCACGAGTAGAGCAATTCCTCCGTATACGGAGGAATTGGCCATAGGGCAAGTTCTCTCGGAGTGATTTGGGATGTTGGCTGTCAAAGCGGAGCAGTGAATTAAGTGCCATTGGTTTGCGGTACAGTTCACTTTGTAGACCTGTAGGAGTGGCGAAAATGGACAGGTCTAGAAAAGTTATCCTGTCTTTTCCCACTTCTGCTGTGAATCTTAGAAACTCATTTCTAGTATTAAGCCACTCTTTGAATGCAGTGATGGACTCCAAACTGCCGCGCCACACAATTAAAATATCATCGATATACCGCTTCCAAAAACGGATCGATGTAAAAAATGGATTCGATGTGGTCAAGATGTGTTTTTGCTCAAAAGTATGGACGTAAAGATTCGCCAAGCTCGGCGCGAAAATACTGCCCATACTGGTCCCAGAGGTCTGTAGGTAGATAGTGTCCTCATATTTAAAAAAATTGTCCTTCATAGCCAATTGAGCCAGGGACATTATGAATGGGACTGGTGTTATAGAGTCTAGAGTGGCATTGGTCAAGATGTCATGGATGGTGTCTAAGGTTTCATCTTGCGGTATTGACGTGTAGAGTGATTCTACGTCAAAAGACACTAAGTAGTCAAGGTCTTGATCAAAATCAATCTCTGGTAGCAATCGCAAGACATCCTTGGTGTCCTGTAGAAATGTCGGCATAGTCTTCACTATGGGACGTAGAAAATGATCTACAAAAGTGGAGCGCCGGAAGTTCTTACGGCGTTTTTTCGCTGATTGTTGACAGCTGGGGTAACTCAGACGGCATAAAATCAAACCGTCTGATTACGTCCGGTACCTCCATCCCAGTACGAGTCCCTGCCGGAGGTACCGACGGACAGGTATGGTCCTACAGCCCGTTTTTTTAAATACCTGACTTAGTGGTGGCGGTTTTTTCGCTTGCTGGCTGCATAGTGAAAATCTTGCCCATGTAGATACTTTTTAAATTGGGTAATAGAACCTTGTTTAACTCATTTATTTTCTGAGTCACTAAAGTATCTTGCTATGAATAGTTTTTGCTACGTTGGAACTGAACATTTTTAAACCGGATGGATTATGTCACTTTAGGTGCATTTTTCAAACATGGAGATTTGTTGCGTTATTCATATGCCATACCTAGTTAATTGTTTTTAAGGATGCCAATGGCTGATCCGCTGACACGCTCCTGCCCCTATTACTTAATTAGTAAAGGACATGGTTAAGCGGTTTGTTTGTCTTCTCTGAGAAGTTCACCGTTCCTGAGTTTCAGAGACCGGTTTTTCCTTCAATCTTGTTTTTTATTGGCTCACGTTTATTTTCAGAGCGGGGCCTCTTTCTTGACTTGAGCTGGTGCCAAGTGAGGTGGGGCTTTTTCCTCAATGTTGATTGGTAAGCATGATCATTATTATTTAAAATCTTCTGTAGATATTCAGAGAAGTGGGGATAACAGATGTAAGCAGTAATAATACCATGTGATTATCTGCATGAATCCACATCTTAATGTAAATAATTTCTTTGTTGTTTTTAGATGTCACTTAACATCAATAATCACAGTGAGGAATTGGAAACAACTACAAGGGTATAGTAGTAACCCATTTCTTCTTTTTCGAAGCCTACAAATAGAAGCTTTGAGCATGAGGTCCTGAAGAAAGCCAGGGATAGTCCTCCCGAAGGCTGAAACATGTCGACCAGTAAATAGGAGCAGTAAACGTTTTGTAACTGCCTTTTCTTCTTTTTTGTTTTCACATTGCTTTTAGATAGGAACACGATTGATGGGACACAAGTTAGAAATACAGACCCAGTGTTCGTCAATTGTTTATTCTATTTTAAGAACACCTGGAAAAACACAAAACATTTTTGGTTTCATTGCACTCTAAATATTTTCTACTTTTTCTCCTCTTTTCTTTGACGAATTCTTGATAAGAGGATACAACTCATTCGTATTGCCTCGATGTTACAAGAGGTTGCTGAGAAGAGTTGTTTGGTACCCCAGATGAGGACACTGGGCACTTTCAGAGTGTAATGATGGGATGCTGATTATCCTTAGATCAAGCTCTTTTTCTTACCTCTTGTTTGTCTTCACTTTTTTGTATCTGTTCCTCACATGCTTACCTCTTTAATTCACTGTTGGAGCAAATTGCTAAGTCAACTGTCTTGAATTTATATCAAGGGTTGCGTCATAGACCTCGGATTCTTTATTTTTGTATTTAAATATTTAGAAAGGGGGATTAGGAATCCTTGAAGGTCTTTAAAGATTTTCCCTCAGACCCTATCTGTTTTGTTTATTTGGTAGGGTTGCCACCAGTCTTAAGTTTCCTTGACGCACACAGGGTCCTAAGTTCCTGGAACCTAAGACCACCGTATCTAGAGGGCTGAGCCCCACTGGACTCACCCACCTGAGACATGGTACTAGGTGTAGTGTGGTGTAGTGCAGCTACCTACCCTAGTGATCTTAAACTTCCAAAGACTGGAGAAAGGGTTGTGCGAAGACCCTTGATAACCAATCCAAAAAGTTCAGTAGAACCTACTTGATATAGTATTTATATGTGCCTAGCTAGTGATGGTTTTCATGTAACCTTCACTTGATTGTATGGTAAAACAGTGCAGGATTTAATCCCAACCACTGCACACAAATGCAGGAGACTGGCTTAGTATGTGGTGCACCCTTAAAAGAGTGATGCACCTTGCACTAATCCAGGCAACACTTATGGTGATTTTAGTGGTCTTTGATAACCTCAGGCTCTCAAAGTGGTAGCTGTGGGGAGCAGCCTCCAGGCTTATCTTGAAGGAGCGTAAAGCAGCTTGGTTTACCACATGTTATCAATAGTGTAGATTAGAAGAAAAAGAATCACAGTGCTTATGAAAATTAAGGTTATTACACAGCATAATCGCTATCTCATTGGCATATCCCTTAGCCGGAGATATCAACAATACACATTAAAATACTTCAAAGAATCAGGTAAGTGGCACTAATATACACTGGTCTCCAGGGGGAAGTCAAACCATGTTCTAAAGAAGTGGAATGCGAACTGCAAGGAAGAACAGGACTGGTACCAAAGGACTGGGAGAACCTAGAACCACCCAAGGTAAGTAACAAGAAACCCCCAGAGGCTGTGGGCAGAGTGGAAACACAGCTATGTGCCTAATTTAAGTCAATGGAGAAGTCATGATTTTAAAGAAAAAGGACCTTTCTCACAGAACCCCAAACAAACCCTTTGGAGGACGGAAAGTTGGAGAGACACCCCACCCGTTGATAACCCAGGAACCAGGATATCTGCTCCAGGGTAGCCGGGTGCAGAGGGGTGGAGTGGCGTCGGAACCTCCGGTAGACAACAATGGAAGACCTGGGAAGAAAGGACTCTGGAGAAGTCTCTGAAGATCTCCGGTGGAATCCAAGGGTAGATTCTTGAAGAGGAGAACCTGCAAGCTGAGGGAACAAAGTCTTTTTCACTCAGAGGCGACCAGGAGATATGGAAGCGTAATGCTTACCATTGGCAGGGAGCTCAGGAGAGTTGACAAGGACCTTGTTGGTGCATCTGTGGGGACCAGGCGGCGCTGAGGAAGACCAGGAGCTGTACATGAGCTGACCCGCGTTGGCGTCTAGGTGCTCAGTGTCTGATTGGAGCGCCAATAAGCCTTGGTAGCTGCAACTGGTGTGGATGACAAGATGCAATCGTTGGAACCAGCAAGGTCCAAGGGACTCATCAAGTGCAGGAGAGTGTGGGCAGGCCCAGAGAAAGCAGGGGAGCCCATCAATGCAGGAGAAGGCCTTCAAGAGGACACCCAGACCGAAGGCACCAGAGTTGCGGAAGGACCTCAGGCAGCTCACCAAACATCTGGAGGCCCACGGTGAAAATGATATAGTGAGGACGGTGATGTTCGAGGGATGAAGTGCTGGATGCTGGAGCTTCTTGTAGCCCAAAGATCTCTGGAGTGCAGAGCCAGTAAGCTTTGGCAACAGCAAGTCTACTCTGTGCGCAGGGGTTTGATCCCAGTGACTCCGGCAAGAAATGCTGTACTCCATAAGGCAAGGAAGACAGGTCAAGCTTTTGAAGAGCCGCAGAACCACCACGTGTGTTGCTGGGCAACGGGAAGTCCGTAGGACGACAGGAGCAGCAGACAGTTCAGCTTTGTAACGTTGCCTGCAGATGCAGGGTAGTGACTCCTTCATTCCAAGGGAGATTTCTTTGGATGTCTGGAGCCAAAGAAATTCCTCAAGAGGACCCACAGGCCATAAGCACAGGAGTCGCATGAGGACCTCGAGCAGCTCACCAAAGGATGAGGGCCTGCGGTGCAGACTATGCAGTGTAGATGAAGATCTTAGCTGCAGCAGAATCTTGTGGGTAGAGCTTCTTGGAGCCCAAAGATCTCTGGAGGAGAGAGTTAACAAGCCTTGGAAATGGACAGTCAACGCGGTGCACAGGAATACTGCTCCAGCGGTTCCGACAAGGGATACTGACTTCAAACTTGCTGTGAAAACGGGGCAGGCCTCGAAAGTTGCAGAACCACCACCTTTGTTGCAGAACTTTCCTGAGTCCATAGAAGCTCAGGAACAGCAGATTGGTCAGCTTTGTTGCGGTGCCTGCATATGCAATGGGAGTGACTCCTTCTCTCCAAGGGAGATTCCTTCAGGTGTTTTGGATGCCCACAGCCCTTATGAAGAACCTGTATGAAGCACAGGTGCAGGCAATGCAACAAACTTACAGGACGGTGAGACCAGGAGCAGCAGGAGTCTTCCCAGTTGCAGTCTTGGTTCCCAAAACGATGTCCAGAGTGCCCAGACAGTTGAAGTGGTATTGGATCTGAATCTTGTCCCACGACGAATTTAGGGACCCAACAATACGTAAGCTATTAGGTACCCTAAGGAAAGGGTTGGGACGATTCAGGTGTCTCTCCCATAGAAGGGGCTGGACAGTGGGGGGGAATGCTCCCATGTCCTTTGTCCAGTCTCGTGCCAGAGTGGGAGCCAATGGCTTCCTGAACTGGTTTCAACTGGAGTATGCCAGGAGGGCACCAAATGTGGCCTTCAAAGCACTGTAGTTGTGCTGAAAGCCCCCCACCCTGCCCCAATACACTAAATGCTGTCTGGGAGGTGGTCACACCTCCCTGTGACATGAAAACTACTGTCCTGCCTTCCCCTGCTCAAGCTTGGCTCAGCTGCAGGAGTGCAGAATCGTGCCTGGTCGGCAGCAGACATAGTTTGCTGTCAAGATCTAGAAGACTGGTACTGTGAGCACTGAGAGCCTCCCGGAGGAGCTTTACAGTGCATGGAATCCTATCTCATGGAATCACACCTCCCACATTGTTACGGTGTTGGGGGTAGGATTCCAACATGTTATGTTATCTAAGTTTATATAGCGCATTACTACCCTGAGGCATCTAAGCGCTGTAGCAGAAATAATGCAAATATCAGGAGAGGGTAAAATAATGCACCGCATCATAAATAACCAGGTTTTTACCGCTTTCCTAAAAGCAAGGAGGCTGGGTGCTGTTTTTATACCAAGAGGGAGTGAGTTCTATGTTCTGGAGGCTTCCCGCACAATGCTTTTACCTCCCCATTGTGCATGTTTGAATTTGGACACTATCAATAGTTGTGCCTTTCCTGAACGTAGATTTCTGGTAGGGAAATATTGTTTAAAACTCTGCTTCAGAAAATCACGCCTGAGACTATGGATTGCCTTACATGCTAGGCATAAAGCCTTAAAAGTCTTTCTTTGTTTTATGGGGATCCAGTGTAAATTCTTTAGCTCCTGTGATACTGAGCAAAATTTGGGAATTTTCAGCAAAGTTCTTGCCGCAGTGTTTTGTAGAACCTGAAGTTTGTTAATATTGTACTTATAGCAAGCTGTTGTAATAGTCTATCTTTGACAGGATTAAAGAGGTCACTAATAACTTTTGTAAATTATCAGGTATGAATGGCATGACTTTTTGGATGATCCTAAGTCTGTTAAATGTAGAAGAGGTGAGTTTAATCACACAATCCAAAAAATTGATTTTAGTGTCAATAGTGAGTCCCAGGTTTCTGGCCTTGTCCACTGGAAGGGGAAAGGGTCCAAATGTCATTGGCCAGACTGACGGACCCAAAAAGATTCTTGTGGTCCGAATAATAGGACTTCAGTCTTCTCTGCATCTAATTTAAGACCGTTGTTATCCATCCGGTCATGGACCGCCATCATGCAGTCGTGGAAACGGCCTCCTATGTCAGTGTCCTTTTTTCCAATGGAAACGACAATTTGGGTATCGTCGGCATAGGAGGTGAGAGACAAACTAAAACTTCTTATCAGGTCTGCCAATGGGGAAACATGAATGTTAAAAAGGGTGGGACTCAACGGAGATCCCTGTGGAACTCCACATGGAAGGAAAAAAGGATGTGATGTGAACGTATCTAATTTTACTATTTGCTCTATCTTTCAGGTAGGATTTTAGCAGGTTCCAAGCCTGGTCTGTAACCATGCAAGTTGTTAAACAATTTAACAATAATTTATGATTCACTGTGTCAAACGTCGCCAAGAGATCCTGCAGGACAAGGGCAGCCCCCTTTCCATCATCCATAGCCTGCCGGATCTCCTCGGTTGCCTTGAGCAGGGCGGTCTCTGTACTATGCCCTTTTCGAAATCCAAACTGCGTGGTGTCAAGAAGTGTATTGGTTTCGATAAAAGATACCAGTTGTTTATTCATGAATTTCTCAGCTATTTTAGCTGGTAGCGGGACTCGGGAGATTGGACGATAGCTACTCTGGTCATTCTAATCCAGGGAGGGCTTTTTTAGAAGAGGTAGCAGGACTACGTTTTTCCAGATGGAAGGGTAGGTACCTGTTTCACACATTGCTTTATAAATTGATGTTCATTTTGGTGCAATGATTTCCGAAGCCAGCTTAATATTTAGTGGGCATGGATCATATGGTGAACCAGAAGTAGTGTTTTTCTAGCAGTTTTCTAATATCTTCAACTGATGGAGCAACAAATTCAGTCATTAGTTTATTTAACTCCGATGGCTGTTTGTCCATATTGGTGAATCCTATAAAGGACCCTATAGAAGGAGATAAGTTTGAGTTGGAAAATGTATTAAAAATTTATTCTACTTTATCCAAGAAGAAATCTGCTAGTGAATCACAGAAAGCTTGGTTTGCTGTCGGGGTTTTTTTTATTACAGGTTTTTGTTAACTCTGTGATCGTTCGAAATAGCTCTTTTGTAGAGTCTTTAGCTTCCTCAATCTTCTATGTGTAGTATTCTGTTTTTTTTTGTTTTGGATAAGAACTTTATATATTTCCAGCAGCTGTTTATATTTTTCTTTTTCTTCATCTTTGTAACCTATTCTCCATCTTCTTTCCTGCTTCCTACATTTCTGTTTGCATATCCTGAGTTCTAAAGAGAACCAAGGAGCAGACAGCCTTAGTTTTTTTATTTTATCAGTTTTCAACGGGGCTATTTGATTGGATGCAATTTCCAACCAATTGTTATGTTTTGCTGCAACCTCCATATCGTTTGTTGGTGTTAGAGGAGTATTCTCAAGTGAGCTAATCAGATGGTCTGGTTGCACATGCCGCCAGTTTCTCGCATGTGTTTGATACCAATCGTGACAGGGTTCGTTACAGTCACTTTATAGCTGGCCATTGCGTAATGACGCATGGCCACTCTATGTATCATAATGGCTGATACACTTACAACTTTGGGGAATAGACTCAGAGGGTTATACGGGTGTCCTGCCCATGTAGGGGCATCCTCACAATTGGAACCGAGCACCCTGCCTTCAGGATAGAAAGGCCTGCCTTAGTGGTGACTTACAGGTTTTAAGTGCAGTGACCTCAGATATAAGGAAACTTATATCTGTTGTAAGTGGTGTTAGCACCAGCTTACGCAGGCTGCAATGGCAGGCCTGTAGTCACAATTTGAGTGGTCTCTCATGGGTGGCATAATGCATGCTTCAGCCCATGGTGGACCCATGGTGTACCTATGCCTTGGGTATCTTAGTACCATATGCTAGGGACTTACAATGGTACACTAGTAGCCAATCTGGAGTGTACCGATGTACTCCTTATGTCCAATTTAGGGAAGAAGCACAGAGACAGAGGTCCTGATTAGAGGGATCCCAGTCAGACTAGTCATTAAAACATAATGACACCATCAAAAAGTGGGGCTGACCATGAAAGAAGATCCTACTTTCCTACACCACCCCTAAACGTAAGGAGATGAGACTAACCTTGCCCAGTTGAGTCTTCATTTACTAAGTGGAAATATCTGGAGAGCCCATCTGCGTTGGACTGGTAACTCCCATGCCTATGTTCCACTGAAAGGTCCATCCCCAGTAGGGAAATGGACAACCTCCAAAGTTTGGGATTTTCACTCTTCATTTGTGTAAGCCATAAGAGGGGCTTATGGTCTGTCTGAAAAAGGAATTGAGTGCCAAACAGGTATGGCCTCAACTTCTTCAAGGCTCAGACCATAGCAAAGGCCTCCCTCTCTATACCTGACCAACGTTTCTCCCTGGGGGTCAACCTTATGCTTATAAAAGCTACTGGTTGGTCCTGACCCTCTGCATTTAGTTGACAAAACAGCTCCTATCATATCTCAGAGGCATCTGTCTGGACCATGAAGGTTTTGGAATAGTCAGGACTTTGCAGAATGGGAGCAGCAGTGCACATGGCCTGCTTCAGTTCATCAAATGCCTTTTGACGGTTAAATGTCCACTGAACTTTTTTAGGCATTCTCTCGGAGGTGAGATCATTAAGGGGAGTTACAATGGACCCATATCCCTTATCAGACCTCCTGTACTACCAAGTCAGGCCCAGGAAAGCTCTGACCTGAGTCTAGGTAGTGGGAGCAACCCAGTCCACGATGGTCTGGATCTTGCTCTCTACTGGCTGAACTTGGCCTCTACCTACTAGGTGACCAAAATATACAACCTTGCTCTGACCTATCTGGCACTTAGTGGCCTTGAAAGTGATGCCTGCGTTTTGCAGGGCCTCCAGAACATTCCTGTGGTAGACAAGGTGGTCCTCCCAAGTGGAGCTCAAGACAGCAATATCATCTAGATTTGCTGCACTGTAGTCTTCCAGACCTGTGAGAGCTTTATTCACCAACCTTTGAAATGTGGCATGTCCATTTTCAGACAAAAAGGCATCACAGTAAATTGATATTGCCCACTGGGGGTTGAAAATGCTATTTTTTGGCTTGGCATCCTCAGCTAGTCTGATTTTCCAGCAGTCAGGTCAAATGTACTCAGATATTTGGCTGAGGCCACAGTATCTATGAGCTCATCTGCCCTAGGAATAGGTTGGGCATCAGTCTTAGTGACTGCATTGGGGCCTCTGTAGTCCACACAAACCTCATCTCTATTATTCACCCTTGGTGTGAGGTTTTGCCACAACGACTACTGGACTAGCCCAAGGTCTATCTGAAGGTTCAATAACCCCCAATTCCATCATCTTTTGGACCTCTGTCCTGATGCACTCTCTGACCTGGTCAGGCTGTCTGTAAATTGTGTTCTTTACTGGCAGACTGTCTGCTGTGTCCACTTCATTGGCACACCAGGTGGTTTGACTGGGTGTTAGAGAGATCATGTGTTGGTTACTGATTGAGGGCCTTCCTGCAATCAGCTTGCTGCTGGTCAGTGAGGCTGCCTGCCAAGGCTACTCCAACTGACCAATCAACAGGGTTCTGAGAGATGAGATCAGGGAGAGGGTCACTTTCTTCATCCTGTCCCTCACCAGTGGCCATGAACAAGCTCATGTCAACCCGGTCTACAAAAGGCGATACGCGGTTCACATGAAGTACCCTGCGGGGACTTCTGGGAGTGCCTAGGTCCACCAGGTAGGTGACCTCTCCCTTCTTTTCGAGGATTGTGTGGGGCGCACTCCATTTGTCTTGGACAGCTGCTGGGGCCACAGACTCCCACAGCCACACTTTCTGGCCTGGATGGTACGCAGTCGGCACAGTTCTTGGCTTGCCTCACGCTTTTTGCTTGCCTTTTTCGTATGCTCGGCCATACCTGAATGTACTCACCATGTCCAATTTAGGGAAGAAGCACAGAGACTGGGGTCCTCATTAGCAGGATCCCAGTCAGACTTATCAGTAAAACATAATGACACCAGCAAAAAGTGGGGGTGACCATGAAAGCAGATCCAGCTTTCCTACAGGGAGCAACCCTGTGCAACATGGTCTGTAATATGCAAAGCTAATTGTGTGTCTCCGTGCTAATTGTGTTTTTATAGTGCTTAGAGTCTAGGCCCTATAATACTGTTTGGGGTCAGAACTCTGGCCCAGAGGGTTGTAGCAACATCTGTTTTTCACTGTTTTTCCTAGTTTTATGTGTAGTATATTTCTCTTGTGTGCATTAAAGAACTTTTCTTTTTAAAACTTAAAGCAATGACTGGACATTGACTTTATCAGCTGATAGTACCGTGTGCACTGTTTTCTGAATGTTAAAACCTACCTCACCTCCTTGAGTAAGCCTTGGAATGCTCTGTCTCACTACCCTGAGAGACTCCAGTGCTGGAGTGGAGTACTTGGTTATCCAGTTTTGGGTCCACTAGTACCAAGGGCCTAGGACACCAGCTGGGAGCACTCCAGTTGATGCGATTGGAGCCTAGTAACCCATGAGTGCCCTATTGCCCAGGAATCCTGGTCGAACAGTCTTATTCAGATTTAAATACACTTCTTTATTGAGAATATGATCTCAGAGCAGACACTGATATAGCCATGTAAGAACTTAAAAAAAATGTTTTAAATGGAGCTAATTCGACTCTTCCCCCAAAACCCCCATCTGCCAAAAAAAGTTATGTAATGGGGAGCCACGGCCAATAGGTCAGGGGAGCCGCTGTTTGAAAATGTTTTTAAACCACTGGCATGATACCCCCCATTAATATGAGTCTTAATTATCTATGACCCTGAATGAACTTAACCCCTGTAGCAACATATGGTACAGGACACATTCAATTAGCTAGTGCAAATAGGTGATAACACCAGGTTCCGTTCTTTACCATCACTTGATTTTTAACAATATTTCCACATGTAATGGGGGCACATAACCACGCCCCCCCTTTTTTTTTTTTTTTACAAGAGCTACTAGCGACAATCCTATATTCTCTTAGTTGGTAATATATATAATATTTTTTCTTAGCTCGGAAATATCCATCACAGTTGTTTCACACATATATCAATAAATGACTGAAAAATACACCTAACAGCCACATAAGAACTACAAAATAAGGACACAGCACAGTTGAGGACATGCAGCTAGACCGCAAGAGGAACTAGGAAGTGGTTCCACTTGCATCTGCCATTTAGGAAACGACCAAGCGGTCTAGTTGCTACTGCTTTAGACAGTGCAGTGAGGACGCACAGCCCATGTACCCACTCACCATCCCTTAATATATGAACAGCTCTATGGGGTAAACATGGTAATATTCAGGCACTGGAGCAGTTCCTTAGGTGATTTGGCACAGAGGACGCCTTAAAAGTAGTGAGTATGGCACAGCTGTTTAAGTGCCCATACAGCATAGTTCTCTGAGTGAGCTCATTCTTACGAGCACAACATGATGGCTATGATTTTTTTTTTTACCCCATCGAGTGTGACCACATGCTTTTCTTGCCACCAGAGGACCTATTCTGCAAAAATCTTGCCTCATTTTTGTAGTGTTTGTGCTATGTCTGTGTGTTATTTTGTTTTGTGTTTTACGCCACAGAGATCACTGTTTTATTAGATGTGCTCGCCTCAGCAAGCATTGTATTTTAGTTCACATGATCTTCCATGTAGAGGTGATTTCTTTAAAATATTTAATAAGCATATACAGCGTACTTAGTTTAATTTACTAGTCTAAGCGCACTGCTCTCCTGTTTTCTGCCTGAAACTTTGCCGGGCTAGCTCTCTCATTACATATTACAGGTTGCCAAGAAGGTGCTAAAAAACCTTTTGTATTAGCATGCAGAGTGTTGAGGTCACTTCACTAGTACTATTTTATGAGTGGAATCAGGGAGTTAGATCCTTGGTCCTCAAGAAAAGCCATGTATATTGGCTTGAAACATGTAGTCCTATAGAAAGGAAGGTACATTGCAACCTACACTTTTTATTCTCTCTCCCTACTTTTTAACTATACCGCCTGGAGGACAGATTAAAGTATTATTTACTTACCTGACAGGTATTTTTAAACCTCCAATAATACCCCTCCCACGTCTTATATTTTCATCATATAGAGCATACTACTTGGTGCTCCCGCGTAACTAGCAGGTCTGTTTCTGATTAATACGTGGAGGCTAAGCCACTGTGGGGGGTGCCGCAATCTAGGCATACCCACAGTGGCTTAGTCTCCACGTATTAATCAGAAACAGAGTTCTTTCACCTGAAGTCACTGAATAGTTTTCCATCACAACCAGGAATGATTTGATCAAACAAAAACAATTGTGTGGCACGTAGTGGCACTAGTAGAGATCGGCTGATCTCACAAAGAGAGATTTTTTTGTGGTCCTGAGGAGAACCCAAAGATTAAAAGAGGGGTTCGAAACGCGTCAACCATTTTCTTTTCAAACAGTGGCCATAAAATGCAAACACGTTACTGTTTCTCTTAATGATTACATTGGTTAGCAATTGAATTATTGATTGTATCAATACAGTCCGGAGTTCTTTTCTTCTTAACTGTATATACTGTTTGTTTCTAGCCCTGAATAGAAGGTAGAAACCTTGTAAATAGAAATTCACCTGTCTGAGTCTTTGTTCGTTGTGTCTTAAATGTTTATGTATTGTTGAATTACAGTTTGTCATTTATTGTATGTTATTCTTTTGTGTGTAACTGTAATAGATTTTTCTTTGTGTTGTGATGGTTGTAATATTTTAAAGATTTTTTTTACAAAAAAAGGAAAAAAAAGTAGTCAAAAGAAAAACTTGTCCTCTAAAAAATAGAGTTAAGGATTAATAACCTTTGGCCCACATTGAATGGTTTCTTGAATACCAGTGAAAGTAACACAGTGAAGAAAAATCAGTATTGGCAATTTGTAGGTTGTTTATTTATATTCCAATGAGGGCAGTTGTGGTCAGAGGGCTGCTTCTTGAGTAGATTTCCTGTTGCTCAAGTAGATTTTCTGCTGCTTGAGTGGATTCTCTACTCGAGTGGCAGCAAAATCAACTTGAATGGCTACACGTTCATGCACACCATATCCTGCCATTCGTGCTGATTTTTCAGTGCTTCTTGAGCTACTGGCTCTAAAGTGCAGTGCAAGCAGAGCAAAATGTATTTTTTTCTGTTGGATGGTGGAACTCTGCAGAATTTAGCTCAGTTTTTATGCAACTCCGCCGAATTCTGCAGAGTGAAAGTCTGAACGTTTTTCCCATTGATGACATGAGGAGATGAATCCCCCAGACAGGTTTGTGTATTGCTGCATTCCTGTGAGCTGGCTGGGACACACTGGAGGTGGGAGAGCTAGCCCCCCCCCTACTTCAAAGATTGTGGTTTTTGATTCAGTGATGGATCACAAGGAAGGGGCCAGGACACATCTCAGGAAGGGAATTGGGGCCGATAAAGGAATCATAAAGAGCCTTGCTGGGAGCCTGGGATTAACCTTTATTGCACATAGCACTCTGGCTGACATCCAGGTGTGAACTCGGATCATTCCCATGAATTGTGTTGTGGGTCAATTATCCTCAGAGTCCTGTCTGTGTGACAACCATCCCTTCAGAGGAAAGGAGAAAAGGAACGATGTCCACTTTAAAAGAAGCAAAACCCCAATATAAAACTTCAAAGTCTCCGACCCAAAATGACATTTGCTGTCCCGAAAAGGACCACAAAAAGGGGAGATTGAAACCAGAAATATTGTCATTAACTAAGCAGCCAAATGGGCTGTATGAGGAGGTGAAGCTCTGCAAGACTTCTGCCTCTGACCAGGACTTGGGGCAAAGTCCTGTTAGTCTCCCTGCTGGGTGTGGGGACATCACCCAGGACACCAAGATCACAAAGAAGGGTGGGACAGGGATTTATCTTACCACTACTAGAAATTCGATCATAAGGACGATTGTGTTATTGCTTCTGAATGTCATATACCTTTGCCTGTGAAGAGTTGGAAATAAAATACTTATTTTTTTTTATATAAAAGCAAGTATTGGACTGGGCATTGGTTTATTGTAAGTACTGTTTGCACTTTGACTTATGAGTCGTGTTCATTTATCGGTATCTACATATGCCCAGAGAATCCTCCTCATCGAGGGGTGGTAGCTGGGAGAATGGCGCTTTCCTTCACTGAGAAGAATGGTAAATGAGTATACGCTGCTGTGCTTCATTGACGATTTGTAACTGAGAACCCGCTACTCTGGTACATTGGGGGGTGGTAACTGTGAGTGCTCTGCTTTGTTGTGCTTCATTGACTATTTGTAACTGAGAACCCACTGCTCTGCTACATTGGGGGGTGGTAACTGGGAGTGCTCTGCTTCACTGTGTTTAGGAAACAGAATACATTGGTATGCTTTATTGAGGGATTGTAACAGAGTATGAGGGGTGGTAACAGAGTATGCTGGGTTTCATTGAGGGTTGGTAACTGGGAATACACTGCTGTGTATCACTGAGGGTTAGTAACTGGAGTACTCTGCTGTGCTTAATTGAGTGGTGGTAAATGTGCGTCTGGTATACTGGTCTCTTCATGAGGTGATTTTACATACGTCTGACTTGCTTCTCACTTTCCTCTCTTCGACAGTGTGCCCAAGTGGGTGACAGCCAAGTCCATTTATGAGTTCTCATCCATACACATCGATAAAAACAAGGTGTACCCGAAAAAATACAGGTTAGTTAGACTTGTACCTCTTCTACTCTTGGGATTTGCATCTTACATTTATCTGAAGTTGCCAGACTAATGCTGATGGTTCTGAGCTCGCTTGTCTCATCAGCTAGCGTATGTTTCATAGACTTCTTAGAAAAGACTTGAAGTAGAAGACATGCACTGATGAAATGGGTAAATAAAGGTTTTCTCTGACCATTTGTTTCCCGCTTTATCCTAGTGGGTGTTAGAAATGGGATTTCTGGTTGGCTAAGGCTTGCGCCAAAGCCAGGCAGAAACCACCACTCTAGTCAGGGCAAGGAAGTTACATGCCAAAGATAACCCCTGCTCACCCCCTTGGTAGCTTGGCACGAGCAGTCAGGCTTATCCCGGAGGCAATGTGTAATGCGTTTGCGCGCGCGCACAGCAACAACCCAGGCACACCACAAAGGGAACTCCACACAAGATTATATAAAACAAAATAGCCTTTGTATTATAATAAACACATTAGATCATAATCACATACTATACACTGTGCAAACTGGCACTGGGCAGTATCTACAGGGAATTATATAGACCTGACAGGGCCAATTGGGCCACTGCCAGAACAATCGCAAATCACCAAATGTAAATGTAGAACAAGTAATAAATGTAGAGCACAACCAGTAACTACTGGTAATTCTGAACTAAGGCCTAGATCCTGCAACGTAAATCACACTGCAATAATCCTCACATTAGGCCTAAAACATATTCTGCATAAACCTCAGGGGCATAAATACATTATGCATAAACACCATAGCATCACATTAGGCATCACAAGCATAAACACCCTAGGCAACAGATTAGCCTAAAAACAGTGTGCCCCAATCGGGGGCACAACACACTGAACCGAGCCCCAGGCCAACTGGACTCACAGGGGTTCAAATGCCCGATGTCCAGAATGTCCGGGCTGGCTCCGCACGCAGCAAAAGCAGCAAAGCAAAAGATCAGGCCTAAACGTGGCAGCTGCCCACTACTTGCTGGGCAGCTGTGAAATCACGAAGATGGGCACTGACACCATCTGTCCCCCCCTGGGACTCTAACAAAATGAATGTGCCCCCAAACGTTGCAGTTGCCTGCACTCTTGCAGGGCAACTGTGAAAATGGCCACCTGGGAGGGAAGGCACGGGCCCCTCGGGGCCCTTTAACAATAATTAGGCCCTTCGGTGGAGCGGCCCGCTGCCAGATGTGGCCGCTTATTTACTTAAGCACTGGCAGGGTGCCCCTTATGCAGTCCCTCTTGGGGGGGGGGGGGGGGCTTTTTAAATGAATATGTTACACGATGGAGCACACAGGCTCTAAAAATAGGAGATGCCCCTCTCGTGGGAGCGGTAGCGAAATGCGACCGTGTCCCCCTGTGCAGCCCTCACTCACCGGGTTCAGATGGAGGACTCCTGACTTCACCCAGCGCGGAGGGGCAGGCACCGACAATATGCCTTGCGCCCCCTCTGCACCAGCTCCGGCCGCACTCCTCTCGATCAGGTCCTGCGCAGGGTGGCCTCCTGCCTGGATTCCTTGGATTCTTCACCCGGGCTGCCACACACGGGGCTCCCTCAGCTCACGGGAGCCCCGGACACTTCCTCCTCACTTCTCCTCTCGTCTCGCGATTCCGTGGGCGCGTGGCTTCCCTCGGGAAGTGGAAGTCCCACCCCACGTCAGGCCTCACACTGCCTGTCTTCCTGTGGGGTCGATCGGGCCCGCGGCGGTGAAGTTGTTTCTTCTGGTGCAATGTGGGGTGGGCACCCGTTCCATTAAAGTCCAGAAAGCGGGGTGGGCACCCGCTAGTGAGCATACCCGCGGGGTGGGCACCCGCAGACCAATTACAATAAAATAAGCGGGGTGGGCTCCCGCTACGAGAAGCCAGCAATGCGGTGGAATCCCTACGTCGGGATTACCTCGATCGATCGCAGCTCAGCGCTGCAGCCCAAAAACGAAGGCGCTCCTCAGGATGCAAACAAAGCGCTTCTCCAAATGGAAAATCAAGCGCTCACAGGCGCTGTAGTCCCTAGTGAGCCCTTCATGATAAAAAATGGGGGGGCAAAGGGCTGGGCCCAGGCAGGCCAGCTCACAGGGCTCTCCAGCAGGGAGGCAGTCCCTAGTGGCGGTTCCTTTCGGAGCCCAGCAGCAGCAGGCCCCCCTCAAGTCAGGATCAGCACAACAGAGAACGTTTTACATGGGGTCACAGCCCCTTTTTATACACAGATTTCCTTTGTCACCAAGGTGCAGGGCAAGGGGAAAACCAGATGCAACTGGTTATGGAGCACTTAGTTTTGCTCAGCCCCTCTCCCTATTCACAGGACAGGTTAGGGACATCAGACGCACCACAGGGGGCGGAGCCAGCATTGTGGAGGGAAGGCACAGCCCTATTCAGGTCCCTGTTGCAACTCCTCCCTCCCATCTGCATTCAGATCTCTATTCACCACTGGGCTGACTCACCCTGGCTCCTGGAATTCCCCACACCATCCAGGGCCTGTCAATCAAAAGCCAGACATGCACTCCACATGAGGCAGGGAGACACACAACACACAGAAATGCCAACTTCTAAAAGTGGCACTTCTCCACCAGTCACAATAAATCTGCGCACACCATTGCGCAGCATTTATTCTCACGAGTTCGCACATACTAAACTCGACCCTGCACTCCTCTCACACCAGGAATTACCATGGACACACATATCCCCCATGCATTCCTATGGGAGGGCAGGCCAGTCTCACTAAATATAACACAGAGCACACGCACTTTACACTGGGACACAGTGCTAAAGTGCCTAGGGGTCTAAAACCACTAACACTACATAGGGAAAAGGCTAGGATAAATGCAAAAAAGTTTAGGGGGTGAACCTGCCAGAAGGGCCAAGTCCAACAGTGGGCTTGTTTGCATCATTGCCAACTTTCCCGCCATACTTGAATCCACCGCTGTTCTTCATTGAGGGTGATAATGGAGTACGTTATTGTACTTTAGTGTGGCGTTGGTATCTGCAAGTATGCTGCTTTGCATCACAGGGTGGTAACCAGAAGTATGCTGCTATGCTACACTGAGGGTTGGTGATTGGGGGCATGAGGGGTGGTAACATATTACACTGTTTTGCTTTATTCAGTGGTAATAATGGACTTGTTTGTTTTGCTTCATTAAAGAGTGGCAACTGGGAATATGCTGCTGTGTTTTACTGAAGGGTGGCAACTGGAGTATGCTGCAGTGCTTCATTGAGTGGTGGTAACTGTGTGTATGGTACACTGGTCTCTTCATGAGGTGATCTTGCATACCACATACTTGCTCTCTGTGTTTTGGCACACTGGTCTCCTCGTGAGGTGATCTTGCATGCATCTGAGTTGCTCTATGTAACTGACCTCTCAGTGCTTTTTATACACTGGTCTCCTCATGAGAGGATCTTGAATACATCTGACTTTTTCTGTGTAATTCACTTCTGACTTTCCTCTCTTCTACAGTATGCCCAAGTGGATGACTGGAGGGCAGCCAAGTCCATTTACGAGTTCTCATCCAGACACTCATAAAAACAAGGTGTCCATGGAAAAATACAGGTGAGTTGGACTTGTACCTCTTCCACTCTTGGGATTTGCATCAAGCATCTACCTGAAGTTGCCAGACTAATGCTGATGGTTCCGGGCTGGCTTGTCTCATCAGCCCCCATATGTTTCATGGGGTGCTTAGAAGAGACTTGAACTTGGAGACATGCACTGAATAAATGGGTAAGGAAAGGTTTTGTCTGACCATTTTCTTTTCCGCTTCATTCTAGTGGGCTTGTTTGCATCATTGTCAACTTACCCTCCAAATAAGGAAAGACTCTGTAAACTACACTCTGCTTGTTTAGCTTTACGCAACTTATGCTGTAAAGGGTTTATGGATCCCAGGTTTCCCTTCCAACCAGTTTGGTAAACAGGCCTGTGATGGGCAGCGGTGAGGGGTGGTCTTTGAGTAGCGTATGGGGGTTCAGCTCATACTTAATGCTTTGATTAACTTAAGTAGGGTATTACACAGCGATGAGGGCGCCAGAGGCAAGTAGTGTTGCACCTACCACATCATAGCTTCTGTGCACATTGACTTATGCTTTTCTCCCTCAGGAACCTGGGGGTCAGGTGCTGATTCAAGCCTTTGCCGGGTGCAGTTCGACACATATTTAGCCAACTGTATGTCAAAGGCGACGGAGCCCACCCTCTCTGGAAGTGAATGAAGAAGTAGGCCAAAGGCTGTGGAACCTTTGGCGAGTGAGTATGTGCAAACCACGTCTATCTGCTGGTGCTCAGCAAGACTTGTTTTATGTATTTTTTACAGCAGAGGTCTTCCAGGGGTCCTGAATGCCCCTAGCCAAGAGGAGGATCTATCATGCCCCCGATTGCTGTGTTTCTAATGAAAAACTGTCAGTGTGCCACTCTAACAGGTCATCCATAACCTCTTTTTTCATTTGTGGTGTTTAGGTGTTGGGGTGAGAGTCAAATTACCCTCGCACTCCCTGCTCTGATATTGGCGTCGCTTCATGAATCGATCTTGCATACCTCTGGCTTGCTGTGCTTAATTGACTTCTTGGTGCTCTGAAGTACTGTCCCCTTCATTTGATGACCTTCCATGCCTCTAGCCTTCTCTGCCTGATTGACGTCTTGGTGTTTGACGCACCGGCCTCTTCATGGGGCGAACTTGCATACCTCTGATTTACTCTGCATGATTGATTTCTTGGTGCTTTGACGCACAGTCCTCTGTAAGGGACAACCCTGCATACCTCTGACTTTCTCTACATGATTTATGTGTTCATGGGATGGCCTTCCATAAGTCTGACGTGCTCTGTGTGATTGACTTCTCAGTGCTTTGATGCACTGGTCTCTTTATAAGGCGATCTTGCATACCTCTTACTTGCTCTTTGTAATTGACTTCTCTATATTTGATACACTGGTATCTTCATGAGGCGACCTTCCATACGTCTGATTTGCTCTGTCTAATTGACTTAACGGTGCTTGACGCACTAGCCTCTTCATGGGGCAGTCTTGCACATCTCTGACTTGCTCAGTGTATTTGATGCCTACTGTGCATTATTGACTTCTCAGTGGTTTGGTGCACCGACCTGATCATGGGGCGACTTTCCATACCTCTGACTTGTTCTCTGGTGCTTTGACGCAAGGGCCTCTTCATTGGCAACCTTGCATACCTCTAACCTGCTCTGCATGATGGACGTCTTGGTGCTTTAACGCACGGGCCTCTTCATCTGGCAACCTTGCATACCTCAAACGTGCTCTGTGTAATTCACTTGTCAGTATTTGATACACTGGTCTCTGCATTGGGCAACCTTGCATACCTCTGACATGCTCTGCATGACGGACGTCTCTGGTTTTATGCATGGACCTTATTGCATACCTCTGACTTGTTCTTGTAATCGACTTGCCAGTGCACTGGTGTCCTCATGAGGTGATCTTACGTTCCTCTGACTTGCTGTGTGTGGTTGATGTCTTGGTGCTATATCACACGGGCCTCTTCAAAGGGCGAGCCGTTTTTGTCACTATTCTCGTACACTCTAACCACTTGTGACATAATATATACTGATGAATGTATAATTCCTAAATAAAAACAAGGTAAAAAAACATTTACAACCTTTACCCCTATAAACCCCATAACCCACACCTAAAATCAAACTTGAAATAAAATTTCAACAATTATCATAATTATAAATTAATGTTGATCAAATATTTTTAATCAGTAAAAAACTAATTTCTTCCCTTCCTTTACCCCATAATCCCACAACCTGCACCAAATAAACGAATTACACAATTTTAATTTTCAATAATTGATATTAATCAGCAATTAGTTAATTAATTAAAAATAAATTACTGCTCCCCCTTCACCCCAGTAAACCCCCATCCCGCACATAAAGTTCGCTTAAAAAAACACAATTAACATTAAATATCAATAGAAAAATAATTTTAAATAAAAAATATTCATACGTTTATATTAATGAAATTACTTCCTACCCTAAACCCCTATAAAACCCACAACCCGCTATGGAACTAAACACAAAATGTTAAAAATGAAAATAAAAATTTTACAAAATATACATCATATACATTTAAAATATATACTAAAATACATAATTAAACAAGATATTTTAAGCAACTATATTTTTGGAAAGAATAGGGATGACTGATATTTAAAAGAATTATATTTAATATTACAAATGTTAAAGAATAAAAACATATAATGTTAAATACATAACACAAATACGTACAGATATTATAAACAAAATACATTAAAATGTATACAAATTATTTTATTTGAAAATAATTTTTATCAAAAAAATAATTATAACTAGGGCTCCCGGTTTTATGGTATTTTTTTTTTTGCCATTTCCGTCTGTATTTATCCATATTTATTTTTGGGGCATTTTTTCTGTATTTATCCACATTTATTTTTGCCACATGCAAAAGACGACGCTACAGCTAGTATTTTTCCACATTTATTTAAATTGACAAATGTATTCGTTTTCTAGTACAATATAGTCTATATTGTACTAGAAAACAAAAAATTTAGGACAAAAAAATGATAGATCTTGAATGGCTAATTAGTGGGCTGTGCTGCTTTGGCGTTCTCGCTCTCCTTCCTGCTTGACTATGTATCCCTTACTCCTAAAGGCGACGCAACAGCTCTAAAAGATTGTGCTTCAAATCAGATGGAGTTTCTTGCTGTGCGAGATAACAAAGGTGACAAGCCGCACCCGAGTACTTCACAGGTCTTTAAAAAGACCATTCACATGTTAACGAGGCTTTGTTGTTTATTTCACCCCTTTTTACCAGACTGCGGGCAGTGTCTACCCCCTGTGAGAGTTGCCTTTTACACGGGACACGGGTGGGAGCTACATGCCCATAATAAGTAGCATGCTACACGACCACAGAAAGGGTATGACGAGCTAAATAAATGCAAGTGCAATATAATAAAACATAGTATTAACTTTAAAGTCAAAATTGCAACAGTTTGAGCTGCTATCACCATATTTTTAGACGTTAATGTGAATAACTTTGTAGCTACGAATGAAGAAAAGCAAGCACGCTCATGGAACCCCTACAATTCTAGAGATGTGTTTTGCACCAGTCGCACTGATGATAATTACCGAGAGGGAGCGCAAAATCACGAACAAGTTAAAATAATGTGAACGTTAGAATGGGCGGCAGCCTATTTGAAGGCCATTTCTAATACTCTACGGTTTTATCAGCACCAGTTAAATGTAATTTCCGTTTAAAATCAAAACTTGAAAGAGAAAATACTACAGGGCAACAATATCCATGCGTAACATTAAATAGGAGTTTACACGATTTGTTATACAAATAATGGCGCCTTGAACTTTTGAGGAGCGAAATCCACAAACAATTGCTTCTCTAGAGGAAGAAACGCTACAAACACATACAATCTCCAGAATTTTATGAAACGAACTGTCGATTTCCTGGATCTATAAGTGCACTATCACCTTGTCGTCTTTAAAGAAATCTCTTCAAAAAGTACGATGCACAATGGCTGACTGACCTTCATGTTTGTGCAGTCAGTTGCTGACTTTTGTGCATACATCAGAGGCATGCTCGTTGTTTGGTGGATGGCATTCGAAGTGCCCCGTCGGTCAGAGGCGCAACTAGAGCCAAATTTCGGGGGGGGGGGGGGGGGGGGGGGGGCGGCTGAGCAAACATTTCAGGGGGGGGGGCTGAACTTTAAGCTGAACTTTAAGCAATAGGCAGAGTGGAGCTGCAGGGGCTCTTAGAAGGGGTGAAACAGCGAGGCCTCATTAACATGCAAATGGTCTTTTAAAGACCTGTGAAGTGCTCCGGTGCGGCTGCTTTTTTGCCCGGGAAGATGTCTCATCCCGGGCTGCCACACACGAGGGGGGGGGGGGGGGCTGAAGCCCTTTGAGTCCAATTGGTGTTGCGCGCCTGCCGTCGGTAGCAAAATACCAAAATTGCCAAATTTGCTAGTATGTTGCCGTTTATAAATATAAATACAGACAAAGGAAATATAGATTTCCGTCTGTATTTATATGTATAAATCCGTAAAAATGGAAAACCGGGAGCCCTAATTATAACATAAAATTAATTTAGTTTCTAGCCATTGTATAACCCCACAAAACAGTCAACATGCACTGAAAATTAAAAGAAATATTTACACTATTAATATAAATATTTATCAACAAAGTATGTTAATTATAATTAATGTAATTTCCACAATAAACCCCTACACAACACACTCATAAAAGGTAAGAACAATTATTTACACAATTAACATAATTATGAAGTTATTAATTAATACTTTAAAAAATTATTCATCAAAATTAATTTACTTCTCACCTCATTTCCCTACAATACCCACATATAAAATCAAAAACATAAAAGGTAATGACACTATTAACAAAATAATTATCAATCAAATATTTATTAAAAACTAAATATAAATGCATTAAAATCAACTAACTTCTCACCCTTTACCCCGGTACACCCCATAATCCACACCTAAAATTAAACTAAATAAAACAAATTATTACACAAATAAAATCATTGTCAATTAAATTATTATGTGTTAAACTACTAATTATTTCATTAAAATGATTTACTACCCCACCCTTTACCCCCTATAAACCTCACCTAAAATAATTTAATGAAAGAAGTAACCTAATTATTGACTATTTATGAATTGAAATTGGCAAATAATTATTAAAGAAATGACTTCCCAACCTTTACCACAATCCCGCAACCAAACAAATTAAACAATTAACATAATTGTCAATTAGTTATTAATTTACAAATACTTATTAATTAAATATAAATTACTTCCCACCCTTTACCCCAAAAACCCACAAACGGCAACCAAAGTAAAGTAATTAAACAATTAATGATTATCAATTAATTAGTAATTGATAAAAGGAATATGAATCAATTAATTTACTTCCCACCCTTTACCCTACATCCCGCACCTAAAAATGAATAAGCAATTAACATATTTAATTTTCAATTAATTCAGATTAATCAACAATTAATAAGTAATTAAAAATAAATTACTATCCACCCTTCACCCCTAGAAACCCCCAAACCCTCACATAAAATGTATTGAAACGATAACACAAAAACTTTATTAAATATCAGTAACATAAATGATTTTAAATAAAAAATAAATTTATTATAATTGAATTTCTTCCTACCCTATAAAATCCCCAACCCGCTACGGAACTAAAAAAACACTCAATTTAATTAAATTACATTTAATAACTACTAATAATGTAAAAAATATATTCAACAGACATAAAATGTATTATGCAAAAAATTACATCATATACTAAAATAAATAATCATTAAAAACACAATAGTTTAAACTATATTTTTTTAAAGAATATTTATGACTTCAATATTTTTAAAATCGATATTACTTACCTAAAAATCCATATTCTTGAAATCGCTATACTTGCTGTTGATATTTCCATGTCACGATATTTCAGAGTCAATATTCTTGTATGTCGATATTTTAAATTAAATATTATTGTCTGAATATCACACAAGGGCCTCTTCATGGGGCGCTCTTGCATACCTCTGACTTGCTCTTTGTAAATTACTTCTCAGTGCTTTGATACAAGGACCTCTTCATGGGGGGAACTTGTGTACCTCTGACTAGCTCTGTGTGATTGATTTCTCAGTGCTTTGATGCACCGGTCTCTTCATGAGGTGATCTTGCATACCTCTGACTTGCTCTGCCTGATTGACGTCTCGGTGCTTTGATGCACTTTCCTTTTCATGGGGTCACCTTGCATACCTCTGAATTTTGCTTTGTAATTGACTTCTAGGTGTTCTGATGAGCTGGTCTCTGAGGCAATCTTTCATACCGCAGACTTGCTTTGTGTCATTGACTACTCAGTACTTTGATAGACTGGTCTCTTCCTGAGGGTTGGTAACGGGGTATGCTGCTGTGCTTCACTGAGGGGTGGTACAGAATACGCTGCTGTGCTGTGTTGAGTGTTGGTTACTGGGAATAAGCTTCTGTGCTTCATTGTTTATTAGTAACTACAAAAATGCTACTGTGCTTCATTGAGGGGTGATAACTGGGACTACGCTGCTGTACTTCAGTGAAGAGTGGTACAGACAATGGAGGGGTAACGGAGTACGCTGCTGTTCTTCAACAAGGTGTGGTAAAAGAATACACTGCTGTGTTTCATTGACAATTTGTATCTACGAAATCACTACTTTGCTATATTGAAGGATGGTAACTAGGAGTACGCTGCTGTGCTTTATTGATAATTAGTACCTGAGGATTTGCCACGGTGCTACATTGAGTTGTAGTAACTGGGAGTACACTGCTTTACTTCACTGAGGTGTGTAATCAACCTTGTCCCAAACTATACCATCAGGAATTGGAACAGCTGTAATGTTCACGGAAACGAAGTCTCTCAGTTCACAATGAGATTATATATGAGGTTTCAATACCAAGTTCACATTGGATACTGCAGAGCGTTCCGGGAGATAATTTCCATTCACAAGTAAGCAAAAAAGTCACTAGGCCAATCCAGAACAGGAAAAACAATATTCCAGATGGAAAACAATATTCCAGATTTTATCCAGAGCTGGAGCCAAGGTGAGACTAAGTAAGCCTCTTTTAAAAAAGTTTAAAATTCACGATTTTTTTGCTTACGGGAAACTCGACCTTGCGGTGTTTCAGGTTCGCTGGGATCAGGAGAGAATGTATCGAAATCGATAAAGTAGCCAGATGCAGTTCAATCAATCTTTGGTAACTCGGCAGGTTGCGTTGAACCGGCAGGCATATTGATATAGACATCAGTATTAGGCCAAATTGATATTTATCTTTCCTTTATGTGTTGAAGTTCTGTTTCCAGAGGAACTAGTTCCATTTCATTGTTGGAAATTCCATTAGTTCGAATTGGTGACTCTTTGAATGTTATGAGTCTTTCTGTCTTTACTTAATGGTAGCAAGATGAGCGCATTAGCTACCCAGGAGCCCACAAGGCCTACTATTCAGTATCGGCCACATAGTGTGGTTTGATCAGATCAATGGAGCCTAATCTCTTTTCTTTTTTGCTGTAAGAGGCGGAATAAATACTGTTCTTGTTCCTTCGACAGCCAGGACAGGTACAGGCTTTCTGTAGAATGGCCCAAATTCTTTTTTGTCCTAGATCTTTTCTCTGACCAGATCCCTGACTTTTGGAATCTAGACAGGTCTTGCCATGAGTGATTTGACTTCCCCAGTGGTGGTGCATTTGACCTACACGTTGCTTAGTATTTCTCTTGATTCATCCAGGTCTTGTAAAACAGCCAAACGTTTATTGATGTTGAAGTCGTTTTCATCTGCCACTGTGCCTTCACAATCAAGATCGGGTACCCACATGCACATTCCAAATAGGACTTCATAAGGAGTGACACCCCTTAGAGAACTTCTTGGCATGTCATTGAGGGCATGCTGTACCCCATATAGGTGATTGACCCAACTACCACCCAAACCTAATAATCTTGCTGTTAGACTGCTTTAAGTCCCGGTTTTTCCTCTACACGATTGGAATTCCCTCGGGATGGTACGGAGAGGAGTACCACAATGCTACACCCAAACCTTCAGTGGCTTCCTTGTAAGCCCAAGAGCTAAACACGGGGCCACAGTCAGAATGTAATGTGCCAACTGTGTATGTCCCTATGGATACTCCCAAATCTTTTATAACCGTTCGAGCGTCAGCCGAGCGCTGAGGCCATACCCATAGGAATCTCGAGCATGAATCCTCTGCCACCAAGATATACTTGTAAGCCCCATCCGAATGTAGTGGGCCGCAGTGGTGCAGATAGACACACGCTACTGGTTGTTTGATATTAGTAAAGGTGTCTAAGCTGGACTTGCCACGGTGGAACCCTTCATCTGCTGACAGATGTCACATTTTAAGACAATATTCTTAGTCTTTTTTGTTAAACCAGGCAACTAAAAGTGTTTCAATAATTAAACTTTCGCGGTATTTCCTGCGTGTGCAGAACCTAGATCTAATCTGCGATCCGTGTTTGGTATTATACTATCCCCCCCCACTCAAGGAATCTGAGCATACGGAATGTTGTTTGCATCTAACTTGTAGGAGTATTTGAGTGGAAAACCTTTCTGTAAGGCTGTGCTGCTTTTGCGGTGATCAATGACCGCTACCATTATCTGTCTGTTTATGCTAGCTTCTGAACAAGTGATTGCAGCTACGGAAGCAGTTCGTACTGCCCCCTTTGCAGCGTCATCAGCCGATGACTCGGCGTGTGTAATACATGAGCTCTTGGTAGTTCATTTTTCAACTCGCTTACTTATGCTTAATTGTGCAATCATTAGAGTCTCTAAACCCGTTCTGACTCCAGTAGTGGAGATATTCGTTGTACGACTGGACATAGTAAAATGAATCACACACTGAGTGTGGGGAATTCTCAATCCGTATTTATTAGAGCAAGTAATAGGGCTTTTAATTCTGCAAGTTGAGCCGTGCAGTCTCCTACAGACACTGTCTTCGTATCGCTGGGATAGAATTTGCCTTCCTGCATACGACCTTTTACAATCGCACAAGCTGTGCTGTATTGCTCTTTACTTCCTATGACCGGCTGAGTTGCACCGTCAGTGTAAATAATTAATTCATACTAGAGGAATTATTTCATTTGGGAGAGAATATTCTTGTTCATATTGCAGAAATGCTAGCGTTTTTGCCCTGGGATCATATCTGTATTCTATATCTGTTGCAGTGAGAGAATTAGCCCATTGTATCGATCTTGGATGTAAGGCTTTAGCATTGGGAACGCTAGCCTTTGTAGCAGCCTCGAAGGCTGGTACTGTAGTTACGATAATTATTGGTTTCCCCTGAGCCAGTGCTCTTTCTCTCACTACAGCAGTCTGTACTGCTGTCAGGATTTTCTCTGTAGATGCAAAGCGCATATCAGCGTTTGAGTACAAATGTGATTTGTATGCTATGGGTAAATGTAAATTTGATACTCCTTCATTGAAGGTTAGGTAAGTATACCCAGATTGACCCGCTACAACGCGGATCACTAGATTGCATACTTTTACGCGTGTCTGCAAGTGTTTTGAAGCTATCATGTCGGCTTGTAGGGAATGAAGCATATCTGTATGTTCCTGTGTCCAATGCCTAGCCTAGAAATCAGGTCTTATTAAGTTGTAGAAAGGTTTTACTCTTTCTGCATAACCCTAAATATATGTTCTACCAAAATGTAAAAATCCAAATATGGATTGTAAGCTTTTCATAGATTTAGGAGGTTGGGGCAGCGCACACGTTTCTAAAAAGTTAGCCGTCGGGCTTTCTCCTTTACTTGATAGCTCTTATCCTAAAAATAGGATATTGAGGTGGGCTACATTCGATTTTTTAAAGATGATCTTGTAACCCTCCGATGCAAACACCAAAATGATGGTGTTCACCCTGGTCAAGTGAGCCTGTAAATGATCATCCATAAGATAAATATCATCTACATAGGACAATGCCTCTTCATCCAAATTCTGAAGTAATTCTGTTACCCTAGCGCTGAACAATCCAGGGCTATTCTTATACCCTTCGGGGGGTCGACAAAATTGACTCTGAGAACCTAGCACGGAAAATGCTGTTAGATACCTGCTTTCAGGCGCTATATTTTGGCATAAGAATCCATTTGAGATATCTAGTGTTGTTTTGAATTTCTTCAGCACAATGTTATTCATGAATGTATCACTGTGTACATTCTGTACTGCAAATGTTTTAGTGCATGTGTTCAAATGTCGGTACTCTAAAACTAGACAATGTGAATTATCGGGTTTCGTTATGGGAAACAAAGGATTGTTCATTGCAGAGGGGCAAGGTTCTATTACACCCTGGTATTCAAGTTGATCGAAGATCTCCCTGACCTGTTTTTTTGTATCTTGGTTTATTGGGTATTGTCTCTGTGGAGTTTGAGTAGCTTTTACTGGTATTACATGGTGTGGTGACACAGCATCCCACCCAACATGATTGCGATAAAGTGCTAGAGCAAGGACTACCGCCCACTACCGCTCGTATGTGTATTTTAAGTAAATTGGAACGTGGTCGGAAAAAGATGGTAAAATTACCGTTTCTCCCTTTGGGCAATCCATAACAATTTCAGGCAGCCAATCATGTTCAGCTAAAAGTATGTCTTAGCCATAAGTCAAGTTCTCCCAAAAGAGACCTTTAACTTTTCTGGGTTTGTTCCCCTCCATTTGGAGTGTTATGTCATGTAACCTATGTAGGACACTTATACTCGTATCAGGTGTTTCCACCGTGATGTGCTCATTCAACTCCGCTGTCAGCAGGCATTCAATCAGGTTCTGGCGTGCTATTGTTACTTCTGCTGCACTGTCTAGCATTGTCAGAGCCCATTCCCCATTCAGTATTTGAGCCTTCAGAATTCTGAGCATGTATAACTTTGAGACCTGCTACCTTCTTCCTTTTAAATTTATGTTTAGATTGTGTCTTATCATCTTTTTTTAAAAGTGTAGCTTGAAGTGCGTTGTGTATCTCTGGACTTCGTACGCTCTTCTTGTCTGTGTTCTGACCGTCCTTCTCTCTCGGAGTTTCCTGGTCAACTCTGAAAGGAACGAGGGGAACGTTGATCAGTATCCAGATACCTGTCAGGTTTTTTTAATGTTATCCCTATTCCTAAGGTTGTATAATTCCTGTCGGAGTTCTCCTGCTGAGGAGAACCTCTCCTAGATAGAGATCTATTTTCTGTAATCTTTTTGTTTTTATTGTTATCCCATTTCTTCTTAGAAGAATCAGTTGCTTGCTTGGTGTCATCCTTTTCAGGACTCATCAGTTGAGGTTTTGTTGCTCTAGCTCCCAGACTATCTCTGCCTAATTCAGCATAGTTGTTGGTGATAATTTTGGATAATTCACATTCCTGTTGTAGAGAAGTGAAACCCCTTAGGCGTTGGCGTATTGCCACTGCTGCTGCATCCCCTTTGATATTAGCTAATATAATAGCTGATACCTGGGCACAATTACCTAGTAATTTCATCCCTGAGTTCAGAGTAGGTTCCCGTCCATACTCGGTTTGTATTTGTCTTAATACGTCTGGTAGTACTGCTAATGTCTGTCATTGTTGAAAAATAATCTCAAGGAAGAGTTTCAAGGAAACTGAGAAGGTTTTACGCACAATAGGAGCCAATAAATAGGAATTTTGCCTACTCCGCTTCGGCCGGATAGTTCCTTTCCCACTCAAGACGTCTATAGGGAAATATGAGTAGGGCTCTCTGAGAAAAGCACGAACTTCTCAGTTTTGACTGTTAAGTACCAAACCAACGTGGGGCGCCATTTCGTGTAGTTCCTATAAACCTACAATAGGATCTGCGTATTTAGACAACATATACTGTAGGATTGGAGTCAGACTGATTCTGGACACTCCTACCGGAAATGTCAGCCTGTATACCAGCTAGCTCACAGTGCCGCTAGAAATTCCTCTTATCAAGGAGTGAATAGTTCTTGGCAACTATCGAACAGGACAACCCTGATCCCTCTGAATCGTGGAAATCGTGTACTTCTTTTCGCTCAGTCACACGTGCTCACTTCATCTCAGAGTGATACACAGAATAAACGGTGGGGACGTTTTCCAATAAGTATTTATTGAACCAGCGTCATTCTTTTGTAAAATGTATGCTAAAACAACCATTAGACAGTAACAGATATAAATGATAAGCACTAACAGAGTAAAACGATGGTAGATTTCTACAATGGTGCTAACACAATGAATACAGGCAAGTATATAAAATACATGACAGTAGAATGCGTACTCCTACGAGCTGTCCCTAACTAGATGTACCTAGCATGTATGTGGGTGTAAGGCTAAGAATCCCTCTAGGATAAAGTCTACCCCATTATCTGACGTGAGAGACTGTGGGACCCCATCTTAGTCTCGAGTTGAACACCCCGCAAGGGATGTTAGAACACTGCGAGCGGGAGTGTTTGCATGTAGGAGTCTCAGCATCTCACGTCAGTGTGGCGGCATGGAAGTCCTTTTCTCCTCTATCTCAGCAATAGATCGTCTATATATACCCATAGTTGTACCCCCTGGGGATATACCTAGCTGTGTCATGTCGGACTGGGATGACGGAAAGAATGACCCTTAGACATAGTTGTTATGCAGGAGATGGTAGGCCTGCCGTGATTCCAAGAATCCTCTTGCATGATGAATGAGGCTTAAGCCTTTCGGAAAAACCCCATGTCATCTTTTGACATTACTGTAACTAGGTAAAAGGTCAGAACCGTTATGTAGTGAAATGGTAGGGAGAATATAGGTGAAAGGTTAGGTGACTACATGGGTCTATATTAGGGTACCTATATGGAACATAACACTGTGCTATTTTGAGGGGTGCTAACTGGGAATACGCTGCTGTACTTCATTGAAGAGTGGTACGGACTATGAGGAGGGTAACTGGGAGTACCCTGCTGTCCTTCACTGAGGTGTGGTAACAGAATGCGCTGCTGTCCTTTATTGAGCGTTGTTAACAGGGAATACGCGGGTGTGCTTCATTGACAATTTGTAACTGCGAATTCACTACTAAGCTATATTGAGGGGTAGTAAATGGAAGAACGCTGTTGTGCTTCACTGAGGTGTGGTAGCAGAATATGCTGCTGTGCTGTATTGAGGGTTAGTTACTGGGAATAAGATGCTGTGCGTTATTGATGATTAGTAACTGAAAATTTGCCGCTGTGCTACATTGTGGGGGTGGTAACAGAGTACATATTTTTATGATTCAGGTGTGGTAACTGGGATTACGCTGCTCTGCTTCGAGGGATGGTAACTGGGAATATGCTGCTGGGCTTCATTGATGATTGTTAACTGCAAATTCGCTTTTTTGCTACATGTACCAACGTAGATCTCTATTAGATTGATCTTTAAACTCTGTCCATGGAATTTTTATTCTAACACAAAAAGGACCTACAGCTGTGCGCTGCTCAACTCATGAAAAACTTGAGACACTAAGAGGCGGGACGCTCCTCCTGTGTCCAAAGGGCAAAGAGGAACTCTCTGGTGGGAGTACGACCTCCCGATCTGTAATCACAAAAGGTACCCCACTACATTTTGAAATTACATTAAACAGCCCTGGGGAGATGATTGATGAAGTGAGCTAGATGTTACCCACTGGGTGGTGCGAAAGGAAAAAATTCCTTTTTGTTTTAATTACCTTTTGTGATTGCCTCATTCTGATCATAAACACGGCAAAAACGCTATCAGAGGCACTATTAAGATCAAGATCAATGAAGATGCACTAGCAACAGAAATAAAGATCAGCATCTTCAAAAAGAAACTTAAAGAGGTAAATAAAGAAATATGTGAACATAAGGATTTTCTAATGCAGAATAAGATCAATAAACTTCAGAAGGACGTTAAAAATTCTCACATGAGCGGGTCTACCCCTACATAAAAGACGACCATAGGGGGTAGCACGATTCTGATGCTGGGTCCTCTTATCAAGGAGAATCAGGAACCTCGGATTCAGAGTATGATGACTGGTCGAGTTATAATTCCTCATCATCTAGAAGCTGGAGAGGAAGACCAAGACAACCACAAAGAGGGGGTTTTAAACAAGGTTACCCCCAACAACAAATGTGCCCCTTGCCAGAACCTTTTGGCCAAATACCATTCCAGGGACCCCTGCAATATCCAATACCTCCTTTCTTCCAGCCGAAGTACAACCAGAATCGTTTTTTAGGCAAAGGAGGCAGGAGAGGCATACCTGGGCAGAGAGGAAACAGACGAGTCCAATGGGAATAAGACCGAACCGATGTGAACACCAGGAGCAGAGGTCAACAACCCAGCACAAGTCAGACCAGGGACTAGTAGTGAACCTCTCGGACGCTACAATGAGTACAGATGAAGAAAAAGTCCTCAATAAAGGCTTGGGCTTAGTTCCCACAACCTTTGTGGATACATTTTGATTGAGGTGTGAACTGAGTGAATTTTTCCGTAAAGTCAGGCTAAAAGCATTTTTTATGGGCACACAAGAAGCTGAGAAGGATAATTGACATACCAACCTCTGCCAACAATCTACCTTCTGTCCCCCAACAACATTCCTACCCCCAGAAGTGATTGCCTTTGAAGAGGCAGTGACGAAGGAATTAGAGGGGTTACAACCAAAAAGGAATGCCTTCAATAACCTAAGTAAGAAGGAACGGGAGGCCTTGCAACATCTGAACATGAGGGAGGATATTGTGATAAAACCAGCCGACAAGGGTGGATTTACGGTAATACAGTGGACCGTAGCATACCGGGAAGCCTGCATGACATTGTCAGATGAACTACATTACAAAAAAATCCAGAGACCCCACTAATCACCTCAAGAGGACTATTGAGACTCTCCCAAAAGAGGCATTGGATGACAATTGTATTACAAAGAAAGAACATGAATTCTTGAATTCGGAAGACCCTAGAACTCAATTCTTTTATACAATACCGAAGATTCACATAGGGAAGATTTTACCACCAGGAAGACCTATAGTGTCCAGAGTAGGGTCCATTCTGGAACCTTTATCAAAATATACGGATTGGTTTTTGAGAACCCTCGTCACAAAAATTAAATCCTATGTACAGGACACAAAACATATGCTTAATATACTGGCTGACATAGAATATGATCCTGAGAGCAACATCATATGTCTTTATACCAGTATCCTTCAAGAAGAGAGCCTACGAGTCATTGAACAACTGTTGGACAGGGAGGATTGGCAATGGAAGGCACCGGTTGCCTGGTTTATCAAATTGATGCACCGTGCCCTGACTGAAAATGTATTTAAATTTGAAGACCAGATGTTTCTCCAAGTCCATGGGACTTCCATGGGCAGCACATTTGCGCCGTGCATAGCGTGTCTGTACATGAGCGATTTTGAGGAGGAACATATCTGGTCTACTAATCCCTTTACAGAAAGAATACTGAAATGGGTGAGATACATCGACGATATCTTGAACATATGGAAAGGTGACTCGAATAGCATCCTTGAGTTCACAGGGTGGGTAAACAATCTTAACCCACATTTACGGTTCACACAGACATCCAGTAATACTCAAGTATCGTTTTTTGGACATAAATATCATTGCCACAGAAGGAAGACGGATGAGTTCTCTATACACCAAACCGTCAAACTGGAACAGTCTACTACGATTTGACAGAGCACATCCAAGGGCCCTGAGGGAGAACTTACCTGTGGGCCAATTCCTCAGGGTGCAGAGGAATTGCACTGACCACAATGATTTCAATAAAGAGGCGGATGCTCTGAGCAGAAGATTAGAGCTAAAAGCCTACCCTAAAAAAATCATAGAGAGGGCACGCAAAAGATCAAGGAATACAACTAGGTCAGCTCTTCTTGAAACCAACTTTTTGATATGTGTCACAACATACCATTCTTCGTCAAACGATATTAAAAAGATGGTTAATAAGAAATGGACTATCCTAACTTCAAACACATTAACTTTCGCAAACCCAATGCTCTTGTTTAAAAGAAAAGAAGCTTGCGAGATTTCTTGGTACATACGGATGAGTTCAGAACAAAAACCAATTCCCAAGCAACACTGGAACCAACACCCGGTTAGGGGCCACTACCCCTGTGGGAATTGTGTGGTATGCACTTTCACTAAGCATGCAAAAGAAATTGACCTAGGCTTAGGTTATCCATGAGAACAACGAGCGCACACAAATTGTAACTCACAGCATGTGGTATATGACATTACCTGCCCGTGCAAATTGATTTACGTGGGAATGACTATTGGGAAGATCAAGGTCTGCATGAGCGAGCACCGCAGCACAATCAGGCGGGCAATCACTTCAACAAAACGCACATCCCATTATCTGGAAAAGAGCCACTCTGATGGAGCTTAGCTGGACAGTGATTGAACAGATAAATGAAAGTGGCAATCTGGTTAAGAGACTTCTCAAACGCGAAAGGTGGATCTACCGCTTGAGAACCCATGAGAAGTGCTTGAATGATTCAATACCTTGGATTCAATTAAACCACACTTAGTATTAAAATGGCGCGAATCATGAACTGACAACTTGTGGTGAGATAAGCACATTTACTATGTAATGACACCACAAGGTCGGTCCAAGAACACGTACAACAATGGGCTTCCTAAATGGTTGTTTGAAAAATATTAGAAAAACATCTGGTACAATAGGAGATAACGGGATTGCCCGGATACATTTGGTATTCATACCGGACAACCTGTCTAGAATGGTCTTTATTTGAATATCTGAGCCCACTTGATCCACAAGCATTCCTGCTACCTGACAAGCGCAGAGCCCATGTGATGGGGGCACAGTCCTGCTCACTAAGGAGTGTCAAACCGAGTTCACTGTAGACACTACTGCCAGGTGTACACTGAAAATGTAGCTGTTCGCCAGCATTCTGTTAACCAATTATGGAGGCATTATACACCTTTAGCGGTCATCAAATAGGAGCTATCGCGTTGCTTCAATATGCAGGGATAAAACACAATCATGTTACTGAGCACTAATGAGTGCCATTAATTCAATAATAGCATATGCGTAGTGTTTAATCTCATCCGTAACGTGGATGATTAAAATTCTATTTTCACGGCGTGCGCCTGGTGTCTCGTTTTAAATCAGTACATACAAATTAGCAATAAAGAGGGGTTTGGGCACTCACTGCCTCACACTCCAGCACTCAGTTTGCCCCGAAGCCTCATAATAAATGCAGTGCATGATAACACTTTCTTCGGTGTCAGGCTTTAGTTTTTCATCCTTTTTGGTGCAGCCAGTGCTGTGAGTGCTGGAGTGTGAGGCAGTGTGCACCCACCCACCTCCCACATATTACCAATAATCTTAAGTATGTAGTATTAACTACATATCCCTGCACCCCCATTCTGACCACGTTTTTTCTGGCTATGCCCGTCACGGTCACAGTGCACAGTCAGTGAAACGTGGAACAAATTGGCCACCTTTAAACCTGGAGAAGGTGTGGTAACAGAATACGCTGCTGTGCTGTATTGAGCATTTGTTACTGAGAATAAGCTGCTGTGATTTGACGATTAGTAACTGCAAATTTGCCAATGTGGTACATTGAGGGGTGGTAACTGGAGTATGCTGCTTTGCGTCTTCGAGGGGTGATAACTGGTGTACTCCGTTGTGCTTCATTGGGGGGTGGTTACAGAGTACGTATTTTTATTCAGATGTGGTACCTGGGAATATGCTGCTATGCCTTATTGATGATTGGTAACTGTAAATTCGCCACTGTGCTACATTGAGTAGTAGTACCTGGGAGTACACTGCTCTGCTTCATTGAGTTGTGGTAACACAATACACTGCTGTGCTGTATTGAACGTTCATTACTGGGAATGCACTGTTGTGCTTCATTGATTGGTAATTGCAAATTCGCTACTGTGCTACATTTTGGGGTGGTAACTGAGAGTGTTCTGCTTCATTGAGGTGTGGTAACAGAATACACTGCTTTGCTTTGAGCTTTGGTAACTGGTAGTACGCTGCTGTGTTTAATTAACAATTTGCAACTGAGAATTTGCTACTGTGCTATATTGAGGGGTGGTAACTGGGAGTATGCTGCTGCGCTAGACTGAGGTGTCGTAATGGAATAAGCTGCTGTGCTATATTGAGCGTTGGTAACTGGGAATAAGCTGCTGTACTTCATTGATTATTGGTAACTGCGAATTTGCCACTGTGCTACATTGAGTAGTAGTAACTGGGAGTACACTGCTCTGCTTCATTGAGGTGTGGTTTCAGAAGACACTGCTGTGCTGTATTGAGCGTTGGTTACTGAGAATAAGCTTTGTGCTTCGTTGATGTTTAGTAACTAAACAAATGCTGCTGTGCTACATTGAGGGGTGATAACTGGGAGTAATCTGCTGAGTTTCACTGGGGTGTGGTAACAGAATACACTGCTGTGCTGTATTGAGCATTGATAACAGGGAATAGCTGCAATGCTTCATTGCCAATTTGCAACTGCAAATTCGATACTGTGCTTTACTGAGTGTTTGTAACAGGGAATAAGCTGCTGTACTTCATTGATGATTGGTAACTGCGAAGTTGCCACTGTGCTACATTGACTAGTAGTAACTGGGAGTACACTGAGGTGTAGTGACAAAATAGACTGCTGTGCTGTATTGAGCATTCTTTACTTTGAATACGCTGTTGTGCTTCATTGATGGTTGGTAACTGCAAATTCGCTACTGTGCTACATTGCGGTGTGGTAACTGGGCGTACTCTGCTGTGTTTCACTGGGGTGTGGTAACAGCATATGCTGCTGTGCTGTATTGAGCGTTGGTTACTGGGAATACGCTGCTTTGACGATTTGTAACTGCAAATTCACTACTCTGCTACATTGAGGGGTGGTCATTGAAATACGCTGCTGTTCTTCACTGAGGTGTGGTAACAGAATATGCTGCTGTGTTGTATTGAGCGCATGTTACTGGGAATACGCTGCTGTGGTTTATCGGCGATTGGTAACTTCAAATTTGCCACTGTGGTACAATGATGGGTGGTAACTGGAGTATGCTGCTGTGCGTCTTCGAGGGGTGTTAACTGGTGTACTCCGCTGTGCTTCATTGTTGGGTGGTAACAGAGTATATATTTTTATGATTCAGGTTTTTTAACTGGGATTACGCTGCTCTGCTTCGAGGGATGGTAACTGGAAATATGCTGCTGTGCTTCATTGATGACTGGTAACTTGGGGTACGAATATAGCATGTTAAAACGCATGCTATTTAATCGCTAGAACGCGATACCTTTACATCGCAAGTCATTAGATCGACTTGCTGTAGGGGGCGCGCTGAATTTAGGAATAGTATCATTTACTATTCCCACTCCAGCGTGTGCAACAGTAGAGAAGGTGTTGGAATAGTAAATTCTTTAGTTTAGAGCACCCCCTACAGCAAGTTGATATATTGACTTGTGATGTACAGGTATCGCATTCTAACAACTCGGTCATTGAAACGACTGTGTTGTAAAAGTAATGCGATGTAATGGCAGCTTTGTTAAGGCTGTTTCCTGGGAGAACACTGCTTTGCTTCAGTGAGTTGTGGTAACACAATACGCTGCTGTGCTGTATTTAGCGTTCATTACTGGTAATACGCTGCTGTGCTTCATTGATCATTGGTAATTGCAAATTCGCTACTGTGCTACATTGCGGGGTGGTAACTGGGAGTACCCTGCCGTGTTTCACTGGGTGTGGTAACAGAATAGGCTACTGTGCTTTATTGAGCCTTGGTAACAGGAAATACGCTGCTGTGCCTTATTGACAATTTGCAGCGGCAAATTCGCGACTGTACTAATTTGTCGGGTGGTAACTCACATGCTGATGTGCTTCATTGAGGTGTGGTAATAGAATACACTGCTGTGGTGTATTTAGCGTTGGTTACTGAGAAAAAGCTTCTGTGGTTCATTGATGGTTAGTAACTATAAAAATGCTACTGTTCTACATTGAGGAGTAGTAACTGGGAGTACACTGCTTTGCTTCATTGGGCTGTGTTAAAAGAAAATGCTACTGTGCTGTATTGAGCGTTGGTTACTGGGGCTATGCTGCTGTGCTTCATTGATTGGTAACTGCAAATTTGCCACTATATAGTGTGATTAGAATCTGTGGTTATCACAATTGTAACCAAGCCTCAAAGGAGTCAAACTCTGCAAGGGCGTCTACTAGTGTGAGTTGGTGATGCCATTTGCATCCAACCTTCTAACCCATGAAAAAAGTGTAATTGTACGCATCTTCACGTAACATTCATCATGCATCTCACCATTCATAAAAAAGTTGCTGTGATTCTTTTCTTTTCATCTCAAAACCACTTGTAATGTAAAGATCATCTTAACCTAGTGTGTAGGTATTGGTGTCTCGAGAGACTGTGTTTTAGAGGTGATAGCCTTGTAGTCAGACAATAAATTACGAGGCAAAAGTAAAAGAGGAGACCAAATCAAAAACATTTGCCTCATTAGAAGTTGTTTCTAGTTTTTTTACACATGTACCGTGCTCGTAGTTCTGATCACCTCCAAGCTTAACCCCGACTCCTACTTACTTCCTCAAAGGTCAAGACAACAGAGAAGAGGGGGTTTCAACCCATCATACACCACCACATATGTATGTGTGGCCCAATTCATATGGACCACAGCAATTCCAAGTTCCCCCAGTACTAAAATATGTCCAGAACCCGCACAGGCCATTCTTTGAGGACTGAAATATGTCGACACTAGGGTCATAGGACCATTACATCATTGCGACCTCCCTTTTTCCATTTGAATATCCCCTACGATTCTGTGAATAAAGGGATACCTGTTGCCGTAGGAGGATTTTTAATCTTTAAACACCCTGGCCATTATCTCTTAAATGCTCCCTGAAATATGGTCGAGCCCACCCTGCCCTTTAGGAGTCAGGGTTAACCCGATGATGAAGCATGACACTACTAGACTGTGTGAGGCTTATTTAACAAAAAGGAAGTGGTTTTGACTAATGCCCAACTGCCTATAATCTAGGTGAGATAACTGAGTACTCTGCTGTGTTTCACTGAGGTGTGGTAACAGAATATGCTGCTGTGCTTTATTGAGCATTGGTAACGGAATACACTGCTGTGCTTCATTGACAATTTGTAACTGCAAATTTGTTACTGTGCTATATGGAGGGGTGGTAACTGCAACTGCGCCGCTGTGCTTCATTAAAGAGTGGTACGGACTATGATGGGTGGTAACTGGAGTATAGTACTGTTCGTCTTTGAGGGGTGATAACTGGTGTAATCTGCTGTGCTTAATTTGGGGGTGGTAACAGAGTACATATTTTTATGATTCAAGTGTGGTAACTGGGAATACGCTGCTCTGTTCAAGGGATCATAACTGTGGATATGCTGCTGTGCTTCATTAATGATTGGTAACTGCAAATTTGCTACTGTGCTACATTGAGGGGTGGTAACTGGGACTTTGCTGCTGTACTTCAATGAAGAGTGGTATGGACTATGAGGGAGTAACTGGGATTACGCTGCTGTCAATCGCTGAGGTGTGGTAACAGAATACGCTGCTGTGCTTCATTGATGATTAGTAACAGGGAATAAGCTGCTGTGCTTCATTGACAATTTGCAACTGCAAATTCACTGCTGTGCTATAGTGAGAGGTGATAACTGGGACTACGCTGCTGTGCTTTATTGAAGTGGTACATTCTATGATGGTGTAAACAGGAGTACGCAGCAGTCTTTCACTAAGGTGTGGTAACAGAATACGCTGCTGTGCTTTATTGAGCTTTTTTAACCAGTAGTACGTTTGTGTTTCATTAATTTTCAACTGCGAATTCGCTACTGTGCTATATTGAGGGGTGCTAACTGGAAGTACGCTGCTCTGCTTCATTGAGGTGTGGTAACAGAATACACTGCTGTGCTTTATTGAGCGTTTGTAACATGGAATAAGCTGCTGTACTTCATTAATGATTGGTAGCTGTGAATTTGCCACTGTGGTACATTGAGTAGTAGTAACGGGAGTACACTGCTTTGCTTTACTGAAGTGTGGTAACAGAATACGCTGCTGTGCTGTATTGAACGTTGGTTACTGAGAATAAGCTGCTGTGCTTTATTGATGATTATAAACTATAAAAATGCTTCTGTGCTACATTGAGGGGTGATAACTGGTAGTAATCTGCTGTGTTTCACTGGGTTGTGTTAACACAATACGCTGCTGTGCTTTGAGCGTTGGTAACCAGGATTAAGCTGCTGTGCTTCATTGACAATTTGCAAATGAGAATTCGCTACTGTGCTGTATTGAGGGGTGGTAACTGGGACTACGCTGCTGTGCTTCATAGAAGAGTGGTAAGTACTATGATGGGGTAACTGGGAGTACGCTGCTGTCCTTCACTGAGGTGTGTTGACCGAATACGATGTGTGCTTTATTGAGCTTTGGTAACCGGTAGTACACTTCTGTGTTTCAATAACAATTTGCAACTGCCAATTTTTCTTCTGTGCTACATTGAGGAGTGGTAACTGGGAGTACGCCTCTGTGCTAGAGTGAGGTGTGGTAACAGAATACGTTGCTTTGCTGTGTTAAGCATTGTTTACTGAGAATAAGCTGCTGTGCTTCATTGAGGATTACTAATTCGAATTATGCTACTGTGCTACATTCAGGCGTGATATCTGGGAGTGCACTGCTGTGTTTCACTGAGCTGTGGTAACAGAATACGATGCTGTGCTTTATTGAAAATTGGTAACAGGGAATACGCTGCTGTACATTGATTATTGGTGAATGCGAATTTGCTACTGTGCAACATTGAGGAGTAGTAACTGGGGTTACACTGCCTTGCTTTACTGAGGTGTGGTAACAGAATAGGCTGCTGTGCTCTATTGAGCGTTGGTTACTGAGAATATGCTGCTGTGCTTCATTTATAATTGGTAGCGATAAAAATGTACTGTGCTACATTGAGTGGTGCTGTGAGTCCTCTGCCGTGTTTCACTGGGGTGTGGTAACCGAATACGCTGCTGTGGGTTAGTGAGCGTTTGTAACAGGGAATACGCTGCTGTGCTTCATTGATTTTTGGTAACTGCAAATTGCCCACTGTGCTACATTGAGGAGTAGTAACTAGGAGTACACTGCTTTGCTTCAGTAATTTGTAGTAACAGAATACGCTGCTGTGCTGTATTGAGCGTGTGCTTCATTGGTTTTTTTTCCACAATATGTATCTTTATTGACATTTACATATACATTCTACGGTCTGCACTGCTTATTTCAACATTTATGATAACCTTTGCGGGTAAGGCATTACAAATGTTATTGAAATCGTATCATAATGAAAATTTCCATGTAAATTTATGAATAAAGCTATCATTGATATGTCGATCTTTAATCTTTTTGTGGTGACTAGTCTTCAACATCCTTTCTCCTATGAGCCTTGCCAGCAGTGCAGTGAACTCCCAAGTATGTCAGTATTTATGTTCATGTGGGAGACACGTCGTCATTCAACAGTCATATATATCAAACAATTAAATTGGGGGAATGATAATAAACCAACTAAACCTCTCGGCTTGCATACTGCGGGTTAGGGTGCAATTATGCATCTGGGTAATTTTATGTGGGGGCAGGCGGGAAGGGGGTCTACCGTCTAGGGGTTCAAGTCATGGAGGGCTAATCCCTACAAAGAACTCTTCCGTCTGCTTGACATCAACCCTCTTCCAGTACCTAACTATGGGAAACGTGGTGACCACTTCTGTTTACCGTATCTGATAGGGTCAGCAAGATTCCATCGGGTGCTGTCCCGTCGTTCTCCCATTCTAATCTATATCTACCTCAACATTGTCAGAGGTACTACTGGACAAGCTTGGATATTCCCAGACATGTAAGGTATCCCTCCATTGCTCCGCTATTGGCTGTAGTCGTAGCCCCCCTCTACTCTTCTCTACTCAGCGCTCTCTCCTCAGCCCCAGCTAGTAATCTCCTGCTTCCAAACATTCAGTTGTGGCACTGTAGGTAGCTTCCATGTTATCGCTATATGTCTTTAGGCTAATGCAAGCGCTAAGTCTGCAAACCTGTTACCCACCTTACACTTATGTGGGTGGGGGAAGAGACCCAGCAGGCATGTCTCCGCCTTGTGGTCAAGTGTACGCCCCAGGGTTTTATTAAGCCTAGAGAGTACCTCTTGCCAAAAGGTTTGTATGATCACACAATGTGCATGAAGTCTGCATCTTCCTGGACACATCTCGGACATATCCTCCGCTCCCCTCCAAAGGCAGCAAAAACCATTGTTGGTGTAAGGTAGGTTATATGAATATAATTAAAGTGGATATATTTCAGCCGTGTATTTCTTGAGACCCTCTTAGGGGACTCAAGGACCCTGTTCCATTGTTTATTGGTCAGTTCCCTATCCAGGGCTACCTCCCATCTCCCCCGCAACTTCAACAGCGGGACCAGGGAGGCCTCACATACGGATGCATAAAACCATTTGACCTGGTGCCCAGCTGTTCCCAGAGTGATCAATGAGTGCAACTCCCCATGTGTTTCCCGCTCGGTTTTATTCAGGCCCCATAATTGCCCAAATACTCGCAGTAGCATCCCATATGTAAGGAATTGGCCTGGTGGCAGCCCACGGTCTTCCATCAGTTCTCCAAAGGGGAGTGAAGTCTTCTCTTGGTAACAGTCCCTCACTGTCTCGAGTCCCACCTCTGTCCAGGGTAACATTTGCTCTCTGGTAATAGTCTGCGGCTGTCCATGTGGTAATTCCTCTAATGGCAATTCAGGGGAATATTTCAGGACATCAGGTAGTATTTTTAATGCAAAGTTTCCAGCACCGTAGCGCTGTGGTCTGCAGTATTGAGTTGTAGGGAACCTTGGTGATGTGATCCAAGATTTTGGCCAGCAATAATCTAGGGTTTTGGTTTGGTTCCGTCAAGAAAGTCCCCTTTGTGTTCACTCACTCAAGCTCTTGTGCAAACCATTGCAGTTGCAAAGCTCAAAATCGTGCACTCCGAATCCTCCTCCCCCAATAGGGCAATGCATAATTTAGAGCGACACTCTCCGCCTCCCATTGCCCCAAATTAAGTCTCTCGTCAGGGAATCTAGGTTACGAAACAATCCAGAGGGCATTATTACTGGCAAGTTAGCAAAATAATATAACAGACTGAGTAGGACGACCATTTTAATTAAGGAGACTCTAGGCATAATAGGGAGGCATTGGTGTACACCAAAACTTCACATTAGATCAAAGCCATCTAAGCGCTTTATCTAAATTTCCTTCTCTCAGGTCGGCCAGTGAGTGGAAAATCTGGATGCCCAGGTATTTAAATGTGTCTGATGCCCATTTAAGATCTGCTGGTAGGTCGGGGGGGACTGACCCATTGTCCAGCCACTTGCAACAGGTATGTTTTGAGTTTCTTAACCCGTAAACCCGACAGTCTCCCAGGGTCGGAGAGCTGTCTCTGTGCCTTTTACGCCATCATTCATGTAGATTGATAAATCATCCGCGTAAAGAGATAGTGTATGTTCTTCCATCAACAGTCCTATACCCTCCCCTACCAGTCGGAATAGTTCAGCTAGGGGCTCTCTTGCCAGGGCAAATAGGAGAGGCGACAGTGGACATCATTGTCTAGTGCCCTGTGCCACTCTTTATTGTGGTTAGATGCTCTTACCTGTCTCAACCCTTGCCGTGTGGCACGTATACAATAATTTCACCCATTCTTCTCCTAACTCCAGGCGCCTCATGACCTCCAATAGAGAGTCCCAGCTCACAGTGTCAAAGGCCTTCTCTAAGTCAACTGACAGAATGGTGGCCTGCTTCAGGTTCCCTGCCTCTGGATGGTAAAGCACAGAGTACGGTCTACGTAGATTATACGAGGTGCTACGGGAGGGGATGAACCTATTTTGATCTGCATGGATTAGGTTCTTCATATGTGGGTGTAACCTGAGCGCCAGTACTATACTAAGTATTTTAAAATCAGTATTGAGCATTGAGAGAGGCCTATATTCCTTCACACCGACATCTGGTGCCACAGTTTTGGGGAGTGGGATTACCAATGCATCCTATGTAGTTTACTGCGGGTGGCCCAGCTGTATTGCCTCTGCATACACGGACATCAGTCTCTGACTAGTTCAGACTCATATTGGCTGTAAAATTCTGCAGGAAGGCCATCCGGGCTGGGGGTTTTCCCAATAGCCATATAGGAGATAGCTCCCCGAACCCCCTGCAGTATCACTGCTCCCCCAAACGTCCCCTCATTGTCATCCAGGGTGCGTACAGTCAACGGGCCTAAGAAAGTGCAGAGACAATCACAGAAGGCCCCGGGTGGGGCAGCATAAAGGGTCTCATAATAGCTGTGAAATAACTCATTGATCCCTTCTGGGTCATATACAGTCCGGCCATCTGTAGTCTGTATGTGCAGAATTGGAGTTCCTCGGATTTCCGGTTTAATCAACCAGGCCAACAACCAACCTGTCTTTCCCTCCTCCTCTTGTACCCTGTCCATGTATGTTCTATAATCATATGACCTTAATCTTTACAAAGTATTATTATACTGGGCAAGCGCATCTAGGAGGCATGTATGGGCCCATGTGTCTTCCCCTTGAATGTTATCTAATGCCCACTGTTCCCTTTCCTTATCTAACAGTTCTCGGTGGAGTTCTCTACGCACCCCTACAGAGTTCCCATTGCAGTGGCCTCGCACCACCACTTTAAACTCCTCCCACTCTATCAATACTGAGAAGGTAGAGTGTTCATTTTCAACAAAGAACCTATGAAAAGAGTGCAGGGCAGCTCCAAAAGGTACATCCTCCACGGCCAGGGGATTAAGCCACCATGTAGGGATTGAGGGTCTGTCCCCATGTGGTCGGTACGTCCGCAACAAGAGGCTGTGATCAGAAAATGTCTGTCCTAGGTACTCCGTGTTGGTAATAAAACCAGTAAAGGCAGGTGAACACCAAAAGGCATCTAGTCTTGTATGAAGTTGATGCATTGGAGAATAACAGGAGTATTCCCGAACCACCGCATGATGAATCCTCAAAATGTCCTTTTATCCCCAGTGAGTCATCCATTCCCGCAGTCTGGCTGCCACTCGATAAGTCGGAGACCCAGGTATGGGAGGATGAGATCTATCCAATATCACATCACTCCATTAAAGTCTCCACATATCACCTGGCCCACCATCATGTCCGCTATGTCAGTGGAAAAGTCGGTCATAAAGGTCTTCTGGTCTTTATTGGGTGCGTATATGCAACCCAACGTGATGTCTTGTCCTAGTAGTCTCCACGTAATGGACACATCTGCTCTCTATCTATTACTGATTGTGTTAAGTCGAAAGGCACCTCTGGTCTGATCCAAATTGATGCCCCTCAGGCATACGCTGAGAGGTGTCATAGACCTGTCCTCTCCAGCATCTGCGTAGGTTTCCTACTTCCGCTTTGGACAGATACGTCTCCTGTAGAAGAGCTATTTACACCCGTCTCTTCAGATAGTTATGTATATTATGATGCTTGGACATGGACCCCATCCCCCTAATGTTCCATGTAAGGAACTTCAGTGTCTGACAGTGTGACTCCATCTTAAGACGTGGGGTCAATCCCCTCTCCCACCTCTTCCCATCCCGCTCCATGCGAAAAGGGTAAGCGGCAATCCCCTCTTTTCACCATGAACAATCCAAGTCTTTGCCGCCCAAAAAAGGGGGAAATAAGAAAAAAATAAACCAAAGGTCACAACATGGACCAACTCCCCAATCCCAGAGCAGTGTGGCAACGGCCGCCCACCCAAACCCTTCATATATTTCCAAAAACTAAGCAAGGCCCAAACCAGCTACGGTAAGTTCCTTCAGGGGGTCAGGGCTTCACTTAGTGTCTCACAGAGGTGTTTAAGGTGCAGGGTGTTGTACAATACACCGACCTCTATAGCAGTCTAACCTGGTCAGCCCAATGTTCGAATCCAGTGTAACTCCGCCGCCTCCGGGGGGGGTGGGGGGGGAGGAGATTCAGGGCATGTGCTACTCCTCCATAGCCACATCTATATAATCTCATCTGCAGTGTTCGGGGTTACCTGTGGCATATTACGGCTATCAACCTTGTAAGAATCTGAGTCCAAGCCCTTTGAGCCACTCAGAGCTACCCCACTTCCCATGGAGACCCACCTTCGCAGCCACTGCCTGCAGCGCCAGACTCGACTTCTTTGATATATTCCACGCAGTTCATCTCTTAGATCCCTTACAGGACCTCTGGCTCTGGTTTATCGTGCCTGCCCCAGTGCCACCTGGGGTGTTTCAGTTTTGTAGGTTTCCAACCATTCCCACGCTGCTTGAGGGCCCTCGCGGGAATACGTTTTACCATCCAAGGCTATGCGAAGCAGAGCTGGAAAGATGAGAGAGTATTGGAGGGCTTCATCTCTCAAAAATTTCACCTCCAAAGGGCCATCTGAGCGTGCCCTGTGCAACAAGATTTCCCTGTCTCTTTAATGTAGGAGCCTGGTCACTACCGGCCTTGGAGGTCGGCCCGGGGCCGGTGGACATGCCAGAGCACGGTGCACTCTCTCAAGGGTATAAAACTGTGCCGGGCCCTCTGGCGCAACAACAGTGCGAAGCCAGGGTTCCAATACATATATATAGAAAGGGGGTATCACGGAAAGAATACGTACACTTATTCATGGAGAGAGCACATTTAATTACCCTTTCAGAATTATTAAATAATAATAGCATACATCTGGCATCATTTACAGTATATCACAAGGAAACAGGCGTTTAACAAAGAAAGATACAGACACATATATCACATACCATCAATACAATATATAACAACAAACAATTAACCCAAACAAAAACATTTTTATGGGAGTGTCCCCTTAAGAGGTATCAGGCGGACCACTCGGAGGTAGTCAAACTGAATAATGGGGAACACAAGCAATGTGGGGAAATATAACCCGAACTTTGTTACATGTGTCCCAGCGACAGTCTGTAAATCATTGAAACTCAAATGACTCCTCCATTCAATATCTGTCTGATACACATTGCTTGTGTTCCCCATTATTCAGTTTGACTACCTCCGAGTGGTCCGCCTGATACCTCTTAAGGGGACACTCCCATAAAAATGTTTTTGTTTGGGTTAATTGTTTGTTGTTATATATTGTATTGATGGTATGTGATATATGTGTCTGTATCTTTCTTTGTTAAACGCCTGTTTCCTTGTGATATACTGTAAATGATGCCAGATGTATGCTATTATTATTTAATAATTCTGAAAGGGTAATTAAATGTGCTCTCTCCATGAATAAGTGTACGTATTCTTTCCGTGATACCCCCTTTCTATATATATATTTTGTCCCTTATACCCAGGTATCATAGGGTGATTTGGGTATAGCCCTGTTGTTCTTGACCAGGGTTCCAATACAGCCATCATGTCACCATTTTCGACCCCTTCAGGCAAGCCCAAAATACGAATATTGTTTCTCTGGCTGTGCCCTTCTCCATCCTGTGCCCTGCGTTCCATTGTCTTGACTCTGTCCGTAAGTTCCACCACTTGACTTGTCAGTGCTTGGTGCACCGGGGATAACTCTTCTTGAGTCGTCTCCACCATTTTTACCCTTTTATTAAGTTTCTGGTGTTCTGCGCGTATAAGGCCCAGCCCTGCGGATACCGTACTGATATCTTGATGTATCGTCTCCTGGGTGTCGGATATCACCTCTAGGATTTTAGCTAGTTGCTGTTATATGGGATCCTCGAGCTGCTGTGCCCTCGACGTGCTCTGAGCCTGTTCCAGGGAATCTTTATCCATTTCAGGGGGTAGCCTCCGCTGTTTTCATTCTTGCCTTGCACATCTTCTCTGCTTGGAAACCATATCAATTTAAAACGTCAATGGGGAGTCTTGTAGCAGTCTCTTACAGTTGCTCTTGTCGCTGTGCCCCAGGTGTATACCGCCTGTCACATTCAGGGGGGCCATCGGCAGTGGGTAATCGCGGATCTCTTAACCGCATAATCATTTCACTGCTTTCTTCCCTGCCCCTGTGCGGCCCTTGTGTCTCAGATGTCAACCCTCTCCCAGGTGGCAGCCAGACACGTCACCACTACTCCCCTCCAGCAAAGCACTTTGCCCAGGCCTAAGGGCCGCAACAAACACTCCTGGTGTGGAGGGTCAATCACCTCACTCAGCGGCCCAGGGCCGCCTTTGTCACACCGATCTGTCCTCCGACCGTTCCAGTCATTCGGGCCTAGGGACTCTCCAGGTCGCCGCTCTCTAAGCCCCACGAGTACAGGCCCTTCCCATAAGCACTGGGCAAAACAAGTCTAACATGAAAGGGGCCCTCAAAGGGAGTCTTCCTTGGCGGGGCTACTCCCCCGTTATGTTGTAGGGCCCACTAGCGCTCAGCCTGTCTCTACAGAGGTGTGGCCCTAGCCAAAGGGTCTCTCCGATTTCCTGTTTCCAATCTAAAGCCCAGGCCTGGCCTCACATACACCTGTTTCCCTTTGGGCCGCGCACTGTCGGTCAACTGCCACAGACTTGCTATGTATGTAGCCCTCAGCGGTGGTGACAGGGTGAGCTCGCATCTGCGAGTCGGGTAGAGCAGCCTTCCAGGTCCACTCTTTGCTCCGCTAGGCTCTCTGCGTCCGGGCCCAGAATACGCCTGGCTCTGAACAGCTCCCAGCTGCATGCGCACACTGCCTGAGTCGCAGTGCCACCCACTCTAACGGGCTAACGTAGTAGTCACCACGGCCACCGTGGGTCTGTAACAGTTGGGCATGCGCCTCCGCAGGGCTGGCTCCCGTGTCTCCGGTGCTCAGGTTTCTGCAACAGAGGGAAGTCGCCACTGCAGTCGCAGCCCTGCCCCCAGCCTCGCACTCTTCACTGCAGTCGACCGCGGCCCAGCCCAGCCTTTGGCCTGTGCTCAGGTGCTCCTTAGAGGCTCAGATGTCTTGCCACCATAGGTCCCCAAAGTAGTCCGCAATCCCCTCCAGAGTCAGCACACACTTCTCCAAGTGCATCAGGCATTAGTTTGTCTCCTATTTGGCCAGATAATTATCAGGCGGGTGCGGAGCTCCCAGCTCACACGTCCGCCATTTCTCGAAGTCAAGCCAAGCACCATGTGCTTCATTGATGATTGGTTACTGCAAATTCGCTACTGTGCTACATTGATGGGTGGTAACTGGGAGTACACTCCCAGGCATCCGAGGCATAAGGCTGGGCGGTCAAATTGTCGAGGTTCAAGTTAAGCACCTTACAGGCCTCTATCATGGAGTGCAATTGGTGGAACTTCCCTTCATGATGGAAAATGAGACGGAACGGGTGCCCCCAGGTATAGAATATGCTCATTGATCAGAGGTGGTTAGTCACGTTACGGAAGTCTCTTCTCTTTTGAAGGGTACTAGCTGCCAGGTCTTGGAAGAGCTGTGGTGTGTGTTAACGGAAACAAAGAGAATGACCGGAACGGGCCGCCTTGAGGATCCCTTCTTTCACATTATAGTCATTTATGCACATCAGAATGTTTGCAGGTAGGCGATTTAGTTGTCGGGGGGGGAGGGCACTCAATGACATCGGTCTATCTTGACTGAGGATTCCGCTGCTGTGATCAGAGCTGCCCGGAAGAGCTCTTGAACAAATCCCTCCAGATCTACCCCTTCGCACCAGTAGGGACAGCACGTATGCGTACATTGTTCTGCCTTGACCTGTTCTCCAAGTCTTGGGAGTGCGACTGGAGGGCCACTTGTTGATCCCGCAGACGTAGGATTTCCTGTTGAAGTACAGCAATCTCTTCCTCTCTGGTAAAATTCTCGAGTGGCCACTCTCTCTCTAACTGCGTTCACATCTCTTCGTACTACCTGGAGATCTGCCTGCAAGTCCGTATTGATGGCCAAGTTGTCTTCCCTCTGGGAGGCACAGTGCCACCAGAAATTCCCGCGTGACCGCTCATTCTGAGCCATCCCCAGCCGAGACCAGGCCTGCTCCTTGAGTCCCAGCTGATTTCAAAAGAAGATAGCAAACAGATTGATCTTTTTTGCCTTTAGCCGTCATGGTGTAGCCCAAAGCCATCCCGCCCGTGGACAGAAGTTGCGTCGGGGTGACTGTATGCGCGGTGTCCGGACTGCCTCCGGTCGTATGAGGGATAGCTCCCACTCCCGTAAGCGCTATCACCCACTTCCAGACTTTTCTCAAACTGCACTGTCGGCACACTGCATCAGGGCTAGACCCTGATGGCCCCTCTTGGTGCGTGTCAACTGTGGTCAAAGACCCTGATGCCACCGGGGACTGCTCATGTCCTGTTAAGGCTGTGTTCAAGCTCCGCAGGACGGCAATGCTCCCAATCAGTCAGCCTCGCAGCTGCTCCAGTGTGCCTCGAGGCTCCAATCTCACAGGGGCTTTGCCAGTTGACAATGACTCCAAGTTTACCTTGTCGCCTCAGGCGTCTCATGCTCGTGCCCCACTCTCAGAAGGCCTGATGGAGGGAGAGGGATCCCTGCGCCCCCACTGCTCCGCAAGCCACACGTCTGCACCATCCGGGTCCTCCGCCATGGGCCTCATAGTCAGAAGGCTGCAACCCTCCAGACGTAGTGCTAGGGAGGGGGGCTGCTGACACACTGCTGTGGGTCACTCGCTCCATGGGCCTGTGTACCTTCTGGTGGCGCACCAGTGGTGCAGAGCATGCCTGTGTGACCACCAGGTTCTCCCTCAGCTAGGCCACGTGGCGCTTCTCCCTTGACAAGGTCATGCCTAAACTGGGTGTTCTTCACGGGCACCCGGATCAGCGCTGGTTGAGGCCAGTATTTGCCCTCCTTTTCCTAGGACCTCCTGTTGTTGTGCCCTTGGCATCCCGGCACTTCAGGCAGCAAGGGACGTCGAGTCGCGGCCCGCCGTACAGGCCCAGTCTCTGGTTGCTTCAGGCCAGTGGCTGCGTTAAGTGTTGTGCTCCAGTGGGGGGGCTCTCTAGTGCATTTGGATGGGGTCAGTGCACCACTAAGGACCCTGTAATCGCTCGATCAGCCCCCGCAGCGGCCTCTTCTCCTCACCGGCTTGGGGCCCGAAGGAAAGCCGGAGGTCGCCCCTCTTCTCAGCGTCGGGTGGATAGGTTCCCCTCAGCTCCCAGCCTTGGGCACATCAACGTCCCTCCGCCTCCGGTAGGGGGTCAAGGTGCTGCTGGGCTTCGAGTGTTTGTAATAAGGAATATGGTGCTGCTCTTCATTGATGATTTGTAACTGCAAATTTGCCACTGTGCTACATTGAGGAGTAGTACCTGGGAGTACACTGCTTTGCTTTACTGAGATGTGGTAACAGAATACGCTGCTGGGCTGTATTGAGCTTTTGTTACTGGGAATAGGCGGCTGTGCTTCATTGACAGTTTGCAAAAGTGAATTCGCTACTGTGCTTCATTGAGGTGTGGTAACAGAATACGCTGCTTTGCTGTATTGAGCTTTCGTAACTGGGAATACCCTGCTGTGCTGTATTGGGCCTTCATTACTGGGAATAAGCTGCTGTGCTTTATTGATTAGTAACTGCAAATTTGCCACTGTGCTACATTGAGGGGTAGTACCTGGGAGTACACTGCTTTGCTCCACTGAGGTGTGATACCTGAATACGCTGCTGTGCTGTATTGAGCATTCGTTACTGGGAATACACGGCTGTGCTTCCAAAGTGATTGGTAACTGCAAATTCATCACTGTGCTACATTGATGAGTAGTAACTGGGAGTAAAATTAATGCTTCACTGAGGTGTGGTAACAGAATATGCTGCTGTGCTTTAATGAGCATTGGTAACGGAATACGGTGCTGTGCTTCATTGACATTTTGTAACTGCAAATTTGTTACTGTGTTGTATTGAGGTGTTGTAACTGGGACTGCACTGCTGTGCTAAATTGAATAGTGGTACGGACTATGAGGGGGGTAACTGGGAGTACGCTGCTTTCCTTCACTGAGGTGTAGTAACAGAATACGCTGCTTTGCTTCATTGAGGTGTGGTAACAGAATACGCTGCTCTTGTTGTATTGAGCGTTCGTTACTGGGAATACGCTACTGTGTTTTATTGTCGATTGGTAACTGCAGATTTGCCACTGTACTACAATGATGGATGGTACCTGGAGTATGCTGCTGTGCGTCTTCGAGGGATGATAACTGGTGTAATCTGCTGTGAATAATTGGGGGTGGTTAGAGTACATATTTTAATGATTCAAGTGTGTTAACTGGAATTACGCTGCTTCGAGGGATTGCAACTGGGAATACACTGCTGTGCTTCATTGATTATTGGTAACTGCAAATTTGCTACTGTGCTACATCCCGGGGTGGTAACTGGGAGTACCCTGCTTTATTTCACTGGGATGTGGTAACAGAATATGCTGCTGTGCTTTATTGAGCATTGATAACTAGGAATACACTACTGTGGTTCATAGATAATTTGTAACTGTGAATTTGCTACTGTGGTGTATTGAGGAGTGGTTACTGGGACCACACTGCTGTACTTCATTTAAGAGTGGTAAGGACCATGAAGGGGGTAACTGGGAGTACGCCGTTGTCCAGCACTGAGGTGTGGTAACAGAACACGCTGCTGTGCTTTGATGATTAGTAACTGCAAACTCACTACTGTGCAATATTGAGGGGTGATAAATGGAAGTACGCTGTTCTGCTTCACTGAGTTGTGGTAGCAGAATATGCTGCTGTGCTGTATTGAGCGTTCGTTACTGGGAATACGCGGCTGTGCTTCCAAGATGATTGATAACTGGAAATTTGGCACTGTGCTACATTGATGAGCAGCAACTGGGAGTAAAAGGAATGCTTCACTGAGGTGTGGTAACAATATGCTGCTGTGCTTTATTGAGCATTGGTAACGGAATACACTGCTGTGCTTAATTGACAATTTGTAACTGCAAATTTGTTATAGTACTGTATTGAGGGGTGGTAACTGGGACCGCGCTGCTATGCTTCATTGACTATTTGCAACTGCAAATTCACTACTGTGCTACATTGAGGGGTGGTAACTGGGAGTATGCCTCTGTGCTAGAGTGATGTGTGGTAACAGAATATGTTGCTGTGCTGTATCGAGCGTTGGTTACTGAGAATAAGCTGCTGTGCTGCATAGATGATTACTAATTATAAAAATGCTACTGTGCTACATTCAGGCGTGATATCTGGGAGTACACTGCTGTTTCACTGAGCTGTGGTAACAGAATACGATGCTATGCTTTGAGCGTTGGTAAGAGGGAATCCGCTGCTGTGCTTTGTTGACAATTTGCAACTGCGAAATTGCTACTGTGCTCTTTTGAGGGGTGGTAACTGGGAGTAGGATGCTGTGCTTCATTGAGGTGTGGTAACAGATTACATTTTTGTGCAATTTTGAGTTGTGGTAACTGGGACTACTCTGCTGTACTTAATTGAAGAGTGGTACGGACTATGAGTGGGCTAACGGAGTACTCTGCTGTCCTTCACTGAGGTGTGGTAACAGATTACTCTGCTGTACTGTATTGCGCGTTGGTCACGGGAATGCGCTGCTGTGCTTATTGTTGATTAGTAACTACAAAAATGCTACTGTGGTACATTGAGGGGTGATAACTGGGAGTAATCTGCTGGGTTTCACTGAGGTGTGGTAACAGAATACGTTGCTGTGCTTTATTGGGTGTTGGTAACTGGGAATATGCTCCTTTGCTTCATTGACAATTGGGAACAGCAAATTCGCTACTGTGCTATATTGAGTAGTAACTGGAATTACACTGCTTCGCTTCACTGAGCTGTGGTAACAGAATATGCTGCTGTGCTTTATTGACAATTTGTAACTGCAAATTCGCTACTGTGCTATATTGAGGGGTGGTAACTGAGACTACTCTGCTGTACTTCATTGAAGAGTGGTAACAGAATTCACTGCTGTGCTTTATTTAGTGTTCATTATGGGGAATATGCTGCTGTTTATTGGCGATTCATAGCAAATTTGCCACTGTGCTACAAGGATGGGTGGTAACTGGAGTATGCTGTGGTGCGTCTTCGAGGAGTGATAACTGGTGTACTCTGCTGTGCTGCATTGGGGGTGGTAACAGAGTATGTATTTTTATGATTCAGGTGTGGTAACTGGGATTACGCTGCTCTGTTTCGATGGATGGTAACTGGGAAAATGCTGCTGTGCTTCATTGATGATTGGTAACTGCAAATTTGACACTGTGGTACATTGAGAAGCAGTAAATGTAGTATGCTGCTGTGCGGTATGAGGGGTGAAAACTAGTGTACTCCACTGTGCTTCATTGGGGGGGTTGTAACACTACGTATTTTTATGATTCCGGTGTGGTAACTGGGATTATACTGCTCTGAGGGATTATAAATGGGAATGAGCTGCTGTGCTTCAATGATAATTAATAACTGCAAATGTGCTACTGTCCGACATTGCGGGGTGGTAACTGGGAGTACTCTGCTGTTTCACTGGGGTGTGATAACAGCATACGCAGCTTTGCTTTATTGAGCCTTGGTAACTGGTAATACGTTGCTATGCTTCATTGACCATTTGCAAGTGCAAATTCACTAGTGTTCTTTATTGAGGGGTTGTAAATGGGAGTACGCTGTTGTGCTTCACTGAGGAATGGTAACAGAATACTCTGCTGTGCTGTATTGAGCGTTGGTTACTGGGAATATGCGGCTGTGCTTACAAGATGATTGGGAACTGCAAATTCATCAATGTGCTACATTTTTGAGTAGTAACTGGGATTAAACTGCTTTGCTTCACTGAGGTGTAGTAACAGAATACGCTGCTGTACTGTATTGAGTATTCATTACTGGGAATACACTGCTGTACTTCATGTAAGAGTGGTACAGACTATAAAGGGGGTAACTGGGAGTACACTGTTGTCCAACACTGAGGTGAGGTAACCGAATACGCTGCTGTGCTTTGAGTGTTGATTCATTGACAATTTGTAACTGCAAACTCACTACTGTGCTATATTGAGGGGGGTAACTGGGAGTATGCTGCTGTCCTTCACTGAGGTGTGCTAACAGAATATGCTGCTCTACTTCACTGAACTGTGGTAACGGAATATGCTGCTGTGTTGTTCTGAGCATACGTTACTGGGAATACGCTGCTGTGGTTTATCGGCGATTGGTAACTGCAAATTTGCAACTGTATTACAATGATGGGTGGTAACTGGAGTATGCTGCTGTGCGTCTTTGAGGTGTGATAACTGGTGTGATATGCTTTGCTTAATTTGGGGTGGTATCAGAGTACATATTTTTAAGATTCAGGTGTCGTAACTGGGATTACGCTGCTCTGCTTCGAGGGATCGTAACTGGGAATACTACGCTGCTGTGCTTCATTGATTGGTAAGTGCAAATTGGGCACTATGCTACATTGAGGAGTAGTAACTGGGAGTACACTGCTTTGCTTTAGTGAGTTGTAGTAACAAAATATGCTGCTGTGCTGTATTGAACGTTAATTGGAATACCCTGCTGTGCTTCATTGATGATTGGTAACTGCAAATTTGCTACTGTGCTACATTGCGGGTTGGTAACTGGGAGTAATCTACTGTGTATCACTGGGGTGTGACAAAATACGCTGCTGTGCTTTACTGTGCGTTGGTTAGAGGGAATCCACTGCTGTGCTTCATTGACAATTTACAACAGCGAAATTGCTACTGTGGTCTATTGAGGGGTGGTAACTGGGAGTACGAATGCTGTGCTTCATTGAGGTGTGGTAACAGAATACACTACTGTGCTATTTTGAGGGGTGGTAACTGGGACTACGCTGCTATACTTCATTGATGCGTGGTACGGACTATGAGTGGGGTAACTGGGAGCACGCTGCTATGCTTTACTGAGGTGTGGTAACAGAATACTCTGCTGTAGTGTATTGAGCATAGGTTACTGGGAATACGCTGCTGTGCTTCATTGATGATTGGTAACTACAAATTTACCACTGTAGTACATTGAGAAGCAGTAACTGTAGTATTCTGCTGTGCGGTATGAGGGGTGAAAACTAGTGTACTCCGCTGTGCTTCATTGGGGGGGTGGTAACATACTACGTATTTTTATGATTCTGGTGTGGTAACTGGGATTATACTGCTCTGCTTTGAGGGATTATAAATGGGAATGTGCTGCTGTGCTTCAATGATAATTGATAACTGCAAATGTGCTACTGTCCGACATTGCGGGGTGGTAACTGGGAGTACTCTGCTGTATTTCACTGGGGTGTGGTAACAGAAAACGCTGCTGTACTGTATTGAGTGTTCATTACTGGGAATACACTGCTGTGTTTATGTAAGAGTGATACAGACTATAAAGGGGGTAACTGGGAGTACACTGTTGTCCAACACTGAGGTGAGGTAACAGAATACGCTGCTCTGCTTCACTGAGGTGTGCTAACAGAATATGCTGCTATGCTTCACTGAGGTGTGGTAACAGAATACGCTGCTCTACTGTATTTAGTGTTCATTACTGGGAATACACTGCTGTTTCATTGATGATTGGGAACTGCAAATTCGCTACATTGCGGGGTGGTAACTGGGAGTACTCTGCTGTGTTTCACTGGGGTGTGATAACAGAAAACACTGCTGTGCTTTGAGCTTTGGTAAGAGGGAATCCGCTGCTGTGCTTCATTGACAATTTGCAACTGCAACATTGCTACTGTGCTCTATCGAGGGGTGGTAATGGGGAGTACGATGCTGTGCTTCATTGAGGGATGGTAACAGAATACACTACTGTGCTATTTTGAGGGTGGTAACCGGGAGTATGCTGCTGTCCTTCACACAGGTGTGGTAACAAAATACTGTGCTGTGCTGTATTGAGCGTTGATAACCAGTTATACGCTGCTATGCTTCATTGACAATTTGCAGCTGCAAATTCGCTACTGTGCTATATTGAGGGGTGGTAACGGAGTACGCTGATCTGCTTCATTGAGGTGTGGTAACAGAATACGCTGCTGTGCTTCATTGTGATTAGTATTACAAATTCGCCACTGTGCTACATTGAGTAGTAGTAACTGGGAGTACACTGCTTTGCTTTACTGAGGTATGGTAACAGAATACACTGCTGTTCTGTATTGAGCGTTGGTAACGGAATAAGCTGCTGTGCTACTTTGACAATTTGCAACTGCAAATTCGCTACTGTGCTATATTGAGGGGTTTTAACTGGGACTATGCTGCTGTTACATTGAGGAGGGGTACAGACTATGAGGGGGGTAACTGGGAGTACGCTGCTGTCCTAAACTTAGATGTGGTAACAGAATAAATTGCAGTGCTTTATTGAGCGTTGATAACCGGGAATACGCTGCTGTGCTTCACTGAATTGCTGCTGTGCTGTATTGAGTGTCCGTCACTGGGAATACGCTGCTGTGCTTAATTAACAATTTACGATGGTGAATTTGCTACTGTTGTCGTGTAGTTCCTATTAATCTGTATGGGATCTGAGCTTTTAGACAACATATACTGTAGGATTGGAGTCAGACTGATTCTGGACACCCCTACCAGATATGTCGGCCTGTATACCAGCTAGCTCTCAGTGCCACTAGAAACTCCTCTAACCAAGGAGAGAATAGTTCTTGGCAACTATCGCACATGACAACCCTGATATCTCAGAATCGTGGAAACAGTCTACTAGTTTTCGTTCAGTCACTCGTGCTCACTTCGTCTCAGAGAGACACACAGAATAAACGGTGGGGATGTTGTCCAATAAGTATTTATTGAACCAGCGTCATTCCAGTGTAAAATAGGTGTGCTGAAACAACCATTAGACAGTAACAGGCATAAATGATGATAAGCACTAACAGAGTAAAAGGATGGTAGATTTCTAACAATCGTGCTAAAACAATGAATACAGACAAGTATATAAAATACATGACAGTATAATGCGTACTCCTACAATGCGCCCCTAGTTAGATGTACCTAAGTGTATCTAGCATGTATGTGTGTGTAAAGCCAAGAATCCCTCGAGGATAAAGTGAACCCCACTAGCTGAAGTGAGACTGTAATGGATGTTAGACTACTCCGAGCTTGAGTGTCTGCATGCAACAGCCTCATCGCCTCGCGTCAGTGTGTCCGCATCAAAGTCCTTTTCCCCTCTGACTTTCTCAGCAAGAGATGGTGTATATATATACCCAAAGTTGTACCCCCTGGGGATATACATTGCTGTGTCATGTTGGACTGGGATGATGAAAGGAATGACCCTTCTACATCGTTTTTATGCAGGAGATGGTAAGCCTGCTGTGATTCCAAGAATCCTCCTGCATAATGAACGAGGTTTAAGCTTTTCGAAGATAACCCCATGTCATCTTTGGACATTACCGTAACTAGGTAAAAGGTCCGTACTAAGAACCGTTATGTAGTGAAATGGTACGGAGAATGTAGGTGATAGTTTAGGTGACCAGCTGTGCCTATATTAGGGTACCTATATGGAACATAACACCCACGCCTTATCTGTGGACAACATACTAAAAATTCTGCATACTGCTCAACGTGTTATCCAACTAGTACGTCCATTCAATAGTACTTAAAAAATTCCAAATAAAAAATAAATAAAATCCACATTTTTAATTTTTTTTTTTTTAAAAGGCCAAATTTTCCCATTACACGATAAGCCAAATGTTTTTGTCCTAGCTGGGAGATGCAATCTCACTGTTGCCGGCAATCTCAGACGACGTTCCCTGCAACACCTCTCAGATCAGGTCAATTGATTACAGATGTTCCTTCGTATTCACCGCAGCCGTTGCTGGGGATGTACTAGTGTCATCCGAGGCCTGAGTTGAGGAGCCGGTATCCTTCACGACAGGAGCTTAAGCATCCCATGGAGGCTCTAAGAATGCAGACATCAACACTGGAATACGCTAAGGATACTGCAGAACATGGGCCGTTATTGGAGCCAGTAGAGCATCAACGTCTGGTAGCGCAGTTGTTGGTAGTGTCAGACAGAGGTACAACACGCATTCTTGTCTGCAGATCAGGCATCGGAGGGCAGGCAGAATATAGTCAATCCAGACTGGTCTAAATGGCAAGAACCGAAACAAGCGTAGTTCTCGAAGACTAGGTGTGCCCAGATGGATTACCATGCGATGACTGTTTCGGTGCTCCATGAGCGTGCGTTCCATCTCCTTGGTGACTGGGACGTCCATTGCAAAGCAGACAATCAGAATACCTTCTATTGGAATAAGGATCAGCGGAAACCCTCCAAAAATGCTTCCAAATATGGAGTATGCTTAACAGTCCTGAACCTATGATCTTAAATAGGTGGACAATACCCGTCGTATCAGACATGTTAAAGATGCGTTGTACCATTTCTGGAAAAGCAGTTTGTTCGTATCAGTGCCTGTATCTCAGCCGAGGACCTTGCAACCGGACGATCATAAGATTCTCGGGCGGAGGTTAAGGGCACTGTTTGCTGTAAACGCATGGCTTTCATTCTATTCAGAGTAACAAACAGTATAAAGGAAACATTCAATGAAGGCCATAACGGCGCCTCCCTGATTGTGTGTGTGGGTCGGTAGAAACAATACTTGCATACAGAAAGTAACCCTTGAGCTTATAGTGGCAAGATATGCGATACCCTGGAGAATCCCACACCAACCTTGATCATTCAGCATCAAGTAACTCTCAATTGAAAGTTACTCGAACACCGGATTAATCACGGCAGCTGGGGAAACTTTAAAGTGGCACAATAAGTTTGCAACTGAACCATTACAGCCCCAATGAAGCATGATATCCTGGCATATGAGAGATTCACTTAAGGAATTTTTGCAGGTATTACCACTGAGAGAGACTTCTGTGTCCCCATTCCTACATCGGAATCTGTACAGCAATTCCCAAGATTCCTTGATTAATACCCTACCCATTGCTTCATACCTGTCTTCCTGGTGGTGGTCTAGGCAATATTGAAACTGTAAAGTAGTGACTGGTAGTGTTATATGGCCATGGATTAACCATTCTGTGGATGGTGACTGCCTCAGTAAAAGGTAATTTGCCCATTTTTTCAGTATGCAGCATTATATATTTTTCTCCCCTTTGTGCCATTTTAATTTGTTTTTCAGTTACATTGTACGCTGAAAATAGAGACGTACTGTTAATAAATCGCTAAGGCTCATAACCAGCGCGCAATGATTGCAGCATCCAGCTCAATACACATAATAGAACGTAGTTGAGATTGTCTGTTGTAGTATGGACAAGTCTTGTTCTATGATATGAATAGCAGGAGATACAATGTTGCCCAGTGAATAAATCCTGGAAGTTAATGTAGTCAGACTGTTGTCAACTACAGCTAACGTTTTTTCTAGGTCAATTCTATCTATTTCACAAAGTCTCTCTGCAGCTTCTTGTTGAGAGATTTTCCAGAGTTCATTATAGACAGCATAATGGAAAAGTTTCTGACGTGGCTTTCGGAGACCTAGTCAAAAATCACTTCAAGCCACCTCATGTGAGAGTAAGGATAAGTGCTGTTTCACATGGGACAGTGTCGAGGTTTTTAGCCAGTCGAGGCACAACTTCCCTACACTTTGTGATGTCACTACCCCTGGATGTTCTCATTGTACATATCGTGGGTCTGGCCTATGGATACTAAACCCAGTCAGTTGTACCCCAAATCTGGATTGACGTTTGTGTCTGTTGGCCAAACTAACCATCCCTTTCAATTGAGGTCTTTGGTATTGTACTGCTTGATGTCATCTGTTGTATCCCCTCCACTTGAAGTAAAATTGATGTGTGAAGGTGTGCGAAACCCGGTGTATTTAAATCCTTGTTCTAGGCTAGTCCAAGACAGGAAGTCTGTTGCTCAGTTTCATTCAGAAATATTATTTGTTGCTGAATGAGGCACGCTCTAAATAGTGCTTCTGTTCCCTGAACCTGCCAATCCTTAGAACCCCAGACTTATTTTGTGTTGATTGTGTCTTTCCCTAAGTCAAAACCTTGTTCAGACAGTTGGGCAATAAAGGATGCAGAATAAATCTGTTTGGTGTTAGTCAGCATATTTGTATCTGCCGGTGCAGGTGCAACCTTATAGCAAAATGAGGTTGGGTCAGAAGTGTTAAACCCTGCAAAATATGAAAATTTCTGTGCAAATATTTTTGAACTACCTTTCGGCGGTGTTGGGCAATGTTACCATTGGTGGTATGTGAAAACATTACAAGGGTTACTCAATTTCTGTAAAGAGTGATGACCATAATGATGGTTACAGTACATACTATCAAAATCAGAAGTGTCTTCCAACATTTCATTGTTTGAAAATGCAGCAGATTTTTCTAAGTCAGACAGCATATTATTGACAGTTTCAAAATCCAAACGATCAGAAATGTACTGGAGGTAATAATATTATTAAGCGAAATTTTAAATAAATGTGGAATCTTCAAAAGTTCAGTGGGACCAAATACATCATAATCAACCTTGTCTCAAACTATAATACCAAACACAGATCGCAGATTAGGTTTAATACTAACTGCACACAAGGGTCTAGGTTCTGCACACGCAGGAATTACCGCAAAAGTTTCATTATTGAAACAACGCTTTTAGTGGCCTGGTTTAACAAAACAGACGAAGAATTTGGTCTTAAAATGTGACATCTGTCAGCAGATGAAGGGTTCCACCGTGGCAAGTCCAGCGTAGACACCTTTACTAATATCAGACAGACCACTAGGTGTCTAGTGGTGTTGAAGGGGATGATCAGTGGGTTATTGATGACAGCCCCGGTTTTCCAGAAGGCTCGATGGTCGATGCATAGGGCCTTGAATTCGATCCTTTCCCTGACTGGGAGCCAGTGGAGGTTCCTTAAGCCGGGTTTGGCAGAGAGTCTACGGGGTTTTAGAAGCAGTGTTCGGGTGGCGCAGTTTTGTAGGATCTGAAGCTTGCGCAGGGTGGTTTGAGGGGCCCTTAAATAGAGGGCATTCCCAAAATCTAGCCGAGACAGAATAAGACCCTGGACCATAATCTGTCGTGCTTAGGGCGGCAATAGGGGAACAATCTTACGCAGGAGCCTGATTAGGCCAAAGCAGGTGGCTGACAATTTGGCTGCTTGATGGTTAAAATTAAGGGACTTGTCCAGCTAGATGCCCAGGCTTTTGATTACATCCTTAGGTGTGGGGGCAGGGCCAAGAGAGGTAGGCCATGATGGATTGATCAGGAGCATGGGGGAGTTGCCTAAGAGCATCAACTCAGTTTTGCCAACGTTGAGTTTGAGACACGATGAGGTCATCCATTTGGTCACCTCCTCGAGACAGTCCCTCAGGCTGTTGTGTGGGGCGGAAGTTGGATTGAGAGCCACCACTAGCTGAGTATCGTCGGTGTAGGTAATGATTTTTATTCCAAAAGGGCAGACAATCTCAGCTAGGGGGCTCATGTATATATTGAATAGGGTAGGGCTCAAGGAGGAGCCCTGTAGCACACCGCAGCCGAGGGGCTTTATAAGGGGAGGTGATATCGCCCTCGAAGACCTGGAAGGAGCGGTCAGAAAGAAAGGATTCAAGCCAATCAATTGCTATTCCAGAGACTCCTACACTGGTGAGTCGATGTAGTAGGATATTATGGTTTACAGTGTCGAACGCGGCACTTGGGTCGAGAAGGATCATTGCCGTCGATCCTCCCTGATCCAGGATCTTCCTGGCTTCCTCCGTTACTGCGACAAGAGCGATTTCCGTCCCGTTCATGGGCCGTAATCCTGTCTGGGAGGGGTCGAGTAGGTGGTTAGTCTCAAGGAATTTGGCCAGTATTGTGTTGGTGTATTTTTCCAAGATTTTGCTCAGTCACAGCAGCAGGGATATCGGGCGATAATTACTGGGGTTGTCGTGATCTAGATTGGGATTTTTAAGGAGGGCAGGGAAGCGGGACGGAGCCAGTGGATAGGGAAGCATTGAGCAGGTTATGTACGGTGGGGAGGTTGTTGCCAGTGGCTGTCAGCAAGGTACGCGGAGGTGCTGGGTCATTGGGGAGCCGGATTTCACTTGGCGCAAAATAGGATCTAGCGTGGTGAGATTAAGAGGGGGAAAGGACTCAAGAGTGGGCCGGGACTGGGTTCCTAGCTCGGGAGGTTTGGTAAGAGTTGGGCAGATCAGAGTGGGGGAAAGGAGGTATAGATAGTTTAAATTTTTTGGTGAAGGAACTCAGCCAGATCGTTACAACGGGTTTGTGCATTGATGGCATTTGATGGTTTGTCCGGAAGTTTGATCAGGGTTTTCGCAATGTGATAGATTTCTTTGGGTCGAGAAGCTGCAGCATTAACTTTTCTTCAAAGAAGGTTGATTGGGTAGTTTTAATCTCGTTTTTATAGGTTCTGATCACTTGTCTGTAGGCAGTTTTTCTGGACGGAGAATAGTCCTGCCGCCATTTCATTTCTAATTTTTTGCATTGGCATTTCAAATCCCGTAGTCAGGGGGGAGTACCAAGGGGCGGTCTTTATGCTGCGCTTCATTTTGGTACGTTTCATGGGGAGTACAGAGTCCAGTGATTCCGAGATCCATCTAAAAGTATGTCATAGCACAAGTCAAGTTGTCCCAAAACAGGCCTTTAACTTTTCTGGGTTGGTCCCCCTCCATTTGGAGTGTTATTACATGTAACCTATGTGGAACACGTACCCTCGAATCAGGTGTTTCAACCGTGATGTGATCATTCAACTCCGTTGTCACCATCAGGTTCTGGCGAGCTATTGTTACTTCTGCTGCGCTGTCTAGCATGGTCAGAGCCCATTCCCTGTTCAGTATTTGAGTCCTCAGAATTCTAGGCATGTATAACTTTGAGACCCGCTACCTTCTTCTTTTTAAATTTAGTTTTAGATTGTGGCTTATCTTCTTTTTTAAAAGTGTAGCTTGAAGTGCGTTGCGCATGACTGGACTTCGTACGCTCTTCTTGTCTGTGTTCTGATTGTCGTTCTCTCTCGGAGTTTCTTGGTCAACCCTGAAAGGAACTAGAGGAACATGTATCAGTATCCTTGTACCTGTCAGGTTTTTTTAATGTTATCCCTATTATTATTGTTGTATTTCCTGTCCGAGTTCTCCTGCTGAGGAGACCAACTCCTAGATAGAGATCTATTTTCTGTAAACTTTTTGTTTTTATTATCCCATTTCTTCGTAGAAGAATCAGGTGCTTGCTTGGTGTCATCCTTTTCAGGACCACCCATCAGTTGAAATTTTGTTGCTCTAGCTCCCAAACTATCTATGCCTAATTCAGCATGGGTGTCAGTGATAATTTTGAATAATTCACAATCCTGTTGTAAAGGAGTGAAATCCCTTAGGCGTTGGCGGGATGCCACTGCTGATGCATCCCATTTGATATTAGCTAATATAATAGTTGATCCCTGGGCAAAATTACCTAGTAATTTCATCCCTAAATTCAGAGCAGCTTCTGCTCCATGCTCTGTTTGTATTTGTTTTAATACGTCTGGTAGTACTGCTAATGACGAGATACCATGGTTCTGGTATATATGGCAGTGTAAATTGTACCCCAAGTGGTACAATCTACTATCTGGGGAGCTATCCCCATTGGCAAGCAGATTGTTATTATTCTTTGATTTTCTTGAGGGCTTTTGTGTGGAAATACTGCCTGCTGTGTTATTTTCGGAGCTATCCAGAATGGCGGCAGTTCACGTTTAATGGGCATTCTACTGATAACTGCGTATAGCGTTTGTGGGGTAAGTTTAGTTGTATAACCCTGAATTTGACTACTTTATGTTGCTCTTGTTGGCTATAGTGTCAATGTTCTCATCACGAACTGTCATGTTCCTGTAGAGTTTTATTATTTATTTGTGAAGTGTACGTAAGTCTGCTACTGGCATTGTGTCAATGTCTGGATGCGGTGTGTAAGCCTCAAGGACAGGTCCAGTGGCCCCATCTCTTTCGAGCTGACCTAGTCTTGCTTGGTTTCTTGTATGGGGAAGGGCGCCTTAAAACCAGTTTGTGCTCCTAGTAGGTGAGCGGAATTTCAATGTCCTCATATGGACTGTATTCCTCTGGTATTTCATCTTCAGTGTAAGAATGAAATGTATTTGCTTGTGTATCTGCTTGTGGGAATTTAACCTATGAATAGAATACCTCTGTTCTATGTGACTAATGAGCCTCAATCACAAAGTTTACTGTCCTACCCCTACCTTTGACTCCATAGTCTCTTAGCTTTTGAGTAAGGGCATTTCTAATATTTTCTGAAATGTTAATTTCCCCTTCTTGTACTAAAACGCGCCGTGATGGCACAACGTCTTCTGTCATTGTTGAAAAAAAACCTCAAGGAATAGTTTCAAGGAAACTGAGATGAGGTTTTAGGCACAATAGGGAACTGTTTGTCCTTCAAGCTTGATAAACCTACAGCCAATAAATAGGAATTTCGCCTACTCAGCTTCGGCCGGATAGTTCCCTTCCACCCTTACCACTCAAGACGTCTCTGGGGAAATGTGAGTAGGGTCTCTGAGAAAAGCACAACTGAACTATTCAGATTTGACTGTTTAGTACCAAACCAATGTTGGGCGCCATGTCGTGTAGTTCCTAGAAACCTATGTAGGATCTGCGCGTTTAGACAATATATACTGTAGGATTGGAGTCAAACTGATTCTGGACACCCCTACCGGATAGGTCAGCCTGTATACCAGCTAGCTCACAGTGCCACTAGAAACTCCTCTTACCAAGGAGTAAATAATTCTTGGCAAGTATTGAACATGACAACCCTGATTCTTCAGAATCGTGGAAACAGTGTACTTCTTTTCGCTCAGTCACTCGTGCACACTTCGTTGAATAAACGGTGGGGACGTTTTCCAATAAGTATTTATTGAACCAGCGTCATTCTAGTGTAAAATAGGTGTGCTGAAACAACCATTAGACAGGAACATATATAAACGATAATAAGCACTAAAAGAGTAAAAGGATGATAGATTTCTACCAATGTGCTAAAACAATGAATACAGGCAAGTATATAAAATACATGACAGTAGAATGCATACTCCTACAATGTGTTCCTAACTAGATGTACCTAGCATGTATGTGGGTGTAAATCCAATATTTCCTCTATGATAAAGTCAGCCCCATTATCAGAAGTGAGAGACTGTGGGACTCAAACTTAATTTTGAGTCAAAAACCCAGCAAGGGAAGTTGTACCACTGCATCTCGGAGTGTCTGCGTGTAGGAGTCTCAACATCTCACGTCAGTGTGGAGGCATGGAAGTCCTTTTCTCCTCTATCTTAGCAGGAGATGGGCTCTATATACCCAAAGTTGTACCCCCCTGGGGGTATAACTTGCTATGTCATGTCGGACTGGGATGACGGAAAGAATGACTTTTATACATAGTTTTTATGCAGGAGATGGTAGGCCTGCTGTCCTGCTGTGATTCCAAGAATCCTCATGCATGATGAATGAGGCTTCAGCCTTTCGGAAAAACCCCAAGTCATCTTTTGTCATTACTGTAACTAGGTAAAAGGTCAGAACTGTTGTATAGTGAATTGGTAGGGAGAATTTAGGTGAAAGGTTAGGTGACCACCTGGGTCTATATTAGGGTACCTATATGGAACATAACATTGTGCTATTTTGAGGGGTGGTAACTGGGAATATGCTGCTGTGCTTCATTGATGATTAGTAACTGCAAATTTGTCACTGCTACAATGAGTAGTAGTAACTGGGATTAAACTGCTTTGGTTTACTGCGGTATGGTAACAATACGATGCTGTGCTTTGAGAATTGGTAACTGGGAATATGCTGCTGTGCTTCATTGATTATTGGTAGCTTCAAATTCACCACTGTGCTACAATTAGTAACTTGGATTACACTGCTTTGCTTCAGTGAGTTGTGGTAACAGAATACGCTGCTCTGCTTCATTGATGAATGGTAAATGCAAATGCGCTACTGTGCTACATTGTCGGGTGGTAACTGGGAATACCCTGCTGTGTTTCACTGGGGTATGCTAACAGAATACGCTGCTGTGCTGTATTGAGTGTTTGTTACAGGGAATACGCTGCTGTGGTTAATTTAAGAGTGGTACATACTATGATAGGGAGTAACTGGGAGTACGCTGCTGTCTTTCACTGAGGTGTGGTAAAATACGCTGCTGTTCTTTATTGAGCGTTGATAACAGGGAAAAAGCTGTTGTGCTCCTCTGACGATCTGTAACTGCGAATTCACTACTGTGCTACATTGAGGGATGGTAATTGTAGCACACTGTTGTGCTTCACTGAGGGGTGGTAACAGAATACACTACTGTGCTGTATTGAGCATTCGTTACTGGGAATAAGCTGCTGTGCTTTGACGATTAGTAACTGCTAATTTGCCACTGTACTAGATTGAGGGGTGGTAACTGGAGTATGCTGGTTTGCGTCTTAGAGGGGTGGTAACTGGTGTACTTCGCTGTGCTTCATTGGGGGTGGTTACAGAGTACGTATTTTTTATTCAGGTGTGGTAACTGGGATTACGCTGCTCGGCTTGAAGGGATGGTAACTGGAAATATGCTTCTCTGCTTTGATGATTGGTAACTGTAAATTCGCCACTGTGCTACATTGAGGAGTAGTAACTGGGAGTACACTGTTATGCTTCATGGATTGGTTTTAAAAGAATACGTTGCTGTGCTTTATTGAGCTTTGGTAACTGGTACTACACTGCTTTATTTCATTAACATTTTGCAACTGAGAATTAGCTACTGTCCTGTAATGAGGGGTGGGAACTGGGAGTATGCTGCTGCCCTAGACTGAGGTGTGGTAACAGAATACGCTGCTGTGCCATATTGAGCTTTGGTAAAAGGGAATAAGCTGCTGTACTTCATTGATGATTGGTAACTGCGAATTTGCCACTGTGCTACATTGACTAGTAGTAACTGGGAGTACACTGCTTTGCTTTACTGAGGTGTGGTAACAGAATAAGCTGCTGTGCTGTATTGAGCGTTGGTTACTGAGAACAAGATTCTGTGCTTCATTGATGATTAGTAACTATAAAAGTGCTACTGTGCTACATTGAGTGGTGATAACGGTGGGTACTCCTCTGTTTCACTGAGGTGTGGTAACAGAATATGCTGCTGTGCTTCATTGAACGTTGGTAACAGGGAATACGCTGCTGTGCTTCATTGACGATTTGTAACTGTGAATTCGCTACTGTGGTATATTGAGGGGTGGAACTGATACTATGGTGCTGTACTTCATTGAAGAGTGGTACGGACAATGAGGGGGCTAACTGGGAGTACGCTGCTGTCTTTCACTGAGGTGAGGTAACTGAATACGCTGCTGTGTTGTATTGAGCGTTAACGGGAATACGCTGCTGTGCTTCATTGATGATTGGTAACTGCAAATTCGCTACTGTGCTACATTGAGGGGTGGTAACTGGGACTGTAGTGTAGTTTCTATATCCCTGATAGGCTCTGCGCATTGGAATAATATACACTATAGATTTGACATAGGACTGAGGTCAGTATGTCTCTTTCGAGTACATTAACCTTAATTGCTTATGTGTGCCAGCTTACTCAGAGGACACTAGAAACTTCTCGAATATACAAGAAGGGATTAGTTTCTGACAACCGCATAAACATGACAACTTTGTTTCCCTTAGTCTGAACAATCTCAGAACCATGTAAACAATAGATAAGTTTCACTCAGTCAATCGTGCATGCTTCGTTTCTACAGAGTTGCACAGAAATAGAGACAGGCGTTTCAATAAAAAGGGTTTATTGAACACTTATTTCTCATGCAAGAGATATGAACTGCTACAATCGCAAGACAGGCTGCGAAGTACAATATGTACAGAGTTAGCAGTAAGATAAAATAATACTGCAATAGCATGGTTTGTAGCTATGACATATATTAATTAAAATACATATATAAATGACACAGGCTAAAATGTGGATATTCATCTGGTGCTTCTAAATAGTTCTACCCCAGTGTACTTAACCTAAGTGTAGTACGAGGTAAGAAGTAGGTGCTGTTTTCTAAAGTATAGCTAACTATAGCTATAGTTTTAGTTTTGCCAAGAGTTGCCAAAAGATTCTTTAAGTTCTAGTCTGCTCCATACCTTAGAATATGCGAGGTTGGAATCTCTTTTCCGGAACTCGTTATCTAACACACTGCAAGGGGAATCGTAAACACTGGAGCTGGATTCTCTGCGAAGAGGATGACAGCGTCTGGTCAATGCGTCAGGCTGGAACTCTATTTCCTTCCGAACTTGCTGCGGCGAACCGCAAGTAGGCAGTCGAGCTGGATCGTGCCGGAACCGTGGTTTGCCAGGGCAAGTGCAGGTATATTTATACCTTGAAGGTGTTTAGGAATGCCTGTATTGACGTAAAAGTCGGGCATCGGAACGTCATGAATGAACCCCTAAGGAATAGATGTTCATACATACTAAATGAGTTCTTGGAGAAATCAATATCCAAGCAAGGGAAATTCCTAAAGGCTTAAAAGTTCAAGAACTCGTTGTGATGTGGATGGACGGATGTAGGAGACCATGCCTGTATTTGGTTAGCATGGACAATGCCTAAATAAGGGCTGTATTTTCTATGCCTAAATAAGGGCAATATGAATTGTACCTATATAAGGGCATAAATCAGGAAACCTATATACGGAATCTAAATCTACACACAACAGGACTTCTCTGTTGTACTTCAATGAAGAGTGGTACGGACTATGAGGGGATAACTGAGGTGTGGTAACAGAATACCCTGCTGTGCTTCATTGATGATTGGTAACAGGGAATAAGCTGCTGTGATTCATTGACAATTTGCAACTAAAAAGTCACTACTGTGCTATATTGAGGGGTGGTAACTGGGAGTACGCTGCTGTGCTTTATTGAAGAGTGGTACATTCGATGATGGGTAACGGAGTACGCTGCAGTCTTTCACTAAGGTGTGGTAATAGAATACTCTGCTGTGCTTTATTGAGCATTGATAAGAGAATACACTGTTGTGCTCCTTTGACGATTTGTAACTACAAATTCGCCACTGTGCTACATTAAGGGGTGTTAGTTGGGAGTACTCTGTTTCACTGAGGTGTGGTAATAGAATTTTCTGCTACGCTTTTTTAACCGGTAGTCCTTCTCTGTTTCATTAATAATTTGCAACTCCGAATTCGCTCCTGTGCTATTTTGAGGGGTGGTAACTGGAAGTACGCTCCTCTGCTTAATTGAGGTGTGGTAACAGAATACGCTGCTGTGCTTTATTGAGCGTTTGTGACAGGGAAGAAGCTGCTGTACTTCATTAATGATTCATAACTGCGAATTTGCCACTGTGGTACATTGAGTAGTAGTAACTGGGGGTACACTGCTTTGCCTTACGGAGGTGTGGTAACCGAATACGCTGCTATGCTATATTGAGCGTTCGTTACTGAGAATAAGCTGCTGTGCTTCATTGATGATTACTAATTATAATGTTCTTTATTGATGATTAGTTACTATAAAAAATCTACTGAGCTACGTTGAGGGGTGATAACGGAGTAATCGGCTATGTTTCACTGGGGTGTGTTAACAGAATACGCTGCTGTGCTTTATTGAGCGTTGGTAACCGGGATTAAGCTGCTGTGCTTCAGTGACAATTTGCAACTGCGAATTCGCTACTGTGCTGTATTGAGGGGTGGTAACTGGGACTACGCTGCTGTGCTTCATAGAAGTGTGGTACGTACTATGATGGGGTAATTGGGAGTACGCTGCTGTCCTTCACTGAGGTGTTTTGCCAGAATACGCTGTTGTGCTTTGAGCTTTGGTAACCGGTAGTACACTTCTGTGTTTCATTAACAATTTGCAACTGCAAATTTGCTACTGTTCTACATTGAGGAGTGGTAACTGGGAGTACGCCTGTGTGCTAGAGTGAGGAGTGGTAACAGAATATGTTGCTGTGCTGTATTGAGCATTGTTTACTGAGAATAAGCTGCTGTGCTTCATTGATTATTACTAATTATAATTATGCTACTGTGCTACATTCAGGCGTGATATCTGGGAGTACACTGCTGTATTTCACTGAGCTGTGGTAACAGAATACGATGCTGTGCTTTATTGAGCGTTGGTAACAGGGCATACGCTGCTGTACATAATTGAATATTGGTAAATGCGAATTTGCCACTGTGCGACATTGAGGAGTAGTAACTGGGATTACACTGCTTTGCTTTACTGAGGTGTGGTAACAGAATAGGCTGCTGTGTTCTATTGAGTGTTGGTTACTGAAAATATGCTGCTGTACTTCATTTATGATTAGTAATAATAATGCTACTGTGCTACATTGGGTGGTGATAACTGTGAGTCCTCTACTGTGTTTCACTGGGGTGTGGTAACAGAATATGCTGCTGTGGTTTAGTGAGCTTTGGTAACGGGTAATACCCTGCTGTGCTTCATTGACAATTTGTAACTGCAAATTTGTTACTGTGCTGTATTGAGGGGTGGTAACTGGGACCGCACTGCTGTGCTTCATTGAAGAGTGGTATGGACTATGAGGGGGGGTAGCTGGGAGTACACTGCTGTCCTTCAGTGAGGTGTGGTAACAGAATATGCTGCTGTGCTTCACTGATGATTGGTAACTTAATATTTATCGCTATGCTACATTGTGGGTTGGTACCTGGGTGTAATCTGTGTTTCACTGGGGTGTGGTAACAGAATACCAGGCTGTGCTTTGAGAGTTGGTAACCAGGAGTACGCTGCTATGCTTCATTGACTATTTGCAACTGATATATAGAGGGGTTGTAAGTGGGAGTGCGCTACTCTGCTTTATTGAGGTGTGGTTTCAGAATACGCTGCTGTGCTTTATTGAGCATTGGTAACAGGGATTACACTGCTGTGCTTCATTGAAGAGTGGTACGGACTATGGGGGGGGTAACTGGGAGTACTCTGCTGTCCTTCACTGAGGTGTGTTAGCAGAATACACTGTTGTGCTTTATTGAGCTTTGGTAACCGGTAGTACACTTCTGTGTTTAAGTAACAATTTGCAACTGCGAATTCGCTACTGTGATACATTGAGGGGTAGTAACTGGGAGTACACTGCTTTGCTTTACTGAGGTGTGGTAACAGAATAGGCTGCTGTGCTCTATTGAGCGTTGGTTAGTGAGAATAAGCTGCTGTGCTTCATTGATAGTAACTATAAAAATACTACTTTGCTACATTGCGGGGTGGTAACTTGGAGTACTCTCCTGTGTTTCACTGGGGAGTGGTAACAGAATACGCTGCTGTGCTTTGAGCGTTGGTAAGAGGGAATCCACTGCTGTGATTCATTGACAATTTGCAACTGCGAAATCGCTACTGTGCTCTATTGAGGGGTGGTAACTGGGAGTACGCTGCTGTCCTTCACTGAGGTGTGGTAACAGAATACTCTGCTGTACTGTATTGCGAGTTGGTCACAGGGAATGCTCTGCTGTGCTTATTGTTGATTAGTAACTACAAAAATGCTACTGTGCTACATTGATGGGTGATAACTGGGAGTAATCTGTTGGGTTTCACTGAGGTGTGGTAACAGAATACGTTGCTGTGCTTTATTGGGGGTTGGTAACTGGGAATACGCTGCTTTGCTTCTTTGACAATTGGTAACAGCAAATGCGCTACTGTGCTATATTGAGGAGTAGTAACTGGAATCACACTGCTTTGCTTCACTGAGCTGTGGTAACAGAATATGCTGCTGTGCTTTGAGGGGTGGTAACTGAGACTACTCTGCTGTACTTCATTGAAGAGTGGTACGGACTATGAGTGTGGTAACGGGGAGTACGCTGCTGTCCTTAACTGAGGTGTGGTAACAGAATACCCTGCTGTTTTATTTAGCGTTCGTTGCGGGGAATACGCTGCTGTTTATTGGCGAGTGGTAGCAGCAAATTTGCCACTGTGCTACAATGATGGGTGGTACCTGGAGTATGCTGCTGTGCGTCTTCGAGGAGTGATAACTGGTGTACTCCGCTGTGCTGCATTGGGGGGTGGTAACAGAGTATGTATTTTTTTTGATTCAGGTGTGGTAACTGGGATTACGCTGCTCTGTTTCAAGGGATGGTAACTGGGAATATGCTGCGGTGCTTCATTGATGATTGGTAAATGCAAATTCACTACTGTGCTACATTAAGAGGTGCCAACTGGGAGTACTTAGCTGTGTTTCACTGAGGTGTGCTAACAGAATACGCTGCTGTGGTTTATTGAGCTTTGGTAAATGGTAATACTCTACTATGTTTCATTAACAATTTTAAACTGGAGCGGGAGAGGCAAGATGGCGGCCGATGCTTCGGCCGAGTGAGCTGGGTTGAGCGCTCCCGGCTGTTGGCGCTCCCCCTTCAAATCTGCTACGATGAAGACCTAATATTTTGGGACCCATTATGCTTGAATCCGGAGCCAAATCCTTAAACACGGGAAAGAAATAATGATTTTACTCATGGCTGCTTCCCTCCTGTTACCGACGCACAGACCGCATTGGCGTTCCAGAGCCATCGGAGTGCTTCATTCCTGGTTTCGGGATTCTTCCTCTTTTCTCCTCTTCTCCGGCGCTACTATTCCGCAGGCAGGCAGTGGGAAGATGCTGCCTAAGCCAATCATCAAAGGCCCTGCAAAGATTAATAAATCTCGCAATATCCAGCTCGCAGGAAGCATCGACACTGCTGTTAATCCAGGGGGGCCCCGAAGACCCATAAATCCCCGCAAGAAGCCCTTTCAGAGCCGGCAAAGACTTCCACCGGTAAGGCCCCCTCTGTTTCTGCTTCTGCTTCTGTTCCTAATCCTGCAAAAAACACCGCTCCCTTGTTCTTGAAACGTTCTTTGAGAAATACGGAGCAAAACTCTTCTAAAACTATTAATTCTGGATTATCAGATGAGACAGCGGTATCCCCCTCTCTGCCTGGGCTTGAAGTGAATTATTCTTCTGGTCATAAAAAAAACGAGGGAGTTTTACCGTCTAAAGACACAACACTGTTGGAAGCCTCAACTAATCTTCACCAGGCTTTAGACATTTCGCCAGGATGCATTATGGGATCTGGAGTCCCTCCACCTCCACCTCACGTAGTCTCTTCAGGCAAAGTTATCAATCCGGTGGTGGGTACTTCTTTGGGGAGTGGGGTACGCAGGGAAGGATTGGTGATTAACAGCACGGAGAGAATTGAGCCCAGTCATGATATAGAACCCCCGGACAATTTTTTTTCACTGTCAGATGCATCTGCTTCGGACGACGATGATGATGATGATGATGAAGATATTATCAACAGAGACTGGGCAGAATATGAGGGTGGCTCTACTAGCCAGGGTGAGGTGGATAACTGTCTTCTGGGGGGTTATATGAATCCGGTTCCACTGGATGGCACAATTCGGAAATGTAATCCTTCAAGTAGACAGGAGTCTTTTGCTAAACCCGCATCCTCTAAAGACCCTTCTCTCTCAGGGGAGAACCTGGTCTGGGATTATTCGTTTTCAACCAGGCATTCTTACTCTCTGGAAGCCGGTAATGATCAGATAACCGGTGTTATAGATGCAACCTTAGCCTCTGCCGATCCCTCAGTCCCTATGAAACCAATCACTTTAGAGACGATCTATGATACGATGCTGTCACATAGGGCTGAAGCGAGACTTGAAAATGCCAAAATGCAGGGGGCTTGCCGTAAGCTGCAGAATGCTATTAGACGGATCAGCAAGTCTTGTGCAGAGATTGGCATAAGAGTAGGGGAGACAATCTCGTATTTCCATGTTGGAAGATAAAGCTGAAATACAGAGGGGGCTGGTCAATGAGCTAAAGGCTCAAAAAGAAGATGCTACTTGGAAGCTCTCAGAGTTGGAAAATCGAATGAGACGCAACAATTTAAGGGTCCTGGGTATCCCGGAGGGCGCAGAAGGGGGTGATATGAGAAAATGTATCATTCAGCTTTTTGCAGAAGCCTTTCCCGAGCTACCCAAATGGAACTGGGATATTGAGATCCAAAGAGCCCACCGTTTTCCTTTTTACAATAAACCTCAAGATCCTCGTCCTGGATCTGCAGCTGTACATCCCCGTGCTATTCTGATCTCTATCAACAATTTTCTTGCTCGAGAAGAAGTATATAACTTAGCAAGACCCAACCAGAAGAGAGCAGCCAAAGGTGTCAATTTTTTTGTCACACCTGATTTCTGCCATGAGACTGTTGTGCGGAGGTGGCAGCTCCGCCAACTGATTCCTCTTTTTTTGGCTAAAGGGTGTCAAGCGTTTCTTCTCAATCCCGCAAAGCTAAAAACAGTGTTTCAAGGCCAAAGCAAGTTTTTTTCCTCTGAAAATCTAGCTAAGGAGTATTTACACTCACTCAAGTCTGCTTCCTAATCTGGGTTTAGCCTATGTGGCTGTTTGTTCGGTCTTCTTCCGTACTTTGTTTCTTCATGCTGTTATAATAATCCTTGGGGGAGCACCACAGGGAGCGTCTCCCTCTCTCCATCACCAGGACCTTGGTCCTATTGCCTTCAATTTGGGTGGGTTCAGTGGGTAGTGGGTGGGGGTTGGGGGTTGGGAGGGGCACATTAAAAATCAAAAAACACTTTGTTCCACAGATTATGTATGTATTGATTTTGTCTTTTTCTTATTGTTGTTATTTATTTTATGCTTTATTGAGTAGGTTTATTTGCACTGGTTATTTAGAATGCGTGGTTTATGGCTGATAAGGGGATTAGAATAGGTACATACAATGTCTGCGGCCTTAACAATTTTGATAAACGTAAAAAGATCCAAGCAGAATTGAAAATTACTCTTCCTGACATTATTTGTCTGCAGGAAACACACGTCTCTTGGTCCCACAGGCAGAAGTTAACTGACTTAGGATACTCCTTACTTGCTACATCTAAACAATCCGATACGAAATGTGGGGTGGCTATTTTAGCTCGACCCTCTTTAGTCTCTCCAGGGCGCTCTTCTGTGGATATCTTAGGTCGGTGGGCTATTTTTTAATGCTCAGTTGGGGGGACTAGTTTTACGCTATGTACTATATATGGCCCCAATTTAGATGAACCAAGCATCTTTTTAATTTTTTAAATGGGGAACTTGCTCTTTGGCCTTCACCTTAACTTCTCTGTGGAGATTTGAAAATTAATCTTTCTAGTAACTGGGCACATTCTTCCTGCTTATATAAAGGTCTCAAACCTAAAGTCTTTCAAGCTCTTAGGAATTTGGTACAGGACCATGGGTTGGTAGATGTTTGGAGCACGATTTATCCACAGGATCCTGGGTATACTTTTTTTTCCCCTCCGCACAATAAATTGTTCCGATTAGATTATTTTTTTGTACCAGCTGCTTGGGCCCCTAGTACTCAAATCCAAATCTTTCCAAGACTACTATCTGATCATGCCCCAGTAATCATACCTCTATCTAGTGTTCCCATTTCAAAAGGTATTAAGACCTTCTCTTTCGATATGAAGTTGTTATATGACCCCTTATTTTTGGCACACATGAAGAAATGGGTTCAGGATTTTTTTTTCCGTAATCGTGGGTCTGCCTCCCCTGCGGGGGTATGGGACGCCTTTAAGGCTAGTTTCAGAGGCGAGGTACTTAGTTTTGGTTGTTTGCTCAAAAATCATGCAAACAAAAGATGCGAGAACTTTTTACTCATCTGAAAAATGCTGAATTGGATTTGGCTACTCAGCTTCGGGAAGCAGATGATCCTAAAGTAAGTTTGGATAAACTTGCTCAGTGTAAAGCTAACATTAACCTTGTTTGGGCACAGGAGATCGCGCTAAAACACCATCTTTACAGGAGACAACTCTATGAATTTGGTGAATCCTCTGGGAGATTTCTGGCTCAAAGAATTCGAGCAAAAAATCAAGCTTCAATGATTAACGCTATGTATAATGCTCAGGGTTTATTAGTTCATGAACCACAGGCTATTATGAAGGCTTTCCATCATTTTTATTCCGACCTGTATGCCCAACCGAACACTGGAGACCTTCCCGCCGATCTCGGGCTTCCGGCTTTGAGATGGGAACAAGTGGATCCGGTGGATGTCGAAAGATTGGAAAGACCTGTAACATCTGAAGAAATTGAATTAGCATTATTCAAAATGCCCTCGGGCAAGGCTGCTGGGCCAGATTCTCTCCCGATCGAGGTTTACAAGGTATTTTTTTCTGAAGTTCGGGAAGATATGTTATGTGCTTTCGAGGCTGCCAGGCAGGGATTTCCCCCCTGTTCTTGGGATGAAGCACATATCGTTATTTTGCCTAAAAAAGGGAAGCCTACGGATCAACCAGGGTCTTACCGCCCGATCTCTTTGATCAATTGTGATGGGAAATTGTATGCTAAGCTTCTCGCTAACCGAATGGCTCCGCTTATCCCGGATTTGGTTTCACCTTTACAGACCGGGTTTGTTCTGGGCCGAGGTACCGTTGACCATGTTGGCCAGGTTGTTGCTCTCCTCGACGTCGCGCAGGTCAAATCTAGACCTCTGGGTCTCGCCCTGCTCGACGCCGAGAAGGCCTTCGACCGGGTCGCATGGCTGTTCCTCTGGGAAATAATGAAGCGTATGGGATTTGGTGCTGGTTTTATACGTGCTCTTCAGATATTCTATCGAGCCCCCACGGCTAGGATTTGCACAATGGGAATCAAATCGGAGGTGGTCAAGATCTGCAGGGGGACCCGTCGGGGATGTCCTTGCTCTCCTCTCCTTTTTGCTTTCTATATTAACCCCTTTGTGAAAATGCTCGAGTTGAATGCCCAAATTCCCCCTTTTGTAACTCAGAATCTGCCATATATTGTCCTTGCGTATGCAGACGATATTACGGTTATCACCTCTAATTTAGAGGTGGCTCTTCCAGTTATTGAACATCTTGCGGTTGTTTTTGGTAGATATTCAAGTTACAAATTAAATTCTACTAAGACTCAATGTCTTTGTTTGAATTTACCCACGGTTTCCGATCCTAGGGTAGTCGAAGAGGTGGTGTATCTTGGAATTAAGATCAGATCCAACCTGGATGATTTGGTTTCTGCTGATTGGAACGATATCTTGGACAAAACTAAATCCACGTTGGAATCTTGGCAGAGCTTATATCTTACACTTGTAGGTAGATCCAATCTTTTAAAAATGGTTATCCTTCCAAGAGTACTTTATTTTTTCCGTGCCGTCTCTTTATTAGTTTCCAAGTATCAGATCCAACAATTGCAATCCCTTTGTGAAAGATGCATTTGGGCTCCGGGGCGAATTCGGAGAGCTTCACGCTGGATGACACTACCATTTGATCGCGGGTGTTGGAGAATCCCCGATTTTGCGTTATATCAAATTTCTTGTTTACTCTTAAAGATGCGCATTTTGCTCACGGGGGAGGAGGTTAGCAATTTAGCAGAAGCGCCTTCAATCTATCAAATGGCGCTTGGTAGCTATGCCAAGAATTGTTTGCAAATTGAAATTGATGGTAGCTACTATAAGCGCACCCGTTTTAAGATACTTTCCTCTGCTTTTTCGGTTTGGAAAACTCTTAAAAAAATGTTTCATATCCCCAAATACACTATTTACACTCCTTTAATTGCCCCACATCTCCTGCCCTCTATTTTTTATGATTCAGTTGGTCGACAATGGTACTCCAAGGGGATTTTGCAGTTAGGGGCTTTCGTTTCTGCAAGGGGAACCTGTCTTTATTTTGATGAATTTAGAAAGAAATTTGATTTGGCCAACAATCAGTTTTTCAAACTTCTTCAGATCTGGGATTTTCTTCATAAACATACTTCTCAATTATTCTCTATCCGTATTATTGATGCTATAAGTTCTCAGTTACGAATTGGCTCTCTTTACCAGATATTATTGGATTCTAGAGTAGATGATTTGGATAAAATCAATTTGAAGTGGAGAACTTGGCTGGCCTCTCCTCTTATCAACGTTGTAGACTCTATCAGTATTGCTCGAATGACTTTGTACTCAGCCTCTTTAAAAGCTCAGCACCTTAAAACTTTGTTTAATTTATATCATACCCCTGCGGTTATTGGGAAATGGGGCAATTCCTGTAAATTTCCTAATTCAGCAGTTTGTTTTCGATGTAAAAGGGTCAATGCCGAGATATTACATGTTTTTTATTCTTGTCCCTCTCTACGATGCTTGTTCAATCAAATTGAAAGTTTTTTGTCTCAAATTCTAGGCAAACCGGTTTCTGTTTTTTCTAGCAGGATCTTATTAGGAATTGGAGGAGAGTTATCCGAGGGACAATGATTATTTAATTTTCGATATTTCTTGTTTATTGTTGCTGCAGTAACCAGACTTACTATTGCAACTGCTTGGTTGCAACCTGAGGCTCCGAGTTTTGATCAATGGCGGGCCAAATTATTCGACCTGTATAATTTAGAAATCAGTATGTATAGGCTTAAAAAAACCACGCAAAAAGAAATTTGGCATTGCTATTTGGCAACCGCTTATTGATCATTTATCTGACTAAAATCTGTTTTTGTAAAATTCAGTTTTGTTTTCTTTTTGTGGATTTCTGTGGAACATTAATAAAAATATTATTTAAAAAAAAAAAATTAAACTGCAAATTCTCTACTGTGCTATATTGAGGGGTGGTAACAGAATAGCTGCTGTGCTGTATTGAGCATTCATTACTGGGACTACGCGGCTGTGCTTCCAAGATGATTGGTAGCTGCAAATTTGTCTCTGTGCTACATTGGGGAGTACACTGCTTTGCTTCACTGAGGTGTGGTAACAGAATGCACTCTTGTGCTTTGAGTTTTGATAACCGGGAATATGCTGCAGTGCTAATTTGAGGAATGGTAACTGGGAGTACGCTGCTGTACTTAATTGAAGAGTGGTATGGACTATGAGGGGGGTAACTGGAAGTATGCTGCTGTCCTTCACTGAGGTGTGTAACTGAATATGTTGTTATGCTTTATTGAGCGTTGGTAACAGGGAATAAGCTGCTGTACATCATTGATTTTTTTGTAAATGCGAATTTGCCGCTGTGCTACATTGAGGAGTAGTAACTGGGATTACACTGCTTTACTTTACTGAGGTGTGGTAACCGAATACGCTGCTGTGCTCTGCTGAGCGTTGGTTACTGAGAATAAGCTGCTGTGCTTCATTGATGATTAGTAACGATAAAAATGCTACTGTGCTACATTTAGGGGTGATAACTGGGAGTACTCTGCTGTGTTTAACTTGGGTGTGGTTCCAGAATACACTGCTGTGCTTTAGTGACCATTTGCAACTGTGCTATATTGAGGGGTGGTAACTGGGAGTATGCTGCTGTGCTTCATTGAGATGTGGTAAGAGGTTACACTGCCGTGCTTTTTTGCAGCCTGGTAACAGGGAATACGCTGCTGTGCTTCATTAATGTTTGGTAACTGCGAATTGCCCACTGTGCTACATTGAGGAGTAGTAACTGGGAGTACACTGCTTTGCTTCAGTAATTTGTGGTAACAGAATATGCTGCTGTGCTGTATTGAGCGTGTGCTTCATTGTTTTTTTTCCTCAATATGTATTTTTATTGACCTTTACATATACATTCTACATTCCGCACTGCTCATTTCCACATTTATCATGATCACCTCTGCAGTTAAGGCATTACAAATGTTGCTGAAATCGTTTCATAATTTCCCTGTAACATTTTGAAGAAGGCTATCATTAATAGGTCGTTTTTTAATCTATTGAACTCACTCCATCCCTTGTGGTGACTAGTCTTCAACATCATTTCTCCTACCTGCCTTTTCAGCAGTGCAGTGTATTCCCAAGTATGTCAGGGTATTTATGTTTGTGCGGTAGACACGTCGCCATTAAACAGTCCTATATAACAAACAATTAACTTAGGGTAAATGATAATAAACCAACTAAACCACTATGCTTACATAGTACGGGTTAGGGTGCAATTACGCATCTGGGTAGTTTTATGGGAGGGCAGGACAGAGGGGGTCTATTGTCTAGGGGTTCAAGTCATGGAGGGCTAATCCGGAGACAGAACTCTGCTGTCTGCTTGACATCAACCCTCTTCCAGTAGCTAACAATGAGAAACATGGTGACCACTTCTGTTTACCGTATCTGATAGGGTCAGCAAGATTCCATCGGGTGCTGTCCTGTTGTTCTCCCGTTCTAATCTATAGCTACCTCATCGTTGTCAGTCGTACTACCGGGCGAGTTTAGATATTCCCAGGCATGTAAGGTATCCCCCATTGTGCGTAGTCGTAGTCCCCTCATCTCTTCTCTTCGCAGTGCTCTCTCCTCAGCCCCAGTTCAGCTAGTCACCTCCCGTTTCCAAACTTTCAGTTGTGGCCCTGTAGGTAGCTTCCATTTTATCGCTATACATCTTTAGGCTAATGCAAGCGTTAAGTCTGCAAAACCTGTTACCCACCTTACGCTTATGTGAATGGGGGAAGAGTCCCATCAGGCATTTCTCCGCCATGGGGTCAAGTGTACTCCCTAGGGTTTTATTAAGCCTAGAGAGTACCTCTTGCCAAAAAGTTTATATGATCACACAATGCCAGGTCATGTGCATGTAATCTGCATCTTCCTGGACACATCCCAGACATCTCCTCCGCTCCCCTGCAAAGGCAGCGAAAACCATGTGTGGTGTAAGGTAGGTTATATTAATATAATTAGATTGGATGTATTTCAGCCGTGTATTTCTTGATGACCTCTTAGGGGACTCGGGACCCTGTTCCATTCTTTATCGGTCAGTTCCCTATCCATGGCTCCCTCCCATTTCCCCCGCAACTTCAATGGTGGGACCAGGGAGGCCTCACATAAGGATACATAAAACCATTTGACCTGGTGCCCAGCTGTTCCCAGGGTGATCAATGAGTGCAACTCCCCATGTGTTTGCTTCTCTGTTCTAGTCAGGCCCCAAATACTTGCAGTAGCATCTCGTACATAAGGAATTGGCCCAGCGGCAGCCCAGAGCCTTCCATCAGTTCTGCGAAGGGGAGAGAAGTCTTCTCTTGGTAAGAGTCCCCCACTGTCTCGAGTCCCACTTCTGTACAGGGTAACATTTGCTCTCCGGTAATAATCGTCTGCTGCTCTCCCTGTATTGTTATCCCTCTAATGGCAATTCTGGGGAATATTTCGGGACGTCAGGTAGTTTTTTAAATGGCACGTTTCCAGCACTGTAGCGCTGTGGTCTGCAGAATTGAATTGTAGGGAACCTTGGTGATGTGATCCAAGATTTTGGCCAGCAAGAATCTAGGGTTTTGGTTTGGTTCTGTCAAGAAAGTCCCTTCTCTGTTCACTCCTTGCAGCCCTTGTGCGTAACATTGCTGTTGGGCAGCCAGCTGATAAAGATCAAAATCCTGCACTCCCAAGCCTCCTTCCGCAATAGGCCGATGCATAATATAGAGCGACCCACTCCCCCTCCCATTGCCCCAAATTAAGTCTCTCGTCAGGGAGTCCTGGTTACAAAACCATCCCGAGGGCATTAATCCTGGCTAGTTATCAAAATAACATTACAGACGGGGGGAGGACGACAATTTTAATTAAGGAGACTCTTGCCATAATAGGTAGTCTTAGTGTAGGCCAAAACTTCACATTAGATCGAAGCGATCTAAGCGCTTAAACTAAATTTCCTTCAGGTCCCCCAGTGAGTGGAAAATCTGGATGCCCAGGGGTTTAAATGTGTCTGATGCCCATTTAAGATCGGCGGGTAGGTAGGGGGCCTGACCCGTTGTCCAGCCACATGCAGCAGGTATGGTTTGTGTTTATTGACCCGTAAACCCGACAGTCTCCCAGAGTCGGAGAGCTGTCTCTGTGGCTTATACGGCATCACACAAGTAGATTGATCAATCATCCGCGTAAAGAGATGGTGTATGTTCTCCCATCTATAGTTAGTCCATTTCCCTCCCCTCCTTGACGGAATAGTTCAGCTAGGGGCTCTATCGCCAGTGGACATCCTTGTCTAGTGCCCCGTGCCACTCGGTATTGTGGTGAGATGTTCTTACCCATCTCAACCCTCGCCGTGGGGCACGTATACAATAATTTCACCCATTTCACCCATTCTTCTCCTAACTCCAGGCGCCTCATGACCTCCAATAGATAGTTCCAGCTCACAGTGTCAAAGGCCTTCTCTAAGTCAACCGACAGAATGGTGGCCTGCTGCAGGTTCCCTGCCTCTGGATGGTAAAGAACAGAGTACGGTCTACGTAGATTATACGAGGTGCTACGGGAGGGGATGAAACTATTTTGAAATGCATGGATTAGGCTCTTCATATATGGGAGTAACGTGAGCGCCAGTACTATGCTAAGTATTTTAAAACCAGTATTGAGAGAGGCCTATATTCCTTCACCCTGGTGTCTGGGCCACAGTTTTAGGGAGTGGGATCACCAATGCATCCCGCGTCGTTTCCGTCGGGTGGCCTAGCTGTATTGCCTCTGCATACATTTAACCAGTCTCGGGTTAGTTCGGACTCATATTTCCTGTAAAATTCTGCAGGAAGGCCATCCGGGCTGGGGGTTTTCCTGAACCTCCTGCAGAGTCACAGCTTCCCCCTACTCCTCCTCATTGTCTTCCAGGGTGCGGAGAGTCAACGGGCTTAAGAAAGCACAGAGACTGTCACAGGAGGCCCCAGGTGGGTCAGCATAGAGGGTCTCATAATAGGTGCAAAATAACTCGTTTATCCCTTCTGGGTCATATACAGTCTGTCTATCTGTAGTCTGTACGTGCAGAATTGGAGTTCCTCGGATTTCCGGTTTAATCAACCAGGCCAACAACCAACCAGTCTTTCCCTCCTCCTCTTGTACCCTGACCATGTATGTTCTATAATCCTATGACCTTATTCTTTCCAAAGTATCATTATACAGGGCACGCGCATCTAGGTCTATGTATGGGCCCATGTGTCTTCCCCTTGAATGTTATCTAATGCTCGCATTTCCCTTTCATTAGATAACATTTCTCGGTGGAGTTCTCTATGCACCCCTACAGAGTGCCTCATGGAGTGGCCTCGCACCATCACCCTAAACGCCTCACACTCTATCAATACTGAGGAGGTAGAGTGTTAGTTTTCAACAAAGGACCTATCAACAAGAGAGCAGGGCAGCTCCGAAAGGTACATCCTCCAGGGTCAGGGGATTAAGCCGCCATGTAGGGATTGGGGGTCTGCCCCCATGTGGTAGGTACGTCTGCAACAAGGGGCTGTGATCAAAAAAGGTGTGTCCTAGGTACTCCATGTTGGTAATAAAACCAGTGAGGGCAGGTGAACCCCAAAAGGCATCTTATTGTGTATGAAGTTGATTCATTGGAGAATAACAGGAGTATTCCGGAATCCCGCAAGTTGATCCTCCAAATGACCGTTAATCCCCAATGAGTCATCTATTCCTGTAGTCCGGCTGCCACTCAATAAGTCGGAGACCCAGGTATGGGGGGATGAGATTCATCCAATATCACATCACTCCATTAAAGTCTCCACATATCACCTGGCCCACCATCATGTCCGCTATGTCAGTGGAAAAGTCGGTCATAAAGGTCTTTATTGGGTGCATACATGCAACTCAACATGTCTCGTCCTCTTAGTCTCCACGTTTTAAAGACACATCTGCCCTCTTTATGTATTACTGACTGTGTTAAGTCGAAAGGCACCCCGGTCTGATCCAAATTGATGCCCATCAGACATACGCTGAGAAAGAGGTGGCATAGACCTGTCCTCTCAAGCGTCTGTGAAGGTTTCCTACTTTTGCTTTGAACAGATACGTCTCCTGTAGGAGAGCTATTTGCACCCTGTCTCTTCAGATAGTTATGTATATTATGACGCTTCGACATGAAACCCATCCCCCTAATGTTCCACGTAAGGAACTTCAGTGACTCCATCTTAAGATGTGTGGTCTATCCCCTCTCCCACCTCTTCCCATCCCACCCTCAGCTACACGCGAAAAAGCTAAGTGGCAATCCCCCGTTTGCACCATGAACAAGCCAAGTCTTTGCCCCTCAAAAAAGGGGAAATAAAAAAATAAACCAAAGGTCCCAACATTGACCAACTCCCCAGAACAGTGTGGCAACGGCCACATGCCCAAACCCTTCATATATCTCCGAAAAACTAAGCAAGGCCCAAACCAGCTAGGGTAAGGTCCCTTAGGGGGGTCATGCCTTCACTCCGTGTCTCACAGAGGTGTTTAAGGTGCAGGATGTTATGCAATGCACCGACCTCTATAGCAGTCCAACCTGGTCAGCCCAATGTTCCAAACCAGCGTAACTCTGCCGCCTCCAGGGGAGGGGGGGGGGGAAGAGTCAGGGCATGCGCTACTTCCCCATAGCCATATCTATATAATCTCATCTGCAGTGTTAGGGGTTACCTGTGGCATATTAAGGCTATCACCCTTGGAAGAATCTGAGTCTGAGCATTTCGAGCACCTCACAGAGTGCTACCCCACTTCCCATGGAGACCCCCCCCCCTTTGCGCACTTTCGCAGCCACCGCGCTCTCGTTCCGTTTGGGAAGGACTACTTCTTTGATATATTCCGCACAGTTCGTCTCTTAGATCGCTTACCGGACCTCTGGCTCTGGCGCATTGGGCCTGCCCCAGTGCCACCTGGGGAGTTTCAGTTTTGTATGTTTCCAACCATTCCCACGCCGCTTGAGGGTCCTCGCAGAAATTAGTTTTACCATCCAAGGCTATGCGAAGCCGAGCTGGAAAGATGAGAATATTGAAGGCATTCATCTCTCAAAGCTTTCTTAACCTCCAAGAAAGAAGCAGGTTTTCTCTGAACCTCAAGGGTGTAATCAGGGAATATAGAAACTTTGCCATTATTCACCTCAAAAGGACCATCTGAGCGTGCCCTGTTCAACAGTATATCCTTGTCTCTATAATGTAGGAGCCAGGCCACTACAGGCCTTGGAGGTCGGCCCGGGGCTGGCGGACACGCCGGAACACGATGCGCACCGTCAAGGGTATAGAACTGTGCCAGGCCCTCTGGCGCAACAACAGTGTGGCGCCAGGGTTCCAAGTAAGCCATCATGTTACCATTTTTGACCCTTTCAGGCAGGCCCAAAATATGAATATTGTTTCTCTGGTTGCGCCCTTCTCCATTCTCTGCCCTGCGTTCCAGTGTCTGGACTCTGTCCGTAAGTTCCTCCACTTGACTGGTCAGTGCTTGGTGCGCCAGGGATAACTCTTCTTGAGTCGTCTCCACCATTTTTACCCTTTTATTAAGTTTATGGTGTTCTGCGCATAGAAGGCCCAGCCCCTACGATACCGTACTTATATCTTGGTGCAGTGTCTCCTTGGTGTCGGATAGCGCCTCCAGGATTTTAGCTAGCTGCCGTTATATGGGATCCTCGAGCTGCTGTGCCCTCAAAGTGCTCTGAGCTTGTTCTCTGGAATCCTCATCTATTTCAGGGGGTAGCCTCCGCTGTTTTCGTTCTATCCTTGCCCATCTTCTCGATCTTGACAATATCAATTTAAAACGTCACTGGGGAGTCTTGTAGCAGTCTCCTACAGTTGCACTTGCTTCTGTGCCCTAGGTGTATACCGCCCATCACGTTTAGGGGGCCGTTGGCAGTGGGTAGTCACAGATCACTTACTGCACAATAGTTTCACTGCTTTCTTCCCTGCCCTTGTGCGGCCCCTGTGTCTCAGATGTCAAGTCTCTCCCAGGTGGCAGCCCCACACGTCACCACTACTCCTCTCCAGCAAAGCACTTTGCCCATGTCTATGGGCCGCAATGAAAACTCCCGACATGGAGGGTCAATCACCTCACACAGCAGTCACCTTGTCTCTGCTCAGGGCTGCCTTTGTCACACCGATGTGTCCTCCGACCGTTCCAGTCACTCAGGCCTAGGGACTCTCCAGGTCACCGCCCTCAAAGCCCCACGAGTACAGGCCCTTCCCATAAGCACTGGTCAAAACAAGTCTAACATCAAAGGGGCCCTCAAAGGTGGTCTTCCTTGGCGGGTCTGCTCCATCGATTATGTTGTAGGGCCCAATAGCGCCCAGTCCGCCTCTCCAGAGGTGTAGCCCTAGCCAAAGGGCCTCTCCGCTTTCCTGTTTCCAAGCTTCAGCCCAGGCCTGGCCTCACATACACCTGTTTCCCTTTGGGCCGCCCCCTGTGTCGGTCAACTGCCGCAGACTCGCTATGTATGTGACCCCTCAGCGGTGGTGACAGGGGGAGCTCCCATCTGCAAGTCGGGTAGGACAGCCTTCTAGGGCCGCACTCGGCTCCGCTAGGCTCCGAGTCTGGGTCTCTGTAGGAGTCAGCAGTCCCCTCCACCTGTGAGTCGGGTAGAGCAGCCTTCCAGGTCCACTCTCTGCTCCGCTAGGCTCTCCGCATCCGGGCCCAGCATACACCTGGCTCTGAACAACTCCCAGCTGCCTGCGCACACTGCCTGAGTCACAGTGCCACCTGCTCTCCCGGGCTCGCGTAGCACTCACCGCGCCACCTTGGGTCTGTAGCAGTTGGACATGTGCCTCCGCAGGGCCAGCCCCTGTTTCTCTGGTGCTCTGGTTTCCGCAACCGAAGGAAGTCGCCACTGCAATCGTTGCCCTGCCCCCAGCCTCGCACTCTTCACTGCAGTCGGCTGCTGCCCAGCCCAGCCCAGCCTTTGCCCGAGTTCAGGTGCTTCTTAGCGGTTCAGCTGTCTTGCCGCCATGGGTCCCCGCAGTAGTCCCAATCCCCTCCAGAGTCAGCACACACTTATCCAAGTTCATCTGGCATCCGGTTGCCTCATATTTGGCCAGATAATTATCGGGGAGTAAAAATTCGCTACTGTGCTATATTGAGGGGTGGTAAATGGAAGTACGCTGTTGTGCTTCACTGAGGTGTTATAACAGAATACGCTGCTGTGTTGTATTATGCGTTGGTTCCTGCAAATTCGCTACTGTGCTACATTGAGGGGTGGTAACTGGGAGTACACACTCAGGCATCAGAGGCATAAGGCTGGACGGTCAGATTGTTGAGGTTCAAGTTCAGCACCTTACGGGCCTCTGTCATGGAGTGCAATTGGTGGAGCTTCCCTTCATGATGGAAAATGAGATGGAACGGGTGCCCCCAGGAATAGGATATGCTCATTGACCGGAGGTGGTTAGTCACGGGGCGTCAGTCTCTTCTCTTTTGAAGGGTACTAGCTGCTAGGTCTTGGAAGAGCTGTGATGTGTGCTCACGGAAACGAAGAGGTTGCCTGGAATGGGCTGCCTTGAGAATCCCCTCTTTCACCCTAAAGTCGTGTACGCACACCAGAATGTTTGCAATTGGGCGATTTAGTTGTCGGCAGGAGCCCACTCGATATCGGTTGATCTTGACTGAGGATTCCGCCTCCGGGTTCAGAACTGCCCGGAAGAGCTCTTGAACAAATCCCTCCAGATCTTCCCCTTGCGTACCAGTAGGGTTCATTAGTCTGCCTCGACCGGTTCTCCAAGTCTCCGGAGTGTGACTGGAGGTCCAGTTGCTGACCCTGCAGACGTAGGATTTCCTGTTGAAGTGCAGCAATCTCTTCCTCTCTGACAGTTGGCTGCGGGGGGCCCTTTTGTGCATGCGGATGGGGTCAGTGCACCACTACGGACCCTGTAATCGTTCGACCAGCCCCTGCAGCGGCCTCCACTCCTCACCGGCTCGGGGCCCGAAGGAAAGCCAGAGGTCGCCCCTCTTCTCAGCGACAGGTGGATAGGTCGCCCTCCGCTCCCATCATTGGGCGCATCAACGTCCCTCCCCCTCCGGTAGAGGGTCAAGGTGCTGCTGGCCTTTATCAAGTGTTTGTAATGGGGAATATGGTGCTGTTCTTCATTAATGATTGTTAACTGCAAATTTGCCACTGTGCTACATTGAGGAGTAGTACCTGGGAGTACACTGCTTTGCTTTACTCAGGTTTGGTAACTGAATACGCTGCTGTGCTGTATTGTACAATACTTATAACAATGTCTCAGCAGGAATTATTGGATTCTTTGCAATTGTATGCACAAAACATTACAAACCACAAAGCAAGTAAAAAGAGGCTTCAAACAATTTGATTAATGCGTCCTTAGGCGTCATGTATTTGGAGAAGATTAATGAAAAATATATACAAATTGCAACAGCACTATTTGGTATAGATACCAAAAACAACCCTAAAGAAGAAAGTGTACAATGTGCTCGTGACAATGGAGTGACGGCGCAAGTGACAACGTGAAAGAAACCATAGCAAAATGGCGCAAAACAGTAATTACAAGATATGTACAAGATGAAAGGTTCAAAACATCCAATTTTTCAAATTGTTCTTTTGATATTTTTCAGAATTATTTCAGAGAACCAAAAATTAGAGGGCGCCAGAAGGAGTTAAGGCTGATGGCTGTGCTGTATTGAGCGTTCATTATTGGGAATACACTGCTGTGCTTCATTGATGATTGGTAACTGTGAATTGGCCACTGTGCTACACTGAGGAACTGTAACTGGGAGTACACTGCTTTCCTTTACTGAGTTGTGGTAACATAATATGCTGCTGTGCTTTATTGAGCGTTGGTTACTAGGAATAAGAGTTTGTACTTCATTGTTGATTATTAACTATAAAAATGCTACTGTGCTGAGGCAAGATGTCGGATGTGTGACTGCTGTGAGAGCCGTTAACCTCACCAATGAGAAGACAACATGAAATGAACCTGAAAGAGTAAAACACCCGGAAGAGACTGAATACCGGATGAGGCCGGATCAAGGGACCGGAGCATTGTTAGCCAGCGCAGTAAAATAAATTCTTCTTAGAACCAGGAGGAAAGTTTACCTGTGGACCTGGGGTAGTTTACAGCTTCTGGCGCCAACATGGAAGAACACGACGGTCTTGGCTCTGCAGAATGCACCCCAAACCGAAATCATCAATGAAGGAAGCTGGAGGAGCGAAGGGGATGCCCCCAGCCTGGAAGATGACTACTGAGGGGAAGAGCGTGGATGCTAACCACTCTGCTGGCCGGGAAGGAGAGGGGATCAACGGCAGGACGCTCATCAGTGAGCAGCGCCTGTCAACGTGGCAACCAGGCCCAAACAGCAGACTGTGCCTGGGATGTTTGCCGGCCGCGGACTCAGCGGCAACCAGACAAAACCAACAAGCAAAGGCAAAATCAATGCTAAAGCTCCCAAAATGGCTAAAGAACTGGAGAGCGCTGAAGGGCATGCAGCTGGTACAACGACAAACTAAGGTAGGCTGACCCTTAAGGCACTACAAAAGGAAATTACCGATGTTAAAAAGCATAAATTGACTGGCATGAGTAATGTAAATTTGGGGCCAGATACTGGTGTTGAGATGGGAGAGGAAGCTAATCGGGGGACGCAAGTAAATACTCCTTTCCAAGGAGAACAGGTTACTCTGAGCTCCCAAGAGCCAAATACTTCAGATATTGCCCAAGCATCTGGCAAGATTACAGGGACTCCAGAGGGAGATGCATTTTATTCTCTTACAGACGAGTCTGAACTCACCAATACTAGGGAAATCGGGGGCACAGATGCAGAGGTCACAGGAGAGTGCAGTGGCAGCCCTCCTGTAAGACTTGATGCACAGAGACGCATACCCAAGCGCACAGAAAGGAGAAGCACTAGGGGTAAAAGCAAGGGCTTGGACTCTGATCACAGCCAGTCAAGTCAGCTAAAGTGGAATTACTCCACCACTCACTTTGGGATGGAGACCGTTGAGACAGAGGAGAATGGAGTACAACTCAATGCCTCAAAACTGTTTACGGAACACAAAACTAATACAGAATCCCCTCCATCCTTGGGACTAATTTACTCGACACTCAAACAGATGCAAATAGAAGCTCGTCAAGATTATAAGAGGGTTCATATGGCAACAAAGAAACTCCAGGGGGCCATCCGCAAAGTTAACAAAACTTGCTCAGAAATTGCCTAACATACAACAGCGCTAGAGGAACGAATTGAGGCACTTGGGGCTGAGGATACAGGACAGAAAAATGCGGCAAATGATGCCAGAATGACGGACGTATTATGGAAAATGGAAGATTTCGAAAATCATCAATGGCGAAATAATTTGAGGCTACTGGGCATTGAACAGAACGCAGAAGGGGATGATCTACTCAGATTTGTTCTTAGACTATTTAAGGGGGCATTTCCAGAACTTGCACACTGGAACTGGGAAAATGAGGTGCAGAGGGTACACAGATTCCCTATGATGATGAAAAAGGGAGTGGGGCAGAATGAAAAACCTAGAGCTATCCTCCTATTTTTTTGAAATTTTCTTTTGCATCTGGCATTTTTTGAAAAAGCCAGACCCGATGACAGGCGGTCAGCTGAAGGGCACTTGTTTTTTTTAAGACCGAATATTTGTCACACTATGGTGGAAAGGAGATGGAGGCTCTGTCAGTTAATCACCCCTTTTCAGAAACTGGGTTGCAAAGTTTTTTTTAATGAACCCCGCCCGACTCAAGGTCATTTTTAAAGGCACAACCAGGGTGTTTACCTCAGAGATACAAGCCCAGGAGTATATACTGGAAATCTCGTAGATAGGATAACAATGCAATGGCGATGGTCTGTTACTTTTTGCAGGGTGTTTGGGGATGATATAAGGATGCTCTTTTTTTTCTTATTGGTAGAGACTTTCTCTGGTCCTTCTTTTTCATTGGTGGATTCTTTGCTTTTCTTATCAACTAAATTCAGAGGGAGAGCGGCTAGGGACACAGCAGGATACAGGAGGCATCACAAGGGTCCATGGACCTTTCTTGCCTTTTTGAGGGGGCATGGGAGGGTGGGGGGTGATCCAAAGGAAGAGTTTTGTAGTTATGTCAATTTTGGCAAGTTTGTGGAAAGTGATTTGGGTGCGCAAATTGGATATGCAGTATGTCGGAAATCGAACCTTCTTGATTAATGGGCAAACTTAGAATAGCATCCATCAACATCTGTGGCTTAAATAATCCCCCCAAAAAATGGAGGGTTAGTGTGGATGTCAAATTCTTGAATGCTGATATCATCTGCCTTCAGGAGAGACACATCGAATCAAGCAGATGGGAGGTTTTAGAGTAGGCTGGCTATCAATTGATTTCCAGCACTACACAAGGAACAAAGAAAAGAGGGGTGGCAGTTATGGCTCGGAAAGGAATAGCTAGGTTTCCACTTACTAGTTCGGATAAACTGGGGAGATAGGTAATCATCCAATGCTGCCTAGAAAATAACATGTTTACATTGCGTTCGGTTTATGGTTCGGTTCTCGATGATCCGGCATTGTTAAAATGGCTTAATGTGGAGTTACTTGGCTGGCCACTTCCTCTAATAATCTGTGGGGACTTTAATATTAATATGAATTGTCAAACAATTAAACGGGATGGGGTATCAAGGTCGTAAACCTAAAGTGTTTAGATCTCTGTCGCAACTAAGCCTGCTCAATGGGTTGACTGCTTGGGTAATGCAAGAACCGAACAACCCAGGGTTTACGTATTTTTCCGCACCACATCAAATACATGCAAGATTGGATTACTTTTTTGTATCGCAGGAGTTGGTGCAGTGCTACAAAATATATGAATATATCCTAGAGTCCTGTCCGATCACAATCCCTTGGTGTTGGAAATAAGCATTCACACTAAACCCTCCCTGGCGACACGATGGATGTTTAATAGGCCCTTACTTAGCGTGGAGGGTTTTGTACCGCACATGAAGGTATGGATTCCTAGGTTTATCGAAGAGAATCTGCAGAGCGCTAACATTCATGTAGCCTGGGACGCTTTTAAAGCTGGTATTAGGGGGAAGCGTCTGAGTATAGCTGGGTGAGTCAAAAAAAGAAGAAACTTCTACAAGCGCCATATGCGGAATTGGTAATGGCTGAAACACTATTGATAGAAACTATTGCTGATAGGGGAGACTTCGTGACAGCACATTCAAGGGTATTGGTTGCAAAGTCAGCAATTACAGAGATTTCAACCAAGAAACCCGCAGGAAGATTTATGGCCTGGCATAGTAAGGTATATGAGAGCAATGAAAACTTAGTCCGTATGTTAGCAGTTCGCATAGGGAAAAGGTAGTCCAGACTCGATATGCCATAATTAGAGACCCAAGCAGTGGTATAGTCACCGGACCAGCAGCAGTTTGCTCCGCGTTCCAAAAATGTAATCATAAGCTATATACAGAGGATACCCAAGCAGAGGATATAGTAGTAAAATAATATTTGAATGGCCTGTTTGTGGAGCAGCTCTCCCCTGAGAAGAGAGAAAGCCTAGAGGCACCTATAAAGGAAGAGGAAGTTAGAAAGGCGATCGAATCCACACCATCAGGCTGGCTGGCAAGGACCTAATATCGGGGGAATTCTATAGGAAATTCACTCCATATCTATTGAAATTTATGCTAGAGATATTTTTAAGGGCACAATCGGGAGGAGGCTCCCGAATCCTGGAAGTTGGATGACAGTCGTGTTTCAAAAAAAAGGTAAACCCATCAGTCAATTGGGTTCATACTGACCAATTATGCTGGTCAATAGTGATACTAAGATTAATGCTAAAATCTTAGCTAGTCGACTAGCTATAATCATCAAGAAGCTGGTTTCTCCTTTGCAACATGGATTTGTCCCTGGACAGGGCACAACTGATCATATACGTAGTACTATAGCCCTATTAGATTCTTCCAAGGTCATCGGAGACCCTATGGCTTTAATATTATTAGATGCAGAAAAAGCTTTCGATAGGGTCTCCTAGCCTTTTCTGTAGGCAAAAATGGATAGAAGAGGCTTAGGTAAATGGTTTATTAGTGCTACTCAGATAATATACCAGCAACCTACTGCTAGAATAGACATGATGGGTTGCATGTCTGATATAATCAAGATCTCACATGGCACGCAGCAGGGCTGTCCCTGCTCCCCCCCTTTTATTCGCCCTACACATCGATCCATTAATTGAGAAGATAGAAGGGAATGAATGAATGAATTCAGGCAATACACACCAAAGGAGGGAACACTAAGATCTTAGCCTTTGCAGATATCATTGCCATAATTACACCCAGCCCTCGGGATGCTTTTTGGGAAATAGAGAGGCAAGCTATTTTGGCGATACCTCAGGGTACCAGCTCAACTATAGTAAAACATGAATTGTGATGAATGATAAGGTAGATCTAGAGGATGAAAGGGTAACCCCCGAATGCTAGATATCTTGGGGTTGAGATTACAGCCAATGTAGAGAAAATTGGCGAACTCAATTTGGGACCACTGCTGCAGAAATTCAAAACAGATTTTGCTAGAATAAATCTACAACTCACTATTAGGCAGAAGTAACGTTATTAAAATGATGATCTTCCCAAAAATCTGATATTTATTTAGAGCAATCCCTGTCAAAATTGATAAATCTTGGTTTCTAGCTTTAAACCCGCTCATTTCCAGGTTCCTACGGGCCGGACAACGCCCTTGAAGAGCCTTAAAATATATTACTCTTCCAAGAGCCCAGGGGGGCTGGACGGTCCCAAACTTCCAACTGTACTATTGCGCTGCAACCATCCAGCAGATGGCCGGGCTGTTGGGAAGGGATAAGAGTGAACTGATGAAGGAGCCAACTGTCTCTATATAAACCAATTAATATATGGGTCTGAAGCTCGAGACTGCCTTATGTGCCATATTGATTTAGCTTATTTCAGGAGGGTTAAATTTAAGATAATGTTTGGGTGGTTTTAGGGTTTGGACTGCACTTCGAAAGAAACTGAGTCTCAAAAGAGTCCACAGATATACCCCCTTGGCTAACAACAATTAACTCCCAGCTATATTGCAAGATGGCTATATGAAATGAGGAGAGGGGAGTGAGGAAAATAGGGGATTTAATGGAAGAAAGGACTATGTATTCCTTTGATACAATCGATGAAAAATACGAGATGGCGAACAATCCATTTTTTAAAAATATCTACAAATAAGGGAGTTCCTGGTTAGGAAATCAGGGGGAACAATTGGTTTTTCTAAGGTCCCTCTGCTGGACATTTTACTGGGTGCCCAGACAATTTTGGCTATCATATATATAAATTATTGAATAAAGAAATGGGAGATGATTTAATAAAACACACAAATCGCTGGCAGGACCTCTTGCAAGCAGGGATCGGAGAATGCAAGGACTCGCTCCTCTTGAGCCAGTCAGCATTTATCTAGGCTAACCTTCAGGTACAATGTTTCAAAACCTGGCTCAATTTATATATTAAACATGCACGCATATCCGTGTGAGGGTTAGGGGTCCTCGGGCCTGCACTGTCCACGGTGCGGATATCTAGCTGCTGACAGTGTTCACATGTTCGCCACATGTCCCAAACTCGATTCTCTCAAAACCGAGATTGCTAGATGGCTAAGAAACATGCTTGGATTTGGGCTGAATCTACCCGCCCCCCAGGTGATAATCCTCGGGGTGAGTAATCTGGATATGGTCTGGCCGGGCCGATCTAGATTTTTGCGTTTACGGCTTTGACTGTACTTAGGCTTTGTCTCGCTACTATTTGGTTAGACCACAAACCTCCTCCGTACATTATTGACTTGGTAAACTCCTCGCATTATATCACTGGGAGATTTCAGTGTACAAACAGATGGGGCATAGGGCTTTAAATAAAGGATCCAAAATTTGGGTCCCATTAAGCAGATGGATCAATGGGGAGGAGGGATCTATGGAATACAGTTTGGGGGTAATGGAGCAATGCAATGTACATATAATCATATTGCCCTATTAGTTTGCTGACCGCTTTGATTTTTGTGGTTTTACCTAAATCAAAGTGGTCAATGAAAAATTGCCAAGTTTAATTGCCTTTTGGATCAGGGGGATGGTGGGAGGGACCGTGCATGGAAACGTGGGATGGATGCAACCAATGTATCTTCTTTTGTTGAATTTATGTCTAAAACGGATAACTGTGAATAGTCTGCAGTGTTTCACTGAGGTGTGGTAACCGAATACGCTGCTGTGCTTTGAGCGTTGGTAACCGGGTATATTCTGCTGTGCTTCATTGACGATTTGGAACTGTGATTTCACTACTGTGGTATTTTGAGGGGTGGTAACTGGGACTACACTGCTGTACTTCATGGAAGAGTGATACAGACTATAAAGGGGGTAACTGGGAGTACGCTGTTGTCCAACACTGAGGTGAGGTAACAGAATACGCTGCTATGCTTTATTGAGTGTTGATAACAAGAAATATGCTGCTGTGCTTCATTTACAATTTGTAAATACAATCTCACTACTGTGCTATATTGAGGGGGGTAACGGAGTATGCTGCTGTCCTTCACTGAGGTGTGGTAACAGAATATGCTGCTGTGCTTCACTGAGCTGTGGTAACAGAATACGCTGTTGTGTTGTATTGAACGTACGTTACTAGGAATACGCTGCTGTGGTTTATCAGCGACTGGTAACTGTAAATTTGCAACTTTATTACAATGATGGGTGGTAACTCAAGTATGCTGCTGTGCATCTTCGAGGTGTGATAACTGGTGTGATCTGCTGTGCTTAATTGGGTTGGTAACAGAGTACATATTTTTAAGATTCAGGTGTCGTAACTGGGATTATGCTGGTCTGCTTCGAGGGATGTTAACTGGGAGTACGCTGTGCTTCATTGATTGGTGAGTGCAAATTGGCCACTGTGCTACATTGAGGAGTAGTGACTGGGAGTACACTGCTTTGCTTTAGTGAGTTGTAGTAACAAAATACGCTGCTGTGCTGTATTGAACGTTAATGGGAATACGCTGCTGTGCTTCATTGATAATTGGTAACTGCAAATTCGCTACTGTGCATCATTGTGGGGTGGTAACTGGGAGTAATCTACTGTGTACCACTGTGGTGTGACAATACGCTGCTGTGCTTTGAGTGTTGGTAACTAGGAATACGCTGCTACGCTTCATTGACTATTTGCAACTGTGAATTTGATTCTGTGCTATATTGAGGGGTGGTTACTGGGAGTGCGCTGCTCTGCTTCATTGAGGTGTGGTTTCAGAATACGCTGATGTGCTATATTGAGCGTTGGTTACTAAGAATTAGCTGCTGTGCTTTATTGAATGATTAGTAACTATAAAAATGCTACTGTGCTACATTGAGTGGTGATAACTGTGAGTACTCTGCTTTATGGAGGTGTGGTAACTGAATACACTGCTGTGCTTTATTGAGCATTGGTAACAGGGAATACACAGCTGTGCTTCATTGGCAATTTGTAACCGCAAATTCGCTACTGTGGTATATTGAGGGGGGGTAACTGGGATTTCGCTGTTGTACTTCATTCAAGAATGGTAAGGACTGAGGGGGTAACTGGGAGTACTCTGCTGTCCTTCACTGAAGTGTGTTAACAGAATACGCTGTTGTGCTTTATTGACCTTTGCTAACTGGTAGTACACTTCTGTGTTTCATTAGCAATTTGCAACTGCGAATTTGCTACTGTGCTACATTGAGAGGTGGTAACATGGAGTACGCCTCTGTGCTAGAGTGAGGTGTGGTAACAGAATACCTTGCTGTGCTGTATTGACTGTTGGTTACTGAGAAGAAGCTGCTGTGCTAAATTGATGATTACTAACTATAAAAATGCTACTGTGCAACATTCAGGCGTGATATCTGGGAGTACACTGCTGTGTTTCACGGAGCTGTGGTAACAGAATACAATGCTGTGCTTTATTGAAAATTGGTACCTGGGAATACGCTGCTGTACATAGTTGATTGTGTAAATGCGAATTTGCTACTGTGCGACATTGAGGAGCAGTACCTGGGAGTACACTGCTTTGCTGAGGTGTGGTAACAGAATAGGCTGCTGTGCTCTATTGAGCGTTGGTTACAGAGAATAAGCTGCTGTGCTTCATTGATGATTAGTAACTATCAAAATACTACTGTACTACATTGCGGGGTGATAACTGGGAGTACTCTCCTGTGTTTCACTCTGGTGTGGTAACAGAATCCGCTGCTGTGCTTTATTGAGCATTGGTTAGAGGGAATCCGCTGCTGTGCTTCATTGAAAATTTGCAACCTGGAAATCGCTACTGTGATCTATTGAGGGGTGGTAACTGGGAGTACGATGCTGTGCTTCATTGAGGTGTGGTAAAAGAAAACACTACTGTGCTATTTTGAGGGGTGGTAACTGGGACTACGCTGCTATTCTTCATTGAAGAGTGGTACGGACTATGATTGGGGTAACGGAGTACGCTGCTATCCTTTACTGAGGTGTGGTAACAGAATACTCTGCTGTGCTGGATTGAGCGTTGGTTACTGGGAATACGCTGCTGTGCTTCATTGACAATTTACAACTGTGAAATCGCTACTGTGATCTATTGAGGGGTGGTAACAGAATACTCTGCTGTGCTGTATTGAGCGTTGGTTACTGGGAATATGCGGCTGTGCTTAGAAGATGATTGGAAACTGCAAATTCATCAGTGTGCTACATTGATGAGTAGTAACTGGGATTAAACTGTTTTGCTTCACTGAGGTGTGGTAACAGAATATGCTGCTCTACTGTATTGAGTGTTCATTACTGGGAATACACTGCTGTTTCATTGATAATTGGTAACTGAAAATTCGCTACTGTGCTACATTGCGGGGTGGTAGCTGGGAGTACTCTACAGTCTTTCACTGAGGTGTGGTAACAGAAAATGCTGCTGTGCTTTATTGAGCTTTGGTAAGAGGGAATCAGCTGCTGTGCTTCGACAATTTGCAACTGCAAAATGGCTACTGTGCTCTATTGAGGGGTGGTAACTGGGAGTACGATGCTGTGCTTCATTGAAGAGTGGTACGGACTATGGGTGGGGTAACCGGGAGTACGCTGCTGTCCTTCACACAGGTGTGGTAACAAAATACTCTGCTGTGCTGTATTGAGCGTTGATAACAGGGAATACGTTGCAATGCTTCATTGACAATTTGCAGCTGCAAATTTGCTACTGTGAGATATTGAGGGGTAGTAACGGAGTACGCTGATCTGCTTCATTGAGGTATGGTAACAGAATACACTGCTGTTCTGTATTGAGCGTTGGTAACAGGGAATAAGCTGCTGTGCTACTTTGACAATTTGCAACTGCAAATTCGCTACTGTGCTATATTGAGGGGTTTTAACTGGGACTATGCTGCTGTTACATTGAGGAGGGGTACAGACTTTGAGGGGGGTAACTGGGAGTACGCTTCTGTCCTAAACTGATGTGTGGTAACAGAATACATTGCTGTGCTTTATTTAGCGTTGATAACGGGGAATACGCTCCTGTGCTTCACTGAATTGCGGTAACAGAATACGCTGCTGTGCGGTATTGAGTGTTCGTTACTGGGAATACGCTTCTGTGCTTCATTAACAATTTGCGATGGTGAATTTGCTACTGTTGTTGTGCAGTTCCTATTAACCTGTATGGGATCTGAGCTTTTAGACAACATTTACTGTACGATTGTAGTCAGACTGATTCTGGACACCCCTACCAGATATGTCGGTCTGTATACCAGCTAGCTCTCAGTGCCACTAAAAACTTCTCTAACCAAGGAGAGAATAGTTCTTGGCAACTATTGAACATGACAACCCTGATCTCTCAGAATCGTGGAAAGTCTACTTTTTGTTCAGTCACTCGTGCTCACTTCGTCTCAGAGAGACACACAGAATAAACAGTGGGGACGTTTTTCAAATAGTATTTTTTGAACCAGCATCTTTCTAGTGTAAAGTAGGTGTGCTGAAACAATCATTAGACAGTTACAGATATAAATGATAATACGCACTAACAGAGAAAAAGGATGGTAGGTTTCTACCATCGTGCTAAAACAATGAATACAGGCAAGTATATAGAATACATGACAGTAGAATGGGTACTCCTACGATCCGTCCCTAACTAGATGTACCTAGCATGTATGTAGGTGTAAAGCTAAGAATCCCTCTAGCATAAAGTCGATCCCATTATCTGAAGTGAGAGACTGTGGGACCCCATCTTAGTCTCGAGTTGAGCACCCCTCAAAGCATGTTATACCATTGCGAGCTGGAGTGTCTGCGTGTAGGAGTCTCTGCATCTCGCGTCAGTGTGACGGCATGGAAGTCCTTTTCTCCTCTATCTCAGCAAGAGATGGTCTATATATACCCAAAGTTGTACCCCCTGGGGATATACCTTGCTGTGTCTTATCGGACTGGGATGACGGAAAGAATGACCCTTATACATCGTTTTTATGCAGGAGATGGTAGGCCTGCCATGATTCCAAGAATCCTCATGCATGATGAATGAGGCTTAAGCCTTTCGGAAAAACCCCATGTCATCTTTGGATATTCCCGTAACTAAGTAAAAGGTCAGGACTAAGAACCGTTATGAAATGGTAGGGAGAATATAGGTGAAACTTTAGGTGACTATCTGCGTCTATATTAGGGTACCTATATGGAACACAACACTGTGCTATTTTGAGGGGTGGTAACTGGGAATACGCTGCTGTACTTCATAGAAGAGTGGTACAGACAATGAGGAGGGTAACGGAGTACGCTCCTGTCCTTTACTGAGGTGTAATAACAGAATACTCTGCTGTCCTTTCTCGAGCGTTGATAACAGGGAATACGCGGCTGTGCTTCATTGACAATTTATAACAGCAAATTCACTATTGTGCTATATTGAGCGGTAGGAAATGGAAGTACGCTGTTGTGCTTCACTGAGGTGTGGTAACAGAATACGCTGTTGTGCTATATTGAGCATTGATAACCGGGAATAGGCTACTGTACTTCCGTGATGATTGGTAACTGCGAATTTGCAACTGTGCTACATTGAGTAGTAGTAACTGGGAGTACACTGCTTTACTGAAGGGTGCTACTGTGCTACATTGATGAGTGATAACTGAGTTCTCTGCTGTGTTAAACTGAGGTGTGATAACGGAATACGCTGCTGTGCTTTATTGAGCTTTGGTAACGGGGAATACGCTGCTGTGCTTCGTTGACAATTTTTAACAGAAATTTCGCTACTGTGGTATATTGAGGAGTGGTAACTGGGACTACGATGCTGTACTTCTTTGAAGAGTAGTACAGACTATGAGGGGGTAACACGTTATAGTAAGGAATCAGCATTTAAAAAACCTTGCAAATTCACTTAAAAAACCATAGGTTTCACACATGTTATAGTTAGGTGGACATTTCACTCGTAAAAAACCAATGAAATTCCCCCGTTATAGTTAGTTCAGCTAACTATAACTCGCGCGCCCGCAATCCACTGCTCATGACGTCACATATTACATCACTCATGACATGGTCAGTGGCATCACTCATGACATCACTGATGACATCATCCTTTTGATAGAGTGGCGGTCACGCGAGTTATAGTTATCTGAACTAACTATAACGGGGGAATTTCATTGTTTTTTTACGAGTGAAATGTCCACCTAACTATAACACGTGTGAAACCTATGGTTTTTAAGTGAATTTGCAAGGTTTTTTCAATGCTAATTCCTAACTATAACGTGTGAACCTATGGTTTTTTTAAGTGAATTCGTACGGTTTTTAAAATTCTAAGTTATGTATGTATTTATTTTATTTTTTTAAGGTTTTTCACCGTGCGCGCACCCCGCGATTTAAAAAAAAATAAAAAAAAAAAAAAAAATTTTCACCCTTCGGGGTCCTTTAGGGACCCCCTGACAAAGGCTAGGGGGTCAGGAACTCTCTACCCTGCCCCCTTTTCACGTTCGCCACCTCTTTTTCACTCTCGCACCCAAAACAAACAAAATGGCGGCCGACACTTCCTGATTTCGACCGATTCGAACGTTGACTGACAGGTAACAACCAATCAGAATTACGCTCGCGCACGATGCGCGCACGGTGCGCGCCTATAGATATTTATGTACTTTTAACTGCAATTTTCTCAGGAAGTAATGAACAGATTGACTCCATACATGCAAAAGGCACATGCCTGACCTGAGGACTACCTCTCTGCCAAATTTCAAGTAATTCTGTTCAGCTGTTCGGGCTGTACCTTCGACTAAAGGTCCTATGGGAAAATGCATGGGGAAAACGCGTTTTGGGACCCCCCTTTTTTTTCTCGGCCCCCGCTTGACGAATCACCCCGAGACTTTCAGGGTAGGAGCTGAGCGGAGCGCCCCATTAGTTTTGAAAATTTTGCGAGGATTCGTCAACCGGCGCCAAAGTTATTCAAAATAGAATTTTTAAATTTCCTATGGAAACACGGTCCTAACTATAACTATCTACTGGCGACCGCCAGTAGATACTATAAAATATATATATATATATATATCATTTGTTACTCCTGATGGGGTGTTGAAGCACTTTTTGGGCGAGTAGCACCCTACTTGGAACCCATAAAGGATTAGTGGTCAATTAGTATAGTGAAATATGAAATTTGATAAGTGAACACTCAAATTACTTTCATATTTTACTATACTAATTGAGCACTAATCCTTCTTGGGTTCTGGAGTAGCGTGCTACTCGCCAAAAAAGTGCTTTGACGCCTCGTCTGGGGTAATAGGCGCTATATAAATGCAATTGCAATACAATACAAGTTAACTTGTTAGTTCTGTTTTGATTTGTAACTATCTGTATGGACCAGAGTGTTCCTATGGCAACGTCTGAAGGAAAACAAGGGCTTCTCAAATGCAAGTTGGTTAGAGGTTAGTACCTTCCATTTGTTCTAAATAATTTTCTTGACTGCATTAGATGAGGTGTACGTGGTGACACATGTAAGTGCCTCAGTTTCTGTTTTAATGTTAGTCTCCAGTAGAGCGGAGTGCGGTGTACTACAAGATCTCTTGCGTCCTTGTTCTATCACCTTTTTCGGTTAGACCTTTTCCCGCAGTTTCTTTGTTAGTTTTTATACTTCTTTGTTGTAACTGTCAAGATCAGCACAATTTCTCCGGATCCTCAAATATTGTCCGATAGGCAGATTCTCGTGGGTGAGCACTTTCAAAGTGTAGCAGGGTGTTGCGATTGGTTGGTTTTGTGTAGAGGGTGCTTTCTAATTTGCCACCTTTTACTACAATATTGATGTCCAAGAATGATATCTCTGTATTGCGTGTGGACATGGTGAAGCATAGAAAGGGATTCAGATGGTTAATCCAGTTTGCTAAATCTTTTGTGCTTCCCTCCTCTCCATGCCAGATGATAAGGATATCGTCAATGTACCTGTGCTAGCTGCGGATTCTGCAGGAGTATGTTTTATTGGACCAGATGTGTTCATCTTCCACTTGGCTAATATACAGACATGCAATACTAGGGGCAAAAGTACTGCCCATGTAAGTCCCATGGACCTGTAGGTAGAGTTGGTGCTTGTACTGGAAATTGTTCTCTGTGAGTGCCATGTGCATCAAAGTCATGATCCATTCAATAGTTGCCTCCCATGGCCATTCTTGAGCGTGCACTGTTTAATCAATCACGCTTAGACTCTCTGCTTGCAGAATACTGGTATACAGAGCCTCAACATCCAGGCAGATCATAGTTTCTTGCGTATGGTCTTACTCTAGGTCTGCTAGGCTATTGAGCCAAAGTTTAGTATCCCTTACATAAGATCTGATCTGAGTGATGAGGTCTTAGGAAACAGTCAGTGTATTTGGACAGGGATTCTAATGCCGACCCAAAGCCAGACACAATGGGTCTGCATGGGGGAGGGATCCTGCCCTTGTGGATTTTTGGTATTGTGTAGAGTAGGGAAGTCCTGGGTTCCTCTGTGATGAGAGTCCCTTTCCTTCTTCGTGATCCAATTGTTCTCCAGTGCTTCTGCTGTCAATGTTGAGATCGTCTTCTGAAGATGTGCTGTGGGGTCCCTCTGTATTTTTTTTATAATGTCTCTCATCCGACAGGAGAGTAGGACATGCATCTCTATAGGTATCTACATCCTGTATCACGATGGCTGGCTTTACAATGTTGTTCCTGTTGCTCACTGATTGGAGCACTTCTCGTTATTTTTTGCTCAGATTGTTATAGGCGTCTCTCCTCCGTTGTAATTCCATTTCTTTGGTAACTACTTCAAACGCCATAACCTCTGAGGGCATCATTGATGTAGGCAGGCAAAATGTAAACTTAAGCTGTAGGGGTCTATGGCCAGTGTCTTTCTCTTGTTCGGATTTCCTTTCAAAGAATGTTTTCATCCTAAAGAACTCATTCAGTTCACACCTGGTCTTCAACTTGTCAATCTGGGTGGTGGGGACAAAGCCAAGCACCTTGTTAAGAACTCCCTGTTGCTCTAGCGGAGGAATCTCATTTGTGAGGTTGACTACCATATCTACATTGAACTTGGGCCTGCTTTTTAGTCCCTCGTCTGGTTTCTTGTATTCATTCCTCTTAAGTCATCGTCCCATTGGACTCTTCTGCCACGTCTTCCTCTTCTCCCACCTGACCTAAAAAATACTGTTGATTTTAATTAGGCTGAAAGTATGACATTTCGGTACTGGGGGAACTTGGAATTGCTGTGGTCCATATGGGTTGCATTTATGTAGCCCTTGTTACCCCTGGTGGGGTTCGATTTGTTTAATCCAGGCAGCCGAGTTATGGATTACGAAATCGAGTGTAAGACTACAAGCGTCAAGCGGTGTTTAGTAAGATCAGACTTCAATCGGATAACTTGAGTTGTTGAATTTGATTGGCTGATACATAAAGCACAAGTTATGCAGTTTCAGATGTTGCCCCTGAGGAAGGAACAGTTTTTAGTTCCGAAATGCATTGGGCATAAGCACTGAATATTGTATGACATTGTAAAAGTGACGTATTTTAAGCATTTGCTTACTATGTATATAATGTATATTCGTGTAACAAATTGACATTGCAAACAAATGTAATGCACATTGAAAATGAATCATTTTTGCTTATAATACTATTTTGAAAAGAAGTATAAATTCCAATAAGTTTGAAAACTACTGGTTTATATTGTGGTGTAACCACCAAGTGAACAGTGCACAGCAAACTAAAAGCTTAAAATGAGCCAATATTGTGAGGGTTTTTTTAAGTTTTCAACTAAATTGGGTCAGCACCCGATCAAGGAAATGATCGAGGTCTATAAGGCCAAAGGACTATCCATCACTACATTTGGTGCTGAACTGTGGGGTTACTCTCGTAATTCACTTCAAGTTGAAACAAAATTTTTTCCTAAAATGGCTGCTCTGTTTGCCATTTTCAGCCTCGTCTTTGACTGTGCATAAAGAGGATGGATTACCTTATTTAGAGGACCTCCTTTTATTGAAACCATTGTTGCTCTGGCTATCTATATGGCCGAAAAAAGAAACCAGCTTTACAAAATTGATTATACTTGAATGTCTAAAATTGGATTATGCTTCTCGTATTTCAGGGCTGGCTTATATAGTGCCTGTGTTTAGGCCCATATTTGAGTTCTCAGTAGGGGTCGAGCCATCCAAGGTCCCATCACTAACTGAGAATCTCCTCAAGGCAACTTTTCTACAACATAGGTCTGAATTTAGATTGAGTGATGAGATGTGGAAAACAACGGTTGACTTTTGCATGTCTTTGATAGAAAGGGAAGGCTGCCAGGAGTATTTGATGTATGTTAATAACACTCAACATCGGTATGTTCCAACTAGATTAGGATGTGGTATGGCTCACCATTTGGCTGCATTTTTGAAGATTAAATCTTGCCGCTCTGAATGAATGAATTGCGATGCCAATATCTGAAACCCCTTTTTGTTGCACAGAATAAAAGAAATCATAAAGATGCACTGATGTTTCCTTATGCATTATATGATAACTTTTTATGTTTTAGCATTGCCCTTTTTTATTCTGAAATCTCTATTGTTAGATCTGGGCGTCTCAAGTTGGCAGAGGTAAGTACCTTTGTCCAAATGGGGACCCTTGCTTCTAGTAAGGGCAAGGGGAAAACACACTGTTGATAACCCCTGCTCATGCCCTTGGTAGCATGGCACGATCAGACAGGCTTATCCCCAAGACAATGTGTAAAGTATTTGCACCAACATTCACAGTAATATAGTGAAACACCACAAATGGACGATAGACAGGTTATTTATAAAAATATAAATCACTTTATCTTGATTAGGCAGAGTCAAAACAACATAAATCCTACATACAAAAATAAACTCCCAATAATGTTTTTTTTTTGTTTTCTTTTTAGTAAAAGGTTCACTGTAGCAATGTTTTGCAAAAAGTTCCCTTTAGCAATGTTCCTTTGCAAACAAAAGGTACTTGTAAAAATAGAGGCACTTGGGGGCTCAGTATGGCGGTGAGCCCTAACTTCTAGCGTGTAGAAGTTACTTTAAAAAATGGTGCCCTTATTGATAAATGCCCCCGCCGTAGCACGGAATGTGCTAAACTTATCTGCTCCTCTTCAATTCAGAGAATCACCCCTTCACAATGCGTGAGTACGCGCTAGTCAAATTGCCGCGTTTAGTGCCCCAAGACATGGCCTGCCGGTAATGCGCTATGAAACACCGGCTTTGGGTGCAGGCTCCGATTGTGGATCAGAGCTGGGGTCTGCGCTACGATCCTCTGGGCGGCAACTCCTTTGGCGATGCTCTCTGGCCTCGGACACAGCTTCGTTCTTGTTGCGGAGCATGGGGTCCTTGTTGCTAGGAGATGCCTCGTGCTTCGATCACAGCGCGGCTCCGTTAGGACGAGCCTCCTTGTTGCTAGGTGACCCGCACCGCTGGGGCCAATCCCAGCGCTGCTCAGTGATGACACTACGGACTCCGGGCCACCGACGGTGAATGTTGGCAAGGGTATCTTGCGGCTCTTCTCCTCGGCTGACCCTGCCTCGGCAGGCCACAGCGGTGATCTTTCTGGATACAGCGCTTCTCCCTTTCATCGTACCGGGCCAGCGGTGGTGATTTCGGCCCCTTTGTTGACTGCTTCAGGTAGTGCACGGGCACGCACTCTCGAGCGCCGGATCAATGATTAAAAAAAAATAAAAGGCACGGCAGACCTCACCCAGAGCCCCGCTGTGTGCCGATAGCACACAGTCAAATATAACACGGACAGGCAGTCTTCACAAAGGCACAGCCTGTGAGCAGAGACACGCACACAGCAGCTTGCAGGATGTTTTCTTGAAAACTTTTGTATCCCTGAGTTCCCAACAGGAGGCCAGCTCTTCTCAGGCCCTTGGAGATAGGCAGGCTTCAGAGGGGGGCAAAGCACACAGCACATCTCCTCTTCAAGTAAGGGGGACACAACACACAGCAGACAGTCCCTTGGTCCTCTTCCTCAGCAATTAGAGCAACTGCAGGTCTGCTCCCAGACACTCGGCAATGGCAGCACTTTTTCTCCGTCTTCCTGGCTGTTCTTCATTGGCAGGGATTCCTTCTTGATCACAAAGTTGCCTAATCTAATCTTACAGGGGTCTCTGCTTTTCTTTTATACCCCACAAGTCTTTGTTCTTCTTGTGTGAGGGGTCCTGGACCCAGTCCAAACCAGTTCTGGGTGCACTCTGCCAGGGCACATCTTCCTTTGTGAGTGTTGGTCAGGGCCATCAGACGCACCGCAGAAAGTGGAGCCAGCATTGTGGCAGGCAGGCACAGCCCTATTCAGACCCAAGTGCTACTCCTCCCCACCACTCTACATGCAGATGGGTCTATTCAGCCTAGTGCTGACTCACCCAGTCTCCTGGAGCCACCCCAGCCCCTGTCACTCCCAAATCAGACAGTCAATCCACAAACAGGCAGAGGCACACAGAAAGGCTGAAGAAGATAAAAAAGCCATTTTCTAAAAGTGCTGTTTCCAAACTTAGAATTTAATAAACATCTTCTCTAAAAGATGTAATTAAATTCTGAGTTCAGGGATACCAGATTCCATATGTCTATCTTGTCGTTATGGGAAGATATGCAGGTAAACGGGTTACACAGCATTCCCCATGTTATCCTATGAGCAAGATAGCCTTTCAATAGTGAAAAACGAAATTGGCAGTAGTTCACTATCAGGACATGTTATCCACACTAGTACATGTCCTACCTTTCACATACACTGCAACATGCCCAGGGGGGTACCTTGGAGCTACCATAGGGATGTCCAATGTGTAAGCAAAGGGAAGGGTAAGGCCTGGCAAGTGTGTACACTGGCCAGGACAACATGGCAGATAACAGACTGCGCACAGGCACTGCAGTGGCAGGCCTGAGACACCATTTTAGGGCTACTCATGTGGGTGGCACAATCGGTGCTGCAGGCCCACTAGTAGCATTTGAATAACCCGCCCTGGCACACTCAGTGCCCTTTACTAGGGACCTACTGGTAAAACAAATATGCCAATCATGGATAACCAATCACAGTAATAATTTAACCAGGGAGCACTTGCACTTTGGCCCTGATCAGCAGTGGCAAAGTGCCCAAAGCATCTAAACCAGCAAAACGAAATCCATCACAGTGTCAAATGTAGGAGGTAGAGGCAAAAAGTCAGGGGAAACCACGCCAAGGTTGCCAGGTCTAACATCTATACATAAGAAAATATATTGGCCAAGATACTGTATAGGGCATATGATTGCTTATCTATTTTATGTTATGTATTACTGACCTGATATTATGAAGGGTTTTATCGATTGTATTTTACTTGAATTCTATTTTATCAATTATGATAATTTTTGTTGCGCTTTTTTGGCAGTTTTTACTAGCCGAATAAAGTTTTGAACGAACAATTGGAACTACTGTGTTGGAAAGCTGCAGCTGTGTCTAAAACATTAGATGTTGCTTACCAGCCACAAGAAAACTGCATACCATGTCGTTGGGCCTGTACGAAATGTGCAGACTGAATCCTGAGAACAGTCACTAAATAACAAGCAACATGTACAGCTATTTATAAAATATTGTCATGTTACAAAAATAAATATATTGTGTGACTGTGCAAAGCAGAGGCAGGCTAAAACATCTAATAGGAAAACTAGGGGAGAACCAAAGTGTGCCCAAAAGGGAAATCACTACACCTCCTCCTTGGTCGGTGAAGTAATTTAGCAGCTAACATATTTAAAATAACAAACTAAGCAAATTCAATAAGATGCTAATAAGCATATTAACGTATATTGGCATAATAAAAAATAGCACATCAAAATTTTGTAAACTGTGCCTAATTAGTTTCAGCTGGATGCACCTAAGATTTCATCCACAAGATCAATGTCTAGTAAATTCAGAACAGGTTTCATCTCTGCAGAGGACGATTACGTAATTACCCCATTCAAAAGTTCTAGAACAGACCTGATCCTTATGAGCCAATGCTGAAGCACTAGCCTGCTATCCATTCATGTCATTAGAGCCGGAGTTAGGTAATCCTGGTGGGGAAACCCCATTTTCCACCAGAGGGAGTGGATCATACCATGCATTGTGAAGCATCTGTAAGTTCATAGAACAATTTCAAAAATGGGTCATTATCGGACTCATTAACTTCTTCACGGACACAGGAACAGGTATTTGCAGAGCAAGACACACACCAATTGCCCATGGAAACACAGGTTGTATGCAGGTAAACCAGGCTGGTTGGAACAAAAATGGCCAGTCAGTGTTCAGTTCCTAGGGCAAAGTGACTTCAAAGAATTGCATCATGTGCTCACGGAACAGCTGGATTGATGGTAGTTCCGTTACCAGGGCCGAATCTGGTGGCTTAGTGGGCTAATACGTCCACTGTAGGGATCTGTGTTTGACCTAATGGTCACAGGTTGAAATCCCAGTGAGTCCACTTAGCCTGAGTACCATTGAGTTGAGTAACAATAAACATTTGTTATTCATTGCTAAGGTTCCCTTGGGTGAACGTGCGCTATACAAATACACATGCTATGTTATGCTATGCTATGTTACTGGTGGCCTTCAAAATGGAACATCCATTGCTGAGTAGCAAAAATAGAACCAAGATTCTGCAAATGAGGAATAACGCCAAGGGTATGCCTCCGAAAACATCTGAAAACAGGGAATGTATAAAGGCCGGTATTACTCCAAAGATTTTCTTGAAGGTACTGAATGCAAGTTCCAATACATTTTTTAAAGTGTGCTATACCGGCAGTATTAGAAGCGTTAAAGATGCAATGCACAAGCCTGCTGAAATGTAGTGGCAAAATTGTGCTTAACAGTCACTGTATCTCATTGGCCATCCTTGCAACCTGCAGTTAAAAAGTTTCATTTGCAGATTTTAATTGCAGATCATTTTGAAACAATAAGACTTTGAGTCTGCTTAGCTTAATAAAATCTGCCTTCAAATTTGGAATGAAGACAACTGCCAGATTCGCTACGGAAGCACAACAAGTGAATGATTGACAGAACAGTCGCATTCATTTTCAGTAAGGAATGCCTCTGTCCTATCGCTCACACCGATAAGAAAATGGGAGTGACCATAACTCGTGAAAAAAGCTTCCTTCTAGGGCTTCGTATCTATCCACCAGGAAAAGTTTCATGCAAGATGTGAACTGGAATGTTGAAATTGGCAAAGATATTACGCCACGTATTACCACACTGCAGAGGGTGTCTCTGCCATTGTGAATGGGAGCTGTTCTAACTTCTCTATTTGTAACATTGTGTAAGTGGCATCCTTCTTGGCCATAAGCTGTTGCTTAAGTGTCAGGTTGAAAGGCAAGAATAGGTGCAGAGAACTTGGATAACACCATGGCAAATGGCCACTTTTGAGTACCTGAAGTGTCCAACAAAGCTGCATAATAAATCTAAGATGACTGTGCCCATGGTACAATGAAGAAATGTCACTTTACATAATATCGATAACAGAAGACACATTGTTATTCAAGTTGTAAATGCAGGAAGACAGCATATAAATGCGATTATCAATAACAGCAAGAACTTTATCCAAATTATCTTGAGTGATTTGTCTGAAACGTGCAGCAGCTTTCATTTCCAAATTTCATCATATGTGGCATAAATAAATCTTTTTGAACGTGGAAACTTAGAACCAACAAAAAATTCAGATAAGTCCATGTCTTCCCACAGGAGCAACATTTGTTATTATACTCCAGACAGTGTGGAATGTTCCAACCATTGCTAGCACAATTTCCCTACCGAATAGGTGGTGACTAAGCCTGGGCGGTGAACTATGCTCCGCTCGCGGAGTTTGCGAAGTTTCGGTAACTTCGCGATTCATGTAGAGCACGAAGTTGCCGCATACTACGCAATCTACAGCGTAGCATAGTTGTTTTGCTTCCTCGTGTGCTCAGTATGCGTTCTCATGCACGCTGTAACGTCTTACCGTGATTCTGCGTTCGGCGACATGATTTTCTATCCGTTCGCATGTGCCACGAGATTTGTAATGTGGCCGCCAGATCCCGCAAGAGTGTGCGAACGCGAACACTTCATTCGGACGTGCGAGCTGCCTTCCGGCGGCTGTCTTGGTAAGATCGCGATCCGGAACACGCAAAAACTACAATCTGGCGAAGAATATCTCAAGAGCATCATAAAACCTTCTCGAAAATTATCATTTTGCTCAGAAAAACTCCTCAGATTGTGATTTGGCTGTAGTCTTTTGTGCAAGGAGTCCTTATTTTTTTTTACTCTTTTTTTTTCAAGAGGAAGGAAGTGCCCCTGAGTCTCCAACTTCCTGTTACGGTTCAGCAGGCTCCTCCCAGTGCTTTGTCCATGTTCTGTTCACTTTCATTTGGATTTGGAGCTGAAAGGATCACTTTTTGTGTCTGTCTGCTGCATCATATCATTGGATTGGATTTATTTGAGGACTTTTGGATTTGAGATTTAATTTTACAAGTAAGTTGGAGAATTGGTGTACATGTTTGTTTGATTGGGGCATGTTTGTACCTACATTTTTCTGGTATTTTCAGAGGTACCCATGGGTCCATGTTTCTGTGGTGTCTGTTGAATTTAAACATCATGTAGGGCATGGATGGCATAGGATTGAATTGCTAAATGTGGTTGTGGTGTATTTCACTGTTTGTGTGTGTGTGTTAAATACCTTTGTTGGATGTGTGTGTGTGCTTGATATGTAACTTTCCAATCCTTTCGTAGCCCTGTTGATTTTCATTTTTGTATTAAAGCTGTGTTGTTTAGCAGGCCTCCTTTGTCTCGTCATATATAGGCCTGCTTCAGTTCATTGTTTTCCTTGACCGGTTGTGACTGTGAGTGACCATGTGGCTTGTGGCAATTTTGTGGTGGTAGTTTAGTAGTGTGCTTCTTTTTCCATATAGGCCTGCATGTCTTTTCTTTGTTCCCCTTGGCTTATGCTTGTTGTTGTTGTGGCCTGGCCATGTGTGTGGCGGCCATTTTGTGAAGACAGGCAGTGTGCTTTTTGCATAGGCTTACAATGTCTGTCTTCCATTTCTTGTTGTTGTGGGTGGCTAGCGGCCATTTTGTCGAGCCATCCAGGCAGTGTGCTTGCTTTTGCCATTCAGTTCCAAGCTTGTGGCCTAGTCTGCCAGTAGGCCCAGAGGTAGTCTTCATCAAATCATGGGTGCATAAAAACTGTATGTGTGGTCTGTTGAATTTTAACACCATGGATGGCATTGGATTGAATTGCAAAAGGTGGTTTTTGGGGTGGAATTTCAGTTTTTAGATGTGTGTTAAATAAATTGGGCTTTCAGCCAGTAGGTAACCCTAGGAATTCAGCTCGCGTATTTTTGGCAACTATGCACAGCGCGACAACACGGACTTAGTTTTTGTCTTCTTAGCGTGCTCAATATGCGTGTTCGCGCACGCGATAACTACTTTTTGTACAGTTAGTGATGCCGAACACGCAGAATTTGCAATCTGGCAAACAATATCTCGAGCAACATAAGCTTCTCAAAAATGAGGATTTTGTGCATTTTGCTAAAAAAAACTCCTCAGGTTGTCATTTGGCTGTAGTTTGGAGCATGGAGTCACTTTAAAAAATAAAAAATAAATGTAAAAGAGGAAGTATGTTCCACAGAGACTCCAACTTCCTGTTCCTGTCCTTTGTATTCACTTTCTTGTTGTTATTATGGTGGGTGGCCTGACCATGTGGGTGGCGGCCATTTTGTGAAGCCAGGCATTGTGCTTTTGCCATAGGACTGCATTGTCTGTCTTGTATTCCTAACCTTTTCTTGTTTTTGTGAGTGGCCTGGCTATGTGGTGGCAGCTATTTTGTGGGACCAGCCACTGTACTTTTTCCATAGGCCTCCAAGCTTGTGGCCTAGTCTGCCAGTAGGCCCAGGGGTACTACTCCTCAATTATAATGGGTGCATGAAAGTTAAACAACTGTTTTTGTGTTGTCTGTTGAATTTTAACATCATGTATGGCATGGATGGCTTTGGATTAAATTTCAAAATGTGGGATTTACTTTTTTCCTGGGGTATATTTCACTCTTTGGGTGTGTTAAATAAATGCCTTTTCATGTGTATGTTTTCGTTGTTGTTGCTCCCTGATGCTGCATCCATCCCATGTGATGAACACATTTTTATTTAGGGCAAACAGTCTCCCCTACATTTGTTTTTGTTCTTTGCTACTCTTATTCTTCCTGAGTGTACACAGTACAGTACACCAGGAGCCCTGGCCTTGTTGTCAAAGTCTCATAAATGGCTACACTTTTGTTGATCACTGACTTAATAAAATTTAATAATTGTGACCACTTACCACACACTAAGAAGTTATATATTATATTAGTTTGATTGTACTATCTTTTGACTGATGTTCTTCTGGCTTCTTTGCTTTTAGGTGCACAAAAGACTGAGGAGGAGGTGTGCCATCATCGCCCGTTGTGGTGCCAGACCGACGTTCTGCTGCTGTACACGACGTGACGTGTGAGTGACCTGACCAGCCATCTCTGCAACTTTTGCAACTGGGTTATGCTGACATCTGAAGAAGATGCCCCCAAAGAAAGCAGGTCGCAGGTCCTCCAGTACAAAGAAAGTTGCCATTGAGAAGAAGGAACAGAATAAGGAAGTGTCACTTAAGTCTGATGTGTCGCCCAAAACCTTTTTTGGGACACCAAAAATGACGCCTCCAGCAGCGGTGTCCGGGGGCCAAGCTGGGGGCAGCACCTCCGCATCAGTGGGCACAACCCACCAACCCAGGCCCAAGCACATGTGTGGAAGAGGTAGCCAGCCTAATGGTGGAAAGCAGTGATGCTGACCCTGAACTAAACTTATCGCTATCTCAAAGTAGCACACAATCAACGCAGGAGGGAACACAACAGATAAGTGGCCAACAGCCGCATCCACCGCCCGCAATGGTAGTTGTTGTTCCTCCCGAAGTAGGGGCAGTTTAGGAAATTGAGCCTCATGCAGAGGAAGAAGAGGAAGCCACTCCTTCAGAAGTTCCATTGTCTTCCAAATCCCCAGCCAGGAAAAGGAGGGTTAGTCCATCAAGTTCTTCGCCAAGCCCCCCTTCTGATGATCTAGATGCCACTTGGAAACCAGAAACTGAGTCTGAGAGGGAGACCCGTCCCAAGATCAGGCTAGGGAAAAGGAAGGTTCCAGAAAGCCTTACACTTATGGAGGTTGATGTAGAACAGCAGGATGCTGATGATGATGAGCCAGTCATCACGAACATCACTCCCGGCCCAGAAGTGATGGAGACCAACATTATTACCCTATCTAAAAGGGCTGTGAGGGATGTGGCACGCATACCTACAACACAGGTAACACCAACACGACCTCCAGCTTCCATATTTATATTAGCAAAGTGCCGGCAGCGTCCTACATCCAGCACAAGCACCACCTCAGCAGAAGTAGGTAGTGGTACTGCACAGAGTCAAATTCAACGCACACCCTCCAGTTCATCTGGCATTGGAAGTGGCACCTCCAGCAGGAGACAAAAGTTAAGCTCCCCAGTGTGGTTCTTTACGGTTAGCGAAAAGGAGGAAAACATTGCTATATGCTCCATTTGTCATACCTCTGTTAGTCGTGGTAAGCTTGGTACAAACTATGGTACCGGAGGCCAAATGACCCATCTGAAAAAACGCCACACAATCCACTGGGAGGAGCACCTTCGTCGCATAAAAACTGGAACCATTGCTGTTGGTGGGGATAAACGAGTAGAAGAAGGTCCGCTCACGGTGGAACAGGAAGAAGAAGGGGGCGACATTCTCTGTGGTAGTGGTACACAAAGTAGCCCTGACCCCAGCACTGCAGTGGTAACGTCCACATCCTCAGCAACATCTCAGTAAGCATAACAGGAAGGAATACCATGCAGCACACCATTCTTAGCATGTTTAGTAGGCCGGAGGGGCAGTACGAACGCAACCACCCAATAGCCCGTTTGTACAATGCGAAGATGGCTAAAATGTTAGCCCTGGACCATCTCCCTTTTTCTTTTGTTGAAGGGGTGGGTTTTCTGGAATTTGTGACAATCATCTGCCCAAAATGGAAGGTTCCAAGCCGCTACTATTTCACCAGAGTTGCTGTTCCAGCACTACATCACGACGTGCTGGAATTGCTTGGAAAAGCCTTAAAACAGAGTACTGTTCAGAGTATCCACCTGAAAACAGACATGTGGACCAGTTGCCAAGCCACTGATTACATGTGCATCACTGCACACTGGGTCTCTTTTGTGGGTGTTAGAGATAAGATATCTGCAGGTATTGACACTGCTGAGATTTTTAATGACACTCGCAAACATGCAATTGTAGCCATGTTTGCTATGGCGACATCTCATACTGCTGCAACCATTTTGGATGAGTTTAACAGCAAGGTCTTTGAGTGGCTGCGACCAAGAGGGCTTAACATTGTTTTTGTTGCCACGGACAATGGCAGTAATGTAGTTAGGGCCATGAAAGATGGTGGCTAATTCAGGGTCCCGTGTTTGGCACACCGCATTAACATTGTTGTTCAAGACTTTCTGAAAAATGAAAGCAAAGTCGGCAACTTAACTTACCTGCAGAAGAATATGCACGCATTTCAACCATTCTTTTAAAGCCCGGAAGCAGCTGAGGGTCATTCAACGTGAGCATAAAATGCCAGTCAAAGCACTCATCCAGGAGGTGCCAACACGATGGAACTCAACTTTTACATGCTTGAGCGTCTGTTTGAGCAGTACATACCACTCAATGCTTATGTCATGAAAAGGTCAGGAGATCCTATTGTGAAAGGCATGACCGTTGAGCTGGCCCAATGGGACCTCGTTAAATGCCTGACAGAGATGCTACTTCTTTTTGAGATCTTCACACGTGAAGTCAGCAGGGAGGACTGTACTATGGGCCAAGCTATCCTATTGTACATGCTAGAGCAAAAGCTGAAGGAGGTGTCTGAAACGTACGCAGGTGTGGATGACAAAGTAGACGCATATTATTTGGCGGACACCTTAGCCGTTCACTTATCTGAAAATACAAGGATTCAAAATAACATTGTCAGATCGACATTACATTACTGCCTCAATTTTGGTTCCACGTTACAAATTATTTCTGAACAGTAATTAAGTCATTCCTTTTTCAGAAGTGGATGTTGCCAAGTACAAAACTTTGATAGCTGAGGAAGCCACTGACTTTGAAAACGAACGGCTCTTAATTAGAGGCCCGTCACCCCAGGCCAGAACAAGTACTACAGGGCACCCAGAGTCAAGTTCTACTTCAGAGCCTGAGAGCAGTGCGGTTGCCTCCCAGCAGTCACCAACAATACCAGCATAAACATCAACAGCAGCACCAACAGGATCATCAGCCACATTCAAAAAAACTGCAAGTGATTTGGTTTCTACGGAAAGGGTTTTGTACGTCCATTGCTGATGCAAAGGCAAAGGAGGCCAAGCAAATTGGAGCACCCCTGAGCATTGAGCGGATGGTCCAGGCCTATCTGGATGACACAACAGAGGTCTTCATTGAGCAAAGCCCATTGGTGTATTGGTATGGGAAAAGAAGCCAATGGCCAGTGCTCAGCAGGCTGGCGATGAAGTATCTGGCTTGCCCTGTTGCAAGTGTCTATTCTGAGCGTGTTTTCAGTGCTGCTGGTGCCATTGTAACTGTGAAAAGGACCAGCCTCTCGCCCAAAAGCGTGGAGAGTGTACCATGATCAAAAAGAATCAGCACTTTATACCACCGGAGTACAAAATACGTGAATCACAGCAGGAAGAGGAGAGCGACTTCGATGACATAAGTAGTGGGTTACATGACCTACTTCTGTCCGAACCACCAGAGTTTGAGGACAAGCTCCTCTTCCCTGACAACTAGGCTTTCAAATTGTTCTTCCTTCCTTTATTTTTGGGTGTATCTGTTTTTCTGGTTCAAATCTAATCACAACAAATCCTTCAACACCGTCTCCTCTTTTTATTTCCCTATTGGAGTTGCACGTCTGTGCATAACTGTCCACTCCACTCGTCAGAGTCCTGCTCCATCTTCCTTACTCTCCCTAATTACATTTCAAGCAAGCCAGACATTGGATGGAGATGGAGAATAGTACAATAAATGTTGCCTCTAACAGTCCCTCCATAAGAAGTGAAACGTGACTACAGCTATCTTTCGTTTTGTTTCCGAGCCGAAACTCATCACTGTCAGAAGGCTAGGCATCTGATCTGACAGTCAAAGAGAAGAGCAAGACAGGTAATGATTAATGAATGATGGCATGCATTGGATTGCGTGCTGACTCCGAGTCAATGTGCATGAAGTCGAACTACACTAGTTTATCTACAAAGTAAAAGTGACTCAAGTGACAGTCAATGTTTCCTTGTTGTTTAATAACCACATTGTACTCCTACTACTGCAGGTGCAGGCCAATATCGGTTGCGATTTTTTAATATGGAATATAAACTTAATCGGAGTCACTACAGACTGAGTTTGTGTTGGAGAACACGTACCACACGGTCATGATGATGACCATACTATCTTTGCACGCAGTCAGTCAGTTGGATCCGAGATAATTGATGGAATAACTGCGTTTCATGGACTGGCATAAAAGGTAAACACAAAAATTCAACAAGAACCACAGCAGACATTGGCTACATTTCCGTGTAGTGGTGTAGAGTAGAGTGTAGTGGTATGACTGACAGTGGTGCATTGATTTAGTCACTTGATTTGGAAAATGCTAGGTTGCTGTATATGCGTTTTGTCTGGCTCTGTCAAAATTTAAGGTAAATGGAGGTTGGGTCACAGGCCGGCCCGGTGCCGTGGTGGGCCTGTTCTGTGCTGGCTCCTGTCCTGTTGTTGTTGTAGCTTAATGCTTTAGAGTTGACACAATGTATCCAAGCCGCCTCAGTCTGAAAGTGTTCCCTCAAGAGTCTTGTTTTCTCTTCTTGCACTCTACCGTAATTGAGTTTGTTTTTTTAATTGTTATTTTTCAATACCCCTTTTGTTTTTCCATCTACACTTACAGGCAGGCCTTTACCCTGTGCTATAGTGGGAGAAACAACTCGCACTTACCTTACCTACCTGCATCAGACAGGCAGTGGTACCCAAGATTGATGTGCGGAGTGTCCATGGAAGGGAGGACCAAGATAAATGAAGAGAATGATGCAACTCCACAATTGGACCAGGATAATACAGTAACTTTAGTATCATTCATCATTCGTCTTTTAATTTGATTCCTTTTTCCTCTTCAACCATTACGACTGTGTGTTGTGGTTTGTTTGGTAATTGATCCCTACAACTATTTTTTCATTTTCCTTGCTAGCTTTAAAACTAAAAGTAAGCCCGGTACAGCATGTAATTTGGGTCTCTCTGAGGGCAGACAGGCAAGGCAAATTTCATATTAATTTCTGCCCTGTACTGTCTAATTGTGTAGTAGTAGTTAGTAAGTACTGCTCATTAACCATCAAGTTCTCTTCATCATCATGCATGCATTTCCTTTTCTCCCTTTATAGATTTATTGGATAATGGATCATGGTCGTCTTCCAAGATTGTGTTTTACTTTTGTTGTGTCCATGCGTACTGTCTGTTTTTCTTTGTCAAACCTTTACCCAAACCCCCCTTCCCATCCATTCATCAGTCCCTAATTCTCTTCCCCCGGGCTGTGTGATTTATATTGAGGTGTGATGTGACTACATTAAATGTACACCAACAATTGATCACACGCTTGCTGAGGCAGATGTGGTGAAAGCAACACTAATTCAATTTCAAGGCAGGGCAAGGATCTTCTTCTGCTTGCCCACCCATGCTGTACTTTACTTCGTTCTACTACTCCTCCCACAGTCTCTCTCAGGCAAGTGACTGTCTCTTTTTTTTCTTCAAATGCTAGTGCCAGTGTCTACTACCACAACCATGCCATCTTCTCCATTCTCTTGGGAAACCATGCAGCCATTGCTGTGCCGAACTTAATCATCATCAATCACAGGTAAGATAAGATTGGTGGGAGGTATAATGGACTAGGAGGAGAGACTGACAGTGCTAGTAGGACCAATAAAATAACTCAGTGAAGGGTACTGCATCTATCTGTTTGTATGTTACAAAATCGGCAGATATTTTAAATCAAACACTGGCTGCAGGTCTGCAGCAGCAAGGAAACCATGTGACATAAATTAGTAAAACAGTAACCCACCCACAAAACATTAACATCGTATGTTTAAGTAAATATAATTTATTACCCTAACAAAAATAAACTATCCCACTCTGACCTGACCCACCCCTCTCCCTAACCCCAACCAATGTCCAAAAGTCCCAAATGTCCATAAACCCCAACGACCAAAACCCACCCACCAACAAAAGGACTTAAAAAAGGGGCAATTCAACGAGGTCCTAAATTCGGCAGGCTTTCAGATGTTTATCGACCAGGATCTTCACCCGCTCATCTAGGTTCTCCTCCAAGCGTGCCATCCGGAGGAGCATCTGGCAGCAAAATGCCCTGCAGTTACATCCAGGGTGGGGGGCAGCAGTGCTTGATGTTATTGAAGCACGGCGACGGGCGGCTGCCTGACCACGGCGCCGTAAAACTAGAGGTGGGGCCTGGCTGGGGCCCGGTGCATTGGAGGCGACTGCAGCTTCAGCCGCCTCCTCCTCCTCCTCCACCACCAACTGCAGATATTCTTCACAAATGGCCTCCAGTTTACAGCGCTGGGCCCTGGCTGCCAACTCCTTCCGCGTGGGTTTTGGTTGGCAAGGAGGATCTATATCAAGAAATAAAAAGAATATTGTAACCAATACTCATAGCAAAACAATAACACAAAATTCATTCAACACATAGTGGCACAGTATCAGTATCACTAGCAAGCACAGTACATAACATTTGTTGTAAGTATCTATCCTCCTACTTCCTCGGACTCTAACATTTGTGAGAGTTTCAGGCATTATACTAGCACTATGGACTCCAATACACACCAGTTGTCTTGTTCTTATCTCTAGTTTATCGAAATTACATAACCTTGTTGTAGCCGGCATGCCAGCGCAGCTAAGCTTGCACCCAAGAGAAACAGATATGAGGCACATAATGCACACTCACGTTCGTTTTATTTACTACTACTGTCTGCAGGTGGGGAAGCTCATATTTTTGTATTACTGGTGGCACTGGCCATACTCTCTGTTACATGAGGGTAATTGCTCAGTTTCACTTTCACCCTGCCCTGGGTACTACAAAAAGGCAGATTATTTATCTGATCCAATGGTCATTGCTTATATTATAGATGGCAACACAACATAAGGTCAGTAGTGGTCGGTGGTGGGAGTGCTGCCGGGCGGTGACGTGGGGAGGGGCAGGGTGGGGGGGTAGTGAACAATGGATTACGGACAATTACAGGTAAGAAAACAATACATATAAATAAATAAAACCAATTTCGTTGCACGCACTGCATCGCATTTGGCGGTGCAGTGCGCACAATGAAATTTGTTTTATTTATTTTTATGTTAACTTACCTGTATTTGGCCGTAATACATAGTTTTTACTACCCCCCCACCCTGCCCCTCCCCACGTCACCGCCTGCCAGCACTCCCACCACCGACCGCTACTGCATAGGGTACTTTGTTTTCATTGATTGTGTAACCAACAGATAGGCCACCCTTTGCAGGCTGGCTGACACAATCGAAAATACATTAACATAGGTAGGGAGTGGTCCTCGGAGTCGGAGGAAGGCGCTTGATAATATAAATATATATATGATGTGCTTGCAAACTACTGAGAGTCAACTGTATTCTGAAAATACTACTTATATTCTCCTCCGCTTTGCTACTCTGGCGCAGTTTCTTTTACATTCTCTTCAAAGTAAGACTTTCCAGTGACAGTCTCCACCTATGCTGTCTATGATGATAGTACATCCAGGCATCCATCCATTAAAAGTAAATGTCTAACATTCTTTTTTATATATCTCTTAACAAACCTTAGTTGGTTTCACATACAACCACCCATGCGTCCGCTTCTTCCTTGCTTGCCTTGGCTTTGAGTTTGACCCAAACACTGCTGATGATTCTTGCTATCTAGTATCCACCCATACTGTGTTGCCCACCCAGGCAGGCATCTTCTTTCACCTTCTACCCATCCTTCAGCCACCTATGCATGCTTCCAACATATCCTTCTCTGCCAGTCATATTACATCTCGCCCGTCCTTCCTCCTTCCACTCTTCTTTCCCTCTTTGTTCAACACATCCATCAAAGTCATCTGATCTGAGTTTTAGTTTTCTCCATAAAACCTTCACAGCTGAGTTTGGAGTCAGATAGAAGAGGCTATTGGTTACTCGACTCACGCTGCTAATGCTATTGCTAATGCTAAGTAAAGGGTGTCTTCAACCGTTGTATAATGTTCACTACAACTTAATATTCTCACAGTACAGTGAGTGAAGTGAACACCCTTCCAGCTAGTCGTAATGTCAATAAGTAATGAATATAACTTGCCACCACCCGCCACTGCTGCTGGCTCCCCCCCTGTAGCTCCTGCAAGTGCCGCCTGTTCCCCTTCCCCTCTGGAATGGCTGCATCGCCATCGCCTTTGGCCCCGCCGGCACTGGTGGTTGGTAGTATGCCTAGAAAAAACATTACACATTTTTAGATGCCTGTACACCTCCCCCTATTTTATTAGTTTTCACTTGGAAGATTGAAAAAAAAGTTAATACAACATACATCATCACTAGTCCAAATCGGGTACTAGAGTAGAGTCAGTAGACAGACACTAGTAGTGTTATTATGGTCCCTAGGGTCATCCAGTCCTACTCTACTCTTTGGAAAGTTAGCCTGATCCATGTAACCATTTTAGATTCATCATGTCTACTCTTTTGCACATATTACTTCGCCGCTAGTTGTGCAGTAGACGCCTTTGAGGCCACATGAGTGTTGCGTAAATGTGAAGAGGTCGAAAAACAAACCACTTGGTATGGAGTTCGGTTAGTCCGTATTTCTTAGCCATCACATGTTGCACTTTTTGGCATGACTGCGAAATGGTTGCATAATTGCATTATACTATCTAACGCGCACCATTTTTCTCATAATAGGCGGAAGATTCCCTTCTACAAACCAGAGATTTGCAGAGCTTATGATGCATGTAACCAGTATTTCTACGTTCTACGGTGAGGGGTCTTCCAGAATTCACACAGATCTTTTGTCTTCTATCATACACTTGGAAATGTTTACTGTTTTGAACTAATGTTTTTTGCTGTTGGAGCTGGCTGTAGTAATAATTTCATAGAACGACGTACAGAGCTTGTTACTTAGACTCTGTGGTATTTGGTGTGGTGGGGTGGACTTACACAAGTGAGTGAGCAAAACGGTGTTTTGTTCTGGGTTGTGTCATCATCATTGGGTATCTTCGTGTGGAGGGTCGGGACCTAATGAGACACTATAGCTAGTCGGTCAGGGGATTGTGGGTTCTTCTGACTGAGGTGTGAGTAAGGTCCAACCTCCCATCACCAACATCCCATTTTCTTGTGCATAGTTATGTATGTGGCTGTGCAGAATCCCTACAATAGTAGTAGTATGTACTATCCTATCCAAAATACTAGTCAAATATATGGTTGGGCATTTTGTTGGTGGGAATTATCAAAGCCTCAAGATTAAGAGGACAACCCAACAGACAGGACACAGTGGCTAGAGCTATTGGTCAATCTGAGTTTTATTATTCCAAAGAAAACCTTCAATAAAGTGGCCATCTGGGCAAGCTTAGCTACAGACAGACTAATAGTAGTAGTAGTACAGAGAATCATCGCAGAGGCAGTTAGAAGGAACTTAGAGGCAGGGATAACCAGAATTTGGGAACAGATAGTCAAGGTCAAAGAAGCATTTGTAAAAAATAGAATTAGGAAGTGGAACCATAATTAATAGTTCTGAAAAAAAGGTGCAGTAAAAGTTAGGGAAATATAATTGTTAATATTAACCACTGGAGGAGTTACTGGGGCCAGCAGCAGGGGCCTCGGTAGAGGAGCGGTCCTCTGGTTATTGTCCCGCCGACTCAGACCCTGTCTTCTTGCCCCTGTGTGGTGCTGATGATCATGTAAGATATAATAAAGAAAGAGACAAACATTAAGGAGTGCTGTGAAACAAATAAATCATTAAAAAAAACATCAAAACATTTTAGAAAACAATTGCAATAAACTTGCCCTATATAATCAGATGGATTGACTACTAGGCTGCTTGCTGGATTCACGGATCGTCTACTTATTTATGAACACTCCAGTGTTCCATAATCATTCTGATTCCAGAATACTAACGAAGCCTAAGTACCACCTGACCTAGACAACCTATTCCAGACGGGCCACTTGTTCACTAAGTCTGCATTTCCATTTTTTTTAGCCATCAAAAATGCATAGGTGAGATGGAGGACACATGCATAAATTTGTGCATACACTAAATTGTGGGTTGGTTGCGTCTGAGCTTATTCTGCTACTGACTGACACTGCTAAGCATCCCACTCAATAAAGACACTACAAAAGGTTTTACGGAGGATTGGGGTAAGCAGCACTCAGTGACAGAGGAGGCGTCACGCAGACCGTAGAAAAAATTATTAACTAATACTAACTAAACCTAGTATCCATCCACCACTATTTCACAGGAGGACAATGGAAGGACTAGAGTCTCTCTAGCAATAGCATTACCTAACTTCAGTTCTCTAAAGTAAACTCTTACATTAATCAGCCCAAGCTAGCGCAAAGTTGCAAACAAGTAAGAGTAGCGCCGAGCACCTGTGTCCTACAATCACAGAAGATTTTGAAACGTAATTTACCAGCAATGTTAGCAGCAGTAATCTTGTTATTCGTCAAAAATGTATACACAACAATACTTATACTGCTATATATTAGCTACTCACCAAGCCCCATGACCTCGACACCTAGCAGGTCCAACAGGTCCTTCTCCCGGTCCATGATGTCTGACCACTGGTGGGCCAGCTGGTTATGGGTGCGCCGGACCCCTGAGCAGCGAAACACTGCCCGACGCACCTTCGCCCACCGAATGTGATGCTCCTGGGTAGGGTACCCGGAGCTGGCCTGCCGCCTGCTGCCAAGGTCAAGGGGAGGTGGCGCTGGATAAAAAAACAAGGGCGGCCACCTCCACATCGCTAAAAAGCTGCCAGGCCTGCACCCCTGCAGGGCGCATTTTGCCGCAAGGCAGGCGGCTCTTGGGCGCAGGCGCCTTGCCCTTTGAGCCGTTCGTGCCCTTGGCCATGGTTCTACGGTGGGTGGGAGGCGGAAAAGAAAAGTTAGAAGGGAAAAAAGAAAGATAGGGTGAAGAAGTAGTAGCTTAAAGAAAGAAGTAATATTAAGTTAAAAAAACACAGTAAAAGTAGAAATAAAATGCAAAATATAAACTTAGGGACAGAGAGATGGATGATAAATAAAAAAAGTCAGAAAAACTGTGTAAAAAAACTAAGGATTGCAAAGATTAAGGGAGGATAGAAAGGTAGGCCCAGAACCAAAGCATAGAGTGAAAAACAAGACGGCCGTGCCCATTCGCGACCGCGTGGGTAAGTCCCCGCGATATTTCTCGCGAACGCGCAATAATCTGCGTGAACAAGTAAAACGAGCTCCTGAACATGACATGCGCATCGCGAACACGCTAAACGCGACTCGGAACAGGAAATAAGGCATCGCGAGCGGGTTGGACAATTGAAAAACAAGATGGCCGCACCCATAGGCAACCGCATGGGTAAGTTAGCGAAATATTATCCCCCGAGCTCGTGAACAGCGCCCCGAACACGCACAACGCGCTCCCGAACAAGAAAAACGCTTCACGGACGGGCGCCCCAAGCAACTACGCACGCTCACGTAGCGCAATGACATCTTCGGGTAGATTTGCGTAGTGCGACTACGCGAACTACACCCAGGGTTAGTGGTGACTATCCCTGAGTGTTGAGATTGGAAATAAGAAGAGCCAGGTCTGCTTGCCATAAACCCCGCTGTGTAATTTAAAAAGTGAGCATAACATCCATTTGTGTCTACTGGCCACAATAACCACCCATTTGGACCTGAAAGTGTGGAGTTAAATGCATTATTCTGCACCATAGTTTTGTACTGTTCTTTGCTGTAATTTGATACAAGTTGCCAATTATCAAATCATGCAAAGGAAGGAATGTTTGGTGAATAAATGTCTTTTATTTTCCAAGTCCTAGACAAGTAGTCTGTTGAACTGTACCATTTAGAAAACATATTTGTGTTGGAATTAAGCAGGCTCAAAATAAGGTATCTGTACCCTGAACTTGCCAAGGTTTGGCTCCCCAAATAGATTTTTTTTGTCAATGGTATCCTTCCAATACTCATAGCCTTTCATGGCTAATTGTATAACAAATGAATCTGTGTATATTAGCTTGATTTGTGTCGGCATATATTTCTTAGCTGGAATAGGGAAGAGTTTAAAATAAAAGTTTTTCTGGTCCAATGAATCATGTCCAGAAAAATATGTGAGTTTATATAATTTGGAGCTCCCTTGTGGGAGAGTTGGACAATGTTCCATTTGTGTGTAAATAAAAAGTGTGTGTTGAACACCAGATCAATGTAAATAATGTCCATGATAGTAAAAGAACATTTCACCGTAATTAGCAGTCTTTAGATACAGGTCTTCACTTTTGAAGACAGTACAATATTCCAGCTCTGAGAGCTCAGTTAACAGTGTCAACATCCCAATCATCTGAATGTAGCCTAGGTACAATAACATCACCCATAGACATCTTGAAAACGTGAGGGATCAGCAGTATTTCTGTAGGGCCAAAGATATCATATTAGACCTTATCTCACACAATTCCATCAGTTACTTGGACAGCTGAAATGTTCACAAGGAACATCTCTTTCAGTTAAAGTAAACGTGAGTGAAGCGTTAGCACCTCATCGACCAGTTCTGTGGCAGAGCGTTCTGGAAGATAATGGTTATTTACCAACATGGAAAAAAACTGTCAGAAATCCAATCAAAAGCAATAGAAAAAACAAAGAAACTGTTATCCAAACACATATCCAAAGAGGGAGCAGATAAGTGTGTTTCAGCCATTAAAAAAAACACAGATCCTTGCAGGCAAAGTGTAGGTGGAATTTGCAAAAGAGTCGGATGAAAGTACAGTACTCACTTCAGTTGTGTGGCTGGCATTTGTAGCAGTATTAGGAATTAACTAAAGTTTATTCTCTATCCCCCAAGTGGGGAGAAATAGCTTCGATGTTGCTCCAAAGCTGCAGAGGAATTTCCTTTATGGTAGTGAGAGGAGCTAGGGAACTACCAAGTACTCCTTGTTGCCTACTGTTTAGAATAGGCCACATGATATAACTCGATGTGATCAATGGAGATAAAACAATTGTCTTTAGAACCAGCAAGCGGTGTCAATATTACAGTTCTTGTACTCTGAATTCCAAGGACTGGCACCAGTGCACTGTATGGTGGGCCAAATTTCTTCTTTACCGCAACCTTTTGTAGAACAAGATCCCCAATTTGTGGAAATTAGCCAGAAGGTGCTGGCTTCTCCTTGATTCCAATAGAGGCAAACGACTTCAACTGTTCGTTGGATTGGCTGTCACGAAAGGATTGCAAATCCTGTAAGACAGCAAATCGATCATTTACCTCAAAGGGTGTGGCATGTGCCACGATGTCTGCATGGTCAATGTCTGGAACATACATTTTGATGTCAAAGAGGACCTCGTATGCGGTCTGTCCACCCAGAGATCTTTTAGGGATGTACATTTGTACCCCATATAAGTAATAGATCCAGCTACACTCTCTACATAATACTTTACCTGTTAAGGATTGCTTTAAGTCACGGTTCATCCTCCACAAAAGAATTGCCTTCTGGCCTATATGGAGAAGAGTAATACACCTCTACACCCAGGCAAGCCATAGTATCTCCTTAAGCCTTAGAGGTGAAAGCAGGGCCCTGGTTCGAGTGGAATGTAGTGCATGCATGTGTCCAGATAAAGACTTGCAAATCTTTAAGAAAAGTGCGAGCGTCAGCCGAAAGTTGTAACCACACCCAGAGGAACCTTGAGCAAGAATCAACTGCAAGTAGGATACATTTAAACGATCCATCAGAATTCAGAGGACCACAATGGTCTAAGTGCAGCTCACAGGTTTCTTAGAAATCAACAGGTGTGTCTGTGGTGGGTGTGCCACGGTAGAACTTTTAATTTGCCTACAAATGTCTCAGCGAAGAACATATTTTTTGGCCTGTTTTTATAAGCCATGCAACTAATAACGTTGGTGTGGTGACAAATTTGTGAAAGCCACACCTGTATGAGCAGAAGCAACACTTTCATGCACAGCTACACTGAGGCTAGTCTGTGGACTTGGTTGGGCTCTCTGGAAGGACTTCGTCACGACAGTCACCTGGCCGCAGACCATAACCCTCACCCTTCGACTTATCAGGAAGAGCTTCTAGTACCTGTTTATAAATAGAAGACAAACTGTCCGGGGGTGGTAGCATGTGAGTCCAAGGGCAGTGTCATGGGAGTGATTGGTGGGAGCATGTTATATGTAATTTTGAAGTCTCCACAGGATGATTTGGGCCTTTTCCTGTTGCAGTCACTATGCCTACCCACACAAGTGAGGTACCATTTTTATCTGGAGACCTGGGGCAACACTGGGTGGGAGGAATTTGTTGGAAGTTGAAGCAGCCAAATTTGCCTCTGTAACTGTTGCTGCAATTACCCGTTCTCATTCGAGGGTAGATGATGATATACTGCCTGGCATTAATGTTACACACAACAGCACCCCTTTACCTAGGGGCATGCCAGCAAAATATGCATACCATTTAAACAAACAAAAAGTTCTCTTTGTTACAATTCCCAGGGGTGGAACCTGCTGCGCTGAAGGACTATCGTGATATCCTGGACACAGAGAGAGGCCAAGCTACGTCGCCTGAAGAACATGAGGAAGTGTTCCCGGACCACACGATCCCTGGTGCATCTCAATATCAGCTGCGGCCCCGGAAAAGAGAAAGTTAATTGCTGAAAGAGACTGGGTGAGCCACTGTCCTGGGTTAGTGAAGCCTGAGCTACAAAGGGGGCGACTCCGGTAGGGATACTAGTCTTAAACTCAGTGAAGAAACCAGTGCCTGCCCAGGATTTTAGGGTTTCATCTGCTTTGTTGTTCAACGTCCGGATAAAATTGACTGCGGAGAAAAGATCAAAAGTTTGTGATCGGAAGATTGTGTTTATCATTGGGCTTACTTCCATTGTTATCATCATTGCTATAACATGGGTTGTAGAGGGGGTAGCTCCTGCTCAAAATCTGCTGACTGCTACTACTACTGTCCCCATTGAGCTCTACTACTTCACCCACCCTTATCATGAGCAGAAGCATAGACAGTCTTATCTCAACAACACGTTCATTCAAATGTTGTTGACGTACCACCAGTATACACAGATGAACGGTACCACCATTGGATGTACAATTGACTTAACTCTGCAAAACTTTGTATAATGTACACTGTGTGAAATATGAAAATGGCAATAAAAATAAGTTAAAAAAAAAAAAAACACGTTCATTCAAATGTTGCATCAAACACATAATGCTACGAACATTACAAACTATTGTGTGTGCGGAATGATGCCAGCTCATCAGAAGAAGGGAGGAACGCCGTTTATTCCTCTGCCATTTTCACACAACGGCTCCTGCAGAGCTTGGTTTGTGCTGCTATGGGCTACTCCTGTTGCTAACATCACTGACTATGGCGTAGGAAGACTGAACTTTCAGCTAAACAGAGCCTGTTACCCTGATGAGGAAGGAGATCCAAAGGAACTGTGTGGGAAATGGAGGAGTATCGCCGAGGAAATTCCTCCACACATTAGGTTTTCTCAAACACTCAAACTGCCAAGGGTAAAGGACCTTTTGTTAGAGCTGTTACTAAAATTAGAGCAGACCTGTGTGTGAACAATGTTGGTAATATTCCCATGGGGAAAAGCAGCTATACTCTAGTGTTGAATATTACTGGAGTAAATAACAGCAGTTTTACGTCCTCGCACAATACTTATTTTTTATGTGGGAATAAAGGATACTACCATTTACCAATTGGTTGGTCAGGAACTTGCTATGTGTCCTTTTTGCTCCCACCTGTGTTTTTCGCACCTGTATCCTACCATAATGACTATAAACTGTTCAACGACGTTTGCAAAAACAGATCTAAGAAGACAATAAATCATGATTAGGTGGATCAGACTGACGCTGCACTGCAGCAATATGTTGACTTTAATTTGGGGTTGTTCTTCTTTGTTGGTGCTGCCTTAAACAGGCGGAAAATCAGACGCTTGACACATGTTGTAGAGGCTGTAACCAATCAAACAGCTATGGCACTTAGAAATATCACAGAAGATCTGTAAATTGCGATGATTGTGGTGCTCCAAAACATAATGGTCCTCGACGTCGTGTTGGCTGATCGTGGTGGTGCATATCGCATCAGCGGGAGCAGCTGCTGTGTCTACATCCCTGATCACGCCCCTTCAGTTTTTGATGCAATCTCTAAATTACATTAGATAGCTGCTGAAATTCATCCCGATTCAGGAACATGGACTTTAACTGGCTGGTTATGGACATTGTTTGTAACCTGGGGCTGGAAACTGTTAACAATTCTATGGATATTGTTTGCGATCCTACTGTCATGCTGTCTATGCATACAATGTGGCCCGATGCTTTGTTTCCTTTGTATTTCTGCTTGTATACCCACCAAACACAAGGTCAAGGATGTGAACGCCCAAAATGTGTTAGACCAAGAAGTTAGCGATATGATGAAAATTGATGTGCAAGTTATTTTCCTTGTTCCTTCAAAATCAAGAAATGTCTTCAGCTAATGCTAAAAGGGTGGTCTGTGGAAATCAGCAGAAATCGCTGTTAGCATAAGCTGAAGCCATTTTATTTTGGCATCCATTTTAGTTAGCCATGTGTTAGCCATGTGCTCCTTCCGTCATTACTGTTGCCTGCTTTGCTATTCTGCCTGAGTCATCAACTAAAGTTAACTCCTTCAGTACTGAGCCAGAGCACTGCACATGCTCAGAAAGGCTTGTAGCTGCTAGAATGCAGCTGTTTTAGAGTGTAACTGTCAGGGTATTCCAACTGATGTAAGCAATTTAGTTTCCCCTCCCACTCTGCTGACGAAGTGATTTACGTATGTCCATATATGTGAATAGCTATTCTTGTGTATACTTGTACCACCTCTTTTTGAGTCTCCATGCTTACACTGCAACAAAAGGTGTATAAAAGCACCCTGGTTTCTGTATTTCATACATTGCCTGACGGTTCTGTATCGATGTAGTCCCACTCATGAGTGATAATAAATTATTGTTTTGATATTACAGCTTCCGTGCCAATCTCTATTTTGTTGGTCTAAGGACTAAAGGACAAAGAAGGGCGAACCCTTGCACTGGTGGCCCCCTAAAAAGGCTCACTTCCACACTCCCTCCCACCAGGGCTGGAACAGAGTGTTACCTTTCCCTCTCTCCCTCCCTCAATCCCTTCCTCCCACCAGGGCTGGGACAGAGTGTTAGCTTCCCATCTATCCCTCTCTCCCTCCCTCCCACCAGGGCTGGAACAGAGTGTTGCTACCCCTCATCCATCCCTCCCTCCTTCCCACCAGGGCTGGAACAGAGTGTTACCTTGCCCCCTATCCCTCCAATCCCTAACTCCTTCCCACCAGGGCTGGAACAGAGTGTTACCTTCCCCCCATCTACCCTATCCCTTCCTCTGACCAGGGCTGGAACAGTGTGATACCTTTCCCTCCCTCCCTTCCTCCCACCAGGGCTGGAACAGTGTGTTACCTTCCCCCATCTCTCCCTCCCACCAGGGCTGGAACAGAATATTACCTTACCCCTATCCCTCCCCCTCCCTCCCTCCTACCAGGGCTAGACCAGTGTGTTACCTTCCCCACTCCCTCTCTCCCACAAGGACTGGAACAGAGTGTAACCTACCACCATCCCTCCCTCCCACCAGGGCTGGAACAGACTGTAACCTTTCCCTCCCTCCCTCCCGGGCTGGAATAGTGTTACCTTCCCCCATCCCTTTCTCTCCCCCCCTCCCTCCTGGGCTGGAACAGAGTGTAACCTTTCCCTCCCTTCCTCCCACCAGGGCTGGAACAGAGTGTTACCTTCCCCCTATCCCTCCCTCCGTCCCGCCAGGGCTGGGTCAGAGTGCTACCTTCCCCCTTATCCCTCCCTCCCACCAGGGCTGGAACAGAGTGCTACCTTCCCTCCCTCCCACCAGGGCTGGAACAGAGTGTTACCTTCCACCATCCCTCCCTCCCTTCCTCCCACCAGGGCTGGAACAGTGTTACCTTCCCCCATCCCTCCCTCCCACCAGGGCTGGAACAGAGTGCTACCTTTACCTCCCTCCCTCCCACCAGGGCTGGAATAGTGTGTTACCATCCCCATCTGTCCCTTCCTCCCTCCTACCAGGGCTGGAACAGAGTGTTACATTTCCCTCCCTCCCTTCCTCCCACCAGGGCTGGAACAGTGTTACCTTCCCTCTATCCCTCCCTCCCTCCCACCAGGGCTGGAACCGAGTCCCTATCCCTCCCTCCCTTCAGGGCTTGAACAGAGTGTAACCTTCCCCCTATCCCTCCCTCCCGTCCCGCTAGGGCTGGAACAGAGTGCTACCTTTCCCTCCCTCCCTCCCTCCCACCAGGGCTGGAATAGTGTTACCATCCCCCATCCCTCCCTCCCACCAGGGATGGAACAGTGCGTTACCTTTCCCTCCCTCCCTTTCTCCCACCAGGGCTGGAACAGAGTGTTACCTTGCCCCCTATCCCTCCCCCCTCCAAACAGGGCTGCAACAGTGTGTTACCTTTACCTCCCTCCCTCCCACTTGGGCTGGAACAGTGTTACCTTCCCCTATCCCTCCCTCCCTCCCACCAAGGCTGGAACAGAGTTTTACCTTCCCCCCTCTCTCCCACAAGGGCTGGAACAGAGTGTTACCTTCCCCCTATCCCCCCTCCTTCCCACCAGGGCTGGAACAGAGTGTTCCCTTCCCACTAACCCCTATCCCTCCCTCCCTTCCTCCCACCTGGGCTAGAACAGTGTTTTACCTTCCCCTATCCCTCCCTCCCTCCCACCAGGGCTGGAACAGAGTGTTACCTTTCCCTCCCTCCCTCCCACCAGGGCTGGAATAGATAATTTCCTTCCCCCTATCCCTCCCTCCCTCCCTCCCTCCCACCAGGGCTATAACAGTGTTACCTTTCTCTCCCTCCCACCAGGGCTGGCATAGAGTGTTACCATCCCTCCCTCCCTCCCACCCACCAGGGCTGGAACAGAATGTTACCTAACCCCCATCCCTCCCTCCCTCCCGGGCTGGAACAGTGTTACCTGTCCCTCCCTCCCTCCCACCAGGGCTGGAACAGAGTATTACCTTACCCTATCCCTCCCTCCCTCCCACCAGGGCTGGAACAGAGTGTTAACTTTCCCTCCCTTCCTCCCACCAGGGCTGGAACAGTGTGTTACCTTTCCCCATCCCTCCCTACCTCCCTCCCTCCCACCAGGGCTGGAACAGAATGTTACCTAACCCCCATCCCTCCCTCCCTCCCTCCCTCCCGGGCTGGAACAGAGTGTTACCTTTCCACTATCCCCATATCCACCTATCCCTCCCTCCCTCCCACCAGGGCTAGAACAGAGTGTTACCTTTCTCTCCCTCCCTTTCTCCCACCAGGGCTGGAACAGAGTGTAACCTTCCCCCTATCCCTCCCTCCCTCCCGACCAGGGCTGGAACAGAGTGTTACCTTTCCCTCCCTTCCTCCCACCAGGGCTGGAACAGAGTGTAACCTTCCCCCTATCCCTCCCTCCGTCCCGCCAGGGCTGGAACAGAGTGTTACCTTCCCCCATCCCTCCCTCCCACCAGGGCTGGAACAGAGTGTTATATTCCCACAATCCCTCCCTGCCTCCCTCCCACCGGGGCAGGAACAGAGTGCAACCTTCCTTCCCTTCCTCACACCAGGGCTGGAACAGTGTTAACTTCCCCCATCCCTCCCTCCCTCCTTCCCTCCCATCCGGGCTGGAACAGAGTGTTACCTTCCTCCCCATCCCTCCCTCCCACCAGGGCTGGAACAGTGTTACCTTTCCCTCCCTCCCTCTCTCTCTCCCTTCCTCCCTCCCACCAGGGCTTGAACAGTGTGTTACCTTCCCCCATCCCTCCCTACCTCCCTCCTCCCTCCCACCAGGGCTGGAACAGAGTGTAACCTTCCCCCTATCCCTCCCTCCGTCCTGCCAGGGCTGGAACAGAGTGTTACCTTCCCCCCCCATCCCTCCCTCCCCACCAGGGCTGGAACAAAGTGCTACCTTACCCCCTATCCGTCCCTCCCTCCTGAGGTTCCGTGAGAATCGGAACGACACTTTTTGAGTGTGTTCGAATATGGACGAGTTTGGTATCTATGAACCGCAAATGACGAGTTTAGTGGGTGTACGCGTTTTCGCTACGCTACTATGTACGGATCGTCTCATTCTTAGATATGTCCATCCGAACCCTCGGGTTCCATTTTAGATGTGGCATCCATTTTGTTTCTTGCCCTCAAGTAGCCAGTGAACGGACCTTGTCCGCTCTGTGACCCTGGGATTCCCAAGCTTTCACGAAGGACACGTGTTTCTTTGAGGGTGTCTTTTATGATAGGGGAATGACACGGCAAAGGCAGATGGCCCCGCTCAAGGCTCATCTTGCCGTGCCAGTCTATTGTTTCAGTCACGCATGCATTGGGCACGAGGTCTATGATCCTGCAATCAAGTTTCCGTTATTACCCTCTACACTCTTTTTCAACCTGTTGGGCATCCTTGTTCTTCCGTTGCATCTGTTTTTGTCCTTTCTCTTAATGTGTTTATAGTTAGAATGGAATGAGCTTAATGTGGGGATAAAGTGCTTTTACAGTTGGGAACCGGCAATGTTGCTGTGATTATGTTCCGGGCTTCTGAAACATGAATGCGACCTTTTGAAGTTTATTGTGGGAACTGAGTCGTAACCTTTGTCTGTCATGTTGTGCAATGACCAAAATGTGTATAAAAGGAGCGATTCACTTTTGCAATTCGAAGCAGTCTCTCAGAACCTACACGTTGTGTACTTCTTGTGATTACTGTATCCGTGCAGTAAATAAACGCTGATCTTTGACGCCGCCGGAAGTGTCCCGTGTCTCTGTGTATTGTACGCCGGAACAGGTAACCCAAGAAGGTTTCAGGTGTTGTCCCCTGGCACCGCTGGGCCTTAGAATAGCCCAGTCCTTCCCTCCCACCAGGGCTGGAACAGAGTGTTACATTCCCATAATCCCTCCCTGCTTCCCTCCCAACGGGGCTGGAACAGAGTGCAACCTTCCTTCCCTTCCTCCCACCAGGGCTGGAACAGTGTTAACTTCCCCCATCCCTCCCTCCCTCCTTCCCTCCCACCAGGGCTGGAACAGAGTGTTACCTTTCCAACCCTCCCTCCCTCCCTCCCTTCTTTCCTTCCTCCTTCCAGGGCTGGAACAGTGTTACCTTACCCCCTATCCCTCCCCCCTCCCTCCCACCAGGGCTGGAACAGAGTTACCTTCCCCCCCATCCCTCCCTCCCACCAGGGCTGGAACAGAGTTACCTTCCCCCCATCCCTCCCTCCCACCAGGGCTGGAACAGTGTTACATTCCCCCCCTTCCCTCCCTCCCTCCCACCAGGGCTGTAATAGTGTTACCATCCCTTCCTCCCTCCCACCAGGGTTGGAACAGAGTGTTACCTTTCCCTCCCTCCCTCCCTCCCTCCCTTCCTCCCTCCCACCAGGGCTTGAACAGTGTGTTACCTTCCCCCATCCCTCCCTCCCTACCTCCCTCCACCCTACCTCCCTCCCACCAGGGCTGAAACAGAGTGTTACCTTACCCCTATTCCTCCCCCCCCTCCTTCCCTCCTACCAGGGCTGGAACAGAATGTTACCTAACCCCCATCCCTCCCTCCCTCCCGGGCTGGAATAGTGTGTTACCTTTCCCTCCCTCCCACCAGGGCTGGAACAGAGTGTTACCTTCCCACTATCCCCATATCCCCCTATCCCTCCCTCCCTCCCTCCCTCCCACCCACTAAGACTGGAACAGAGTGTTACATTCCACCTATCCCTCCCACCAGGGCTAGAACAGAGTTTTACCTTACCCCCTACCCCCTACCCCCATCCCTCCCTCCCACCAGGGCTGGAACAGAGTGTTACCTTCCCCATCCCTTCCTCCCTCCCCACCAGAGCTGGAACAGAGTGTTACCTTTCCCTCCTTCCGTTCCGCCAGGGCTGGAACAGAGTGTTACCTTCCCCCCATCCCTCCCTCCCAGCAGGGCTGGAACAAAGTGCTACCTTACCCCCTATCCCTCCCACCAGGGCTGGAACAGAGTGTTACATTCCCACAATACCTCCCTGCCTCCCTCCCACCGGGGCTGGAACAGAGTGCAACATTCCTTCCCTCCCTCCCACCAGGGCTGGAACAGAGGGTTTCCTTTCCAACCCTCCCTCCCCAGAGTGTTATGTTCCCACCTATACCCCATCCCTCCCTCCCTCCCTAACGGGCTGGAACAGAGTGTTACCTTCCCCTCTATCCCTTTATCCCCCTATTCCTCCCTCCCACCAGGGCTGGAACATAATGTTACCTTCCCACTATCCCCCTATCCCTCCCTCCCTCTCTTCCTCCCACCAGGACTAAAACAGAGTGTTACCTTCCCCCTATCCCCCCTCCCTCCCACCAGGGCTGGAACAGAGTGTTACCTTCCCCCCCCATCCATCCCTCCCTCCTTCCCTCCAGGGCTGGAACAGAGTGTAACCTACCCCCATCCCTCCCTCCCACCAGGGCTGGAACAAAGTGCTACCTTACCCACCCATCCCTATCTCCCTCCCTCCCACCAGGGCTGGAACAGTGTTACATTCCCACAATCCCTCCCTGCCTCCCTCCGGGGCTGGAACAGAGTGCAACCTTCCTTCCCTCCCTCCCACCAGGGCTGGAACAGTATTAACTTCCCCCATCCCTCCCTCCACCAGGGCTGGAATAGTGTGTTACCATCCGCCATCCCTCCCTCCCTCCCTCCCACCAGGGCTGGAACAGAGTGTTACCTTTCTCTCCCTCCCTCCCACCAGGGCTGGAACAGAGTGTTACCTTTCCCTCCCTTCCTCCCACCATGGTTGGAACAGAGTGTTACCTTCCCCATATCCCTCCGTCCCTCCCTCCCACCAAGGCTGGAACAGAGTGTTACCTCTCCCTCTCTCCCTCCCTTCCTCCCTCCCACCAGGGCTTGAACAGTGTTACCTTCCCCCATCCCTCCCTACCTCCCTCCTCCCTCCCTCCCACCAGGGCTGGAACATAGTGTTACCTTAGCCCTATCCCTCCCTCTCTTCCCTCCCTCCTACCTGGGCTGGAACAGAGTGTTACCTTATCCCTATCCCTCCCCCTCCCTCCCAACTACCAGGGCTGGAACAGAATGTTACCTAACCCCCATCCCTCCCTCCCGGGCTGGAACAGTGTGTTACCTTTCCCTCCCTCCCTCCCTTCCACCCACTAAGACTGGAACAGAGTGTTACTTTCCACCTATCCCTCCCACCAGGGCTAGAACAGAGTTTTACCTTACCCCCTACCCCCATCCCTCCCTCTCACCATGGCTGGAACAGTTTTACCTTTCTCTCCCTCCCTTTCTCCCACCAGGGCTGGAACAGAGTGTTACCTTTCCCTCCCTTCCTCCCACCAGGGCTGGAACAAAGTGCTACCTTACCACCCATCCCTATGTCCCTCCCTCCCACCAGGGCTGGAACAGTGTTACATTCCCACAATCCCTCCCTGCCTCCCTCCCACCGGGGCTGGAACAGTGTTAACTTCCCCCATCCCTCCCTCCCTCCCTCTCACCTGGGCTGGAACAGAGTGTTACCTACCCCCCTCCCTCCCTCCCACCAGGGCTGGAACAGAATGTTACCTTCCCCCCCATCCACCCTATCCATCCCTTCCTCCCACCAGGGCTGGAACAGAGTGCTACCTTTCCAACCCTCCCTCCAGGGCTGGAACAGAGTGTTACCTTACCCCCTATCCCTCCCTCCCTCACTCCCTCCCACCAGGGCTGGAACAGAGTGTTACCTTCCCCCCATCCCTCCCTCCCACCAGGGCTGGAACAGAGTGCAACCTTCCTTCCCTCCCTCCCACCAGGGCTGGAACAGTGTTAACTTCCCCCATCCCTCCCTCCCTCCCTCTCACCTGGGCTGGAACAGAGTGTTACCTACCCCCCTCCCTCCCTCCCACCAGGGCTGGAACAGAATGTTACCTTCCCCCCCATCCACCCTATCCATCCCTCCCTCCCACCAGGGCTGGAACAGAGTGCTACCTTTCCAACCCTCCCTCCAGGGCTGGAACAGAGTGTTACCTTACCCCCTATCCCTCCCTCCCTCACTCCCTCCCACCAGGGCTGGAACAGAGTGTTACCTTCCCCCCATCCCTCCCTCCCACCAGGGCTGGAACAGAGTGTTACCTTCCCCCCCCACCCCTCCCTCCCACCAGGGCTGTAATAGTGTGTTACCATCCCCCATCCCTCCCTTCCTCCCTCCCACCAGGACTGGAACAGAGTGTTACCATACCCCAATCCCTCCCTCCCTCCCACCAGGGCTGGAACAGTGTTACCTACCCCATCCCTCCCTCCCTCCCACCAGGGCTGGAACAGAGTGTTACCTTTCCCTCCCTCCCTTCCTCCCTGTCTCCCACCAGGGTTGGAACAGGGTGTTACCTTCCCCCATCCCTCCCTCTCTTCCACCATGGCTGGAACAGAGGGTTACCTTCCAACTATCCCTCCCTCCCATCAGGGCTGGAACAGTGTTACCTTTACCTTCTTCCCACCAGGGCTGGAACAGTGTTACCTTCCCCCTATCTCTCCGTTCCAACAGGGCTGGAACAGAGTGTTATGTTCCCCCCCTATACCCCATCCCTCCCTCCCTCCCGGGCTGGAACAGAGTGTTACCTTCCCCTCTATCCCTTTATCCCCCTATCCCTCCCTCCCACCAGGGCTGGAACAGAGTGTTACCTTCTCCCCTATCCCTCCCTCCCACCAGGGCTGGAACAGAGTGTTAGCTTCCCCCATCCCTCCCTCCCTCCCTCTCACCGAGGCTGGAACAGAGTGTTAGCTTCCCCCATACCTTCCTCCCACCCTCCCTCCCTGTCACTAGGTCTGGAACAGTGTTACCTTACCGCTATCCCTCCCCCTCCCTCCTACCAGGGCTGGAATAGAATATTACCTTCCCCCATCCCTCCCACCAGGGCTGGAACAGAGTGTTACCTTCCCCCCAATCCCTCCCTCCCAATCCCTCCCTCCCACCAGGGCTGGAACAGAGTGTTACCTACCCCCCTATCCTATCTCCCTCCCTCTTTCCCACCAGGGCTGGAACAGGATGTTACCTTCCCCCTATCCCTCCCTCCAGGGCTTGAACAGAGTGTTACCTTCCCCCAACCCTCCCTCCCACCAGGGCTGGAACAGAGTGCAACCTTCCTTCCCTCCCTCCCACCAGGGCTGGAACAGAGTGCTACCACCCCCATCCCTCCCTCCCTCCCACCAGGGCTGGAACAGAGTGTTACCTTTCTCTCCCTCCCTCCCTCCCAGCAGAGCTGGAATAGTGTTACCATCCCCATCCTCCCTCCCACCAGGACTGGAACAGTTACCTTCCCCCTATCTCTCCCTCCCACCAGGGCTGGAACAGAGTGTTACCTTCCCCCTATCCCTCCCTCACTCCCTCCCTCCCTCACTCCCACCAGGGCTGGAACAGTGTTACCTTTTCTCTGTCCCTCCCTCCCACCAGAGCTGGAACAGAGTTTACTTTCCCCCTATCGCTACCTCCCTCCCTCCCACCAGGGCTGGAACATAGTGTTACCTTCCCCTATCCCTCCCTCCCTCCCACCAGGACTGGAACAGAGTGTTACCATCCCCTATCCCTCCCTCTCTCCCTCCCTCCTACCAGGGCTGGAACAGAGTGTTACCTTCCCCCCTCTATCTCCTCTATCCCTCCCTCCCAGGCGGGCCCAGTGTTACATTCCCCTATCCCCCCTATCCCACCCTCCCACCAGGACTGGAACAGAGCGTTACCATCCCCTATCCCTCCCTCCCTCCCACCCCCACTCCCTCCCACCAGGGTTGGAACAGGGTGTTATTTCCCCCTATCCCTCCCTCCCTCCCACCAGGGTAGAACAGTGTGTTACCTTCCCCCGCATCCCCCATCCCTCCTTCCCTCCCTCACCCCAGGGCTGGAACAGAGTGTTACCTTCACCCTATCGCTCCCTCCCACCAGGGCTGGAACAGTGTTACCTTCCCCTATCCCTCTCTCCCACCAGGGCTGGAACAGAGTGTTACCTTCCCCCATCCCTCGCTCCTGTCCTCCTTCCCACCAGGGCTGGAACAGAGTGTTACCTTCCCCCTATCCCTCCCTCCCACCAGGGCTGGAACAGAGTGTTACCTTTCCCTTCCTCCCATCCTCTCTCCCTTCCTGTCTCTAGGTGTGGAACAGTGTTACCTTACCGCTATCCCTCCCCCTCCCTCCCTCCCACCAGGGCTGGAACAGTGTTACCTTTCCCTCCCTCTCTTTCTCCCACCAGGGCTGGAACAGAATGTTACCTTCCCCCATACCTCCCTCACTCCCACCAGGGCTGGAACAGAGTGTTACCTTCCCCCATCCCTCCCTCCCACCAGGGCTGGAACAGAGTGTTACCTTCCCCCTATACCTCCCTCCCTCCCAACAGGGCTGGACCAGTGTTACCTACCCCTCATCCCTCCCTCCCTCCCTCCCAAATAGGGCTGGAACAGAGTGTTACCTTTACCTCCCTCCCTCCCTTCCTCCCACTAGGGCTGGAACAGTGGTACCTTCCCCTATCCCTCCCTCCCACCAGGGCTGGAACAGAGTGTTACCTTCCCTCATCCCTCCCTCCCTCCCTCTGTAATGATCGCGTAGGATGTTCTGCAGGAGTGTCTGGAACCTCGGAGAAAAGTCCGCAGTCGTCCCCCACGTCCCTCCGACTCTATCAGACTAGAGTACGGAGGACCCGCTGGGGGAAAACAGGGAAACAAAACAAGGATAGGTGGGGAGAAAGGCAGATCTTGATTGATGGATCCCGGCAGGAGAAACGGCAAGGACTCCCAGCTGTAACACAAAGTTGTATTAAGGAATATCAATGTTCCACTACCCTTGACTTTTCTAATCTTCATGCACTAGGAACCTACCAAGGTTATCGTTAGCCGCTCTGGTAACAGTCAGCATGAATATCTGTGCATCACTCTATAAGAAAACCCCTTGATAAGTCACACGTGTAATACTTAACATCCCTCAGAGTACAATCTTACACAGTGAAGGTAGCTGGCTCACTCAGATTGTATATAAGTGTACTAGATGGGAGTCTCCACAATCGTCTTCTTCTACCACTCTCTATAAGTGAGTAGTCACCTTTAGGGCTGCAGGAAACAGATAGGTATGGATCAAAAATAAAAGCGGGCTAATATTCCCCACAGTCCTTTAGGAATTACGAATGACAATTACCGTGCTTCTTATGTAGAAATATGGGAAACCTAAACCAATGCTCAATGGTCCTCGCCAGTCATCACCACCTGATAAGCGTTCAAGAGAACGCAGTGTATGGGTAAAATATGGAGATGCCTTACTCTTGGCAAAAGCAAGTGAAAGTAAGGATAAGTAGTAAGAACCAAAAGTAAGACTCCGATAAGACAAAAGACCTAGAGTCGCCTTAACAGCAGGCTGCACACGTAAAAACAAAAGCCTGTTAAGGCTCGAGTCAGTCCCTGTTTCCACTGAAAGGAACAGCGAGTGGAACGGGACCCACGAACTAAACACCAACTGATAGACCTTACTTTGGAAACACTCGAGTACCGCCACACCAACCAGAGGGAAATTGCGCAACTAGCGCTGCCGCTTCTGTAGGAACAACAACGCCAGCGCCACGTTTCACCGGGAACAACACAGATGCCGGGACTCGTTCTCTGCAACTCGTCCACAACAGGAAAACAGGAAACAGGAAACACCCGTCAACCGGAAGTCAGGCAAACACCTACGGGACGGAAATGGGGCTAAGTGCAAGAACGCTAAGCAGCGTTTGCACGCCCTTCGCCCCTTAAATACTCTCTGCTCTCTGGGGCATGACCGCGGGGCATGACACCCACCAGGGCTGGAACAGAGTGTTCCATTCCCCCCTCTCTCCCACAAGGGCTAGAACAGAGTGTTACCTTCCCCTATCCCCCCTCTCTCCCACCAGGACTGGAACAGAGTGTTACCTTCTCACTAACCCCTATCCCTTCCTCCCACCCTCCCTCCCACCAGGGCTGGAACAGAGTGTTACCTTCCCCCATCCCTCCCTCCCTCCCACCAGGGCTGGAACAGAGTGTTACCTTTCCCTCCCTCCCTCCCACCAGGGCTGGAATAGATCATTTCCTTCCCCTTATCCCTTCCTCCATTCCTCCCACCAGGGCTAGAACAGTGTTACCTTTCTCTCCCTCCCTCCCACCAGGGCTGGCATAGTGTTACCATCCCCCCATCCCTCCCTCCCTCCCACCCACCAGGGCTGGAACAGTGTTACCTTCCCCCATCCCCCTATCCCTCCCTCCCTCCTACCAGGGCTAGAGCAGAGAGTTACCTTCCCTCTATCTCCCTCTCCCTCCCACCAGGTCTGGAACAGAGTGTTACCTTCCCCCTATCTCTCCCTCCATCCAGGGCTGGAACAGAGTGTTACCTTCCCCTATCCCTCCCTCCCACCGAGGCTGGAACAGAGTGTTACCTTCCCCCATCCACCCTCTCCCTCCCACCCACCAGGGCTGGAACACCTCCCTCCCACCCACCAGGGCTGGAACAGAGTGTTACCTTCCCCCTATCCCCCATGTCCCTCCCTCCCACCAGGTCTGGAACAGAGTGTTACCTTCCCCCTATCTCTCCCTCCATCCAGGGCTGGAACAGAGTGTTACCTTCCCCTATCCCTCCCTCCCACCAAGGCTGGAACAGAGTGTTACCTTCCCCCATCCACCCTCTCCCTCCCACCCACCAGGGCTGGAACACCTCCCTCCCACCCACCAGGGCTGGAACAGAGTGTTACCTTCCCCCATCCACCCTCTCCCTCCCTCCCACCCACCAGGGCTGGAACAGAGTGTTACCTTCCCCCATCCCTCTCTCCCTTCCACCAGGGCTGGAACACAGTGTTCCCTTCCCCATCCCTCCCACCAGGGCTGGAACAGAATGTTACCTTCCCCCATCCATCCCACCCACCAGGGCTGAAACAGAGTGTTACCTTTACCTCCCTCCCTCCCTCCCTTCCTCCCACCAGGGCTGGAACAGAGTGTTACTGTTAGAAATGAGGGGGCTCTGGTTGGCACAGGCAAGTACCAGCGACAAGCAGGGACCCCTTACCTCTAGTAAGGGCGAAGGATAGCTCCTTAGAATAACCCCTGCTCACCCTCTAGGTGCGTGGCGCGAGCAGTCAAGGCTAAACCTCAGGGCGTACACGGTTAAGCACTTGCAATTATACACACAGCAAATACATGCACCACAAACGGACACCAGGCAGGTTGTATAAAAAAATAAGGCTTTTATATATTTTAAGCAGACTTAGTACAAGACCCAGTAACGCTGAAATGGTGGGGCCACGATCTCTATGATTACGGAAAGTTATTTTTATAGGGAAAGTTCTTATTATGCGGGGCAACAAGGTGAACTGTGGGTCTTAGCGCACTTCGCGCTGAGACGGTGACCAGGTGGCACGTGTCAGATGGCAGGTAAAACAGAACGTTGCAGACCCTGGATCCGATGTGAGCTCGCGGTCGAGTTCGTATGTTACAGTACCTTGTTTCTTTTAGTAAAGGCGGGTGCGGGGCGCTCAGCGGCTCTTCAGAAGGGCGAGGCGGCATCCGGGGCTCCCACGCTTTACGAGGGGGGTCTGGTCCTTCAGGCTCACAGCAGGAGGGGGTGTTTCAGGTTGGCAAGTGAGCAGAGCGGAGCAGCTGGGTACGTTTTCCACGTCCGGGCCGTCCGAGGCTTTTGAGATGCTCACAACGCCAATTCCGGCGGGAAGGTTGAAGGTGCGCAGCGGGCCTCCAGCGAGCGAGGTGACGGGGCAGCCCAGCACGGCATAGGGGGAGCGGCTCGGATGATTGGCTTATTTGGTTTACTGTCAGACGCCAGTAAAGTGCACCAGGAGTGCCCAGGGCTTGTAAATACAAATGCTGCTGGTGGGCTTGCAGCACTGGTTGTGCCACCCACAGAAGCGGCCTAGTAAAATGTCTAAGGTCTGCCATTGCAGGGCCTGCGTGCAGTCTGGTACTGTCATGCTGACTGGGCAAGTGCACCCACTTGCCAGTCCCTAAACCTTTCCTTAACTTCATATTAGTCACCCCAATGGTAGGCCCAAGGGCAGGGTGCATTGTAAGCATAAGGTAGGACAAGCCCTGATGTGTGTGGCATGTCCTAATAGTGAATTACAGCCAATTTCGTTTTTCACTATTGTAAGGCTACCTGTTCTCCATAGGCCAGAATGGGCTGTTAGAATTGTTACATTCTATGATCCTAACAGACCCAGGGAACATGGTAGAAGTTCGAGTTTAATATGCCTGAACTCAGAATAATAAATACATCTTTTAGTAAAGTTTATTTTAATATTCTGTGTTTGCAAATACCACTTTTAGAAAGTTGGTATTTGCTTGCCTAACCATTTCAGCCCGCCTCTGCTATGATGTGTATCTGCCTGTCTGGTTTGTGTGAGTAACAGGGCTGGGGAATTCCAGAGGGGCAGGGCTAGGTAGCCTGGTGGTGAATAGAGAGATTGACATCCAGATGGGTGGGAGGAGTGCACCTGGACTCTGAATAGGGCTGTGCTCTGCCACCACAATGCTGGCTCCACCTCCTGTGGAGCGGCTGATTTCTCTGCCCTGCACCCCGAATAGAAAGTCAGAGTCATGTCAACAAAGTGCTCAGGAACTGGTTTGGACTGGGCAAAGGCCCCTCTACCCCAGAGGAACAAAGGATTTAGAGGTATAAGTATTGGGACCCTGCTCCTAAGAAATCAGATCCGTAAATAAAATATTACGCACTCGGAATTTCTAGATATCAATACGATCAAGCATAAAGCAAGAGGCTGAGTCTGTGGTATCAGGTTCAAAACGGGCTTTATTCCAATAACTCGAGTCATAGGGAGAATTTTACCATCACCACAAGGGATCTGGAAGGGTCTCAAAAGTATTCTCAAAACATTATTCACAGAGTACAGTATATATACATTTCTCTAATATACGTAAGCAAAAGAGCGAGAGAGAATGAGATAAGAGCATGTGGGTGTGTAGGTAGGCGTGAGGGTGGGCGTCCATGTGGGCGTCCACTTGATGATAATAGGTAATTGTCATAGGTGGGTGGATACCTGGAGGGGGTTGTGTGATCTGCTGGAATTGTACTGGAACTTTGCCTTACTTGTGCTCGACTCGAGCATGACGTGTAGCTGACGTGGGGAGGGGTTGCTGTGCAACCGGGGAGTCTGGAAGTGAGGCCTTCAGTGAGGCCTTCAGTGAGGCCTTCAGTGTCAGGACGACCAGCACATCTTGTTTTATCTGATATCTAAAGTCTGGAGCAGGGACTGCTTTGTGACATAGGTTACCCATCCCCAAGAGCCAATGTGGCATCTATTTCTTCATTTACTGTAGAGTCCTTACATGAGGGCTATGGGCTTTTTACTGACGTGAGCTTTGCAATCTCACAAAGAGACAGTAAGGCTAGGCTCCCTCCTTGCAGATGGGTCGTGTTTATTCCTCCTTCTCCAGGCAGGAATGCGGCTCGGTAGGAGTAAGCAGATAACCGTGCTCAATGCTGTCTCGGACTGGGCCCCTTTGGCTGAGGCCCAAGTGTGCAAGGCCAAGGATACGCAGCTGCAGCTTTCTGAGTGTCTGAGGCCTGAAACCTCTTTTCGGGTCTGGCTGAGCCACAAAACACGGGTTTTCAAGTGGTGCAGGAAAATGTGATGCAAAACGTGTAGGCCTCAATACAGAATTGTCGTTTCTCTCATGGGAGACTGGATGGTGACAGGCCACGTTTATAGCATAAGCATCATGTTTAGACAGGCCATGGTGATAGACAGGCCGTGGAGGGGAAATGCATGAGTTACATGTATGCATACATAGTGTTTTGAGGGGGACATAGGGGACATATAAGTCTCGCAATTTTTCCATTTCCTCAAGGAGGCACCAGGAAAGCTGTACGGAGGAAGACTGTCCCTATCCTGGGGGACTGGCCTGCAGTGGTGACCTTGCTGCCAAAGGAGAGAAGAAGAACCCTTTACTAAAGACTTGCTCCATTTTTATTTCAAATACCTTGTGCTTTCAAAAACGATCTCCACGGGCCTGGAAGCGAGCTTGCCCCCTGAACTGAGCCCCAGGACCATTGGGCTCATCCTGACCTTCACCCGCCTACCGCTGGACTGTGGTGTTCCTCCCCTCGCCGGAGCCGTGACTCTAGTGCTCATCAGCCCCTCCTTGGGCCGTGACCGGGCTGCTTGGCTGCCCCTGCCTTGAGAAGAGCCTCGCTCGATCCGAGCTGCTCTCTATGCCGTGCTGGGCTGTCCCAGTCACCTCGCCCGCTGGAGGCCCACTGCGCACCTTCACCCCTCCTGCCGGAATCGGTGCTGTGAGAATCCCAAAAGCCTCGGACGGCCCGGATGTGGAAAACGTACCCGGCTGCCCCGCTCTGCTCACCTGCCCAACCTGAACACACCACTCCCCCTGTAAGCCTGAAGGACCAGATCCCCCCCGTAAAGTTTGGGAGCCCCGGACGCCGCCTCGCCCTTGTGAAGAGCCGCTGGACGCCCCTCACCCGCCTTTACAAAGAAACAAGGTACTGTGTCGCACGAACTAGACCGCGAGCTTGCATCGGATCCAGGGTCCGCAACGTTTGTTTTCCCTGTCGTCCTACACGTTCCACCAGGCCGCCGTCTCAGCGCGAAGTGCGCCAAGACCCACAGTTCACCTTGTTGCCCGCACTAAAAGAACTTTCCGCAATACTAAGATATCGTGGCCCAACCTTTCAAACGTTACTGGGTCTTGTTTTAAGTCTGCATAAAATATAGAGAGATAAAAGCCTTATTTTTATATAACACCTGCCTGGTGTCCGTTTGTGGTGCATGCGATGTATTTGCTGTGTGTATAATTACAAGTGCTTAACTGTGTACGCCCTGAAGTTTAGCAATGATTGCTCGCGCCACGCACCTAGAGGGTGAGCAGGGGTTATTCTAAAGAGCCATCTTTCGCCCTGACTAGAAGTAAAGGGTCCCTGCTTGTCGCTGGTACTTACCTGTGCCATCCAGAGCCCCCTCATTTCTAACAGTTTCCATCTTGGGTTGAAGGGGCACCACCTGGCCGCTCCCAACCTGGTGCCCCAAGTACACCACGGAACCCTGCCCGATCTGGCACTTACTCGCCTTGATCGTGAGGCCTGCCCTCCTCAGCGCCATCAACACTTCCCAGAGGTGGCGCAGGTGTTCTTCCTAAGTGGAGCTGAACGCTGCGATGTCATCCAGGTAGGCAGCACTGAACGAATCCAGTCCAGCCAACACCTGGTTGACCAACCTCTGGAAGGTGGCAGTGGCATTCTTCATGCCAAAGGGCATAACCCGGAACTCATAGTGCCCATCTGGGGTGGAAAATGCTGACCTCTCTTTGGCCCCATCGGTCAAGGCAATCTGCCAGTACCCAGACGTTAAATCAAACGTGCTGAGGTAGTTGGCAGCCCCTAGCCGATCTATGAGCTCATCAGCTCTGGGGATGGGGTGTGCGTCAGTCCTGGTGACCGAATTGAGTCCTCGGTAGTCCACACAGAACTGGAGTTCGGTGTGGCTCCTGGCGCTGCAGCCTTTGGGACCAAGACCTCTGGGCTGGCCCAAGGACTGCTGGAGGACTCTATTACCCCGAGTGCAAACATCTTGGAGAGCTCCTCCTTGTTGCATGCCCTCACCCTGTCAGTCACCCTGTAGGCCTTGTGTCTCACAGGTGTACTATCCCCAGTGTCCACATCATGGACACACCAATCAGTGACACTGGGGACCAGGGAAAACAGATAAGAAAATTGTCCCAACAATTGGCGACAATCATTCTGTTGCTCAGGGGTCAGGGCGGAAGAGAGGATGACACCATCCACTGACCCATCTTGCTCCTGAGCTGATAGGAGGCCTGGAAGAGGCTCGGTCTCTTCTTCCATCCCAGCATCTGTTGCCAGGAGCATGCCCACTTGAGACCTCTCCAAGTGGGGCTTGAGGCGGTTGACATGAAGGACCCTTACGGGGTTCCTTGGAGACCGCAAGTCCACCAAATAGGTCACAGGACTCTTGCGCTCCACCACCTCAAAGGGACCGGTCCACTTATCCTGGAGCGCACAGGGCTCCACTGGGGCCAAGACCCATACCTTTTGTCCAGGCTGAAGCTCTACCAGAGTGGCATTCTGGTCGTACCACCGCTTCATCTCCTCCTGGCTGGCTTCCAGATTTGCCTCAGCAAGTTGCCTGAATCGCCTAGTCTGATTCCTGAAGGCCAGCATGTAACTATATACATTCTGGGGAGGTTTCCTGGGAGATTGCTCCCAGCCTTCCTTGACCAGACTTAGAGGTCCTCGCACTGGGTGGCCGTACAGGAGCTCAAAGGGGCTGAACCCTTGAGACTTCTGTGGCACCTCATGGTAAGCAAAGAGAAGGCATGGTAAGAGGACGTCCCACTTACGTTATGGGTCCTTCTAGGCCCATTATCATGCCATTGAGGGTACGGTTGAATCTCTCAACCAACCAGTTTCCTTGGGGTGGTAAGGTGTGGTGAGCTTGTAGGTTACACCACACTCTTGCCAAAGGGATTTCATGTATTTGGACATGAAATTGGTACCCCGGTCAGACACCACATCTAGAGGGAATCCCACTCTGGGGAAAATTCCCATCAGTGCACGTCCCACCACAGGGGCCGTCACTGTCCTCAGAGGGATGGCTTCCGGGTACCGGGTGGCATGGTCCACCAGGACCAGGATGAACCTATTGCCCATAGCTGTCCTGGGGTCCAGTGGCCCTACAATGTCAATCCCCACTCGCTGGAATGGGGTACCGACCACAGGGAATGGCTGGAGTGGAGCCTTCTGCTTCCTTCCACTCTTTCCACTTGCCTGGCAAGTCTGGCATGTCCTGCAGTGAGTGTCTGAACTCCTGCGCATTTGAGGCCAATAAAAGTCGGTGACACGCCTTTCAAAGGTCTTGTCCTGCCCCAAATGCCCTGCCAATGGCACATCGTGAGCCAGCCCCAGTCGGAAGGCTCTGAAGTCCTGGGGTACCGCCAGCGGACGGGCTGACCCAGGCTCAGCAACCTTAGGCTCTGTATATAGGAGGTCGTTCTCCCAGTAAATGAAATGTGACCCAGACTGATCACTTGCGGCCTAGTCTACAGCCTGCTGCCGCATACCCACGAGAGAAGGGCATTCTCTTTGCGCCTTACAAAAGTCCTCCCTGGTGGGGCCTCCTTCCTGCTGCCAATGGGTCAGCTCAGGCAGGTCCCCCAGTTCAGCTATCTGTTCCCCTGTAGGTTCCAGGGCATCCCCCTCAAGGTCTGCTTCCTCCTGGACCGTGGGAACTTCAGGGGCCGGTTTCCCGCGCCCCCTGCTCCTTCTCTCTGAGGCCAGTTCCTGGGCCGCTCTCTCAGGCTCCAGGACCTCTTGAGTACCTCTACTTGCTGCCATGGACCGTGTGGTGACACACGCCCAATCCGGCATACCCAACATCTCCAGGTGATCACTCCGCTCCACCTTAGCCCAAGGTGAGCTCTCCAAATCGTTCCCTAACAGACAGTCTATAGGAATGGCGGGCCTCACAGCTACCTGAAGAGTACCAGAGACCCCCCCCACTCAAAGGGAACCTGAGCCACCTTGCAGTGACTCTGTGTTGTCAGCGGCAACAACTGGATAGAATGCTTCTGGGACCACCTGCTCTTGAGACACCAGGTGACACTTGACAGCTGTCACACTGGCTCCTGTATCTCTCAGAGCTCCCACCCTACGGCCATTTGTCACCCACTGCCTGTACTTCTTAGTGTTATCAGCCAGCTGGGTTTGGGGGACCACTTCACAGTCTCCTAATGAGACCACGGACATCTCTGTGGGACCCCACCCACCTTGGACACCCATCTCCGCCCCCAAGGCTACACTAGTCACCTGCCGGGGTGGAGCACCAGTGGGTGCTGGTTTACCATACAACGGACACTTTACATCAGAGGCAAAATGCCCCATGTTACCACACCTGTAACATTTAGGGGCCCCTTCTGAACAGGAGGACCTGTCGGGGCCCCGGTCGGTCTCGGGGGTGGGGGAGGCTGAGAACCTTTCCCTTGGTTCCCTTGGGGATTACTTTGGGGCCTTTTTGGGAACTCCCTCTGGTTACCACTGTTCCCCCCCACTCTTCTGCTGGGGACCCTGCCCACCTTTGGCGGAATCTCCCACGTGACCCTTGTGGACCCTGGTACTGACCCAGCGGTCCGCCTCCTCAGCAAGCTTCCTAGGGTTAGTCAGCCTACTATCAATCAGGTGCTGGCGTAGCTCAGGAAAACAATTGCTGGATAAATGCTCCCATGCCATTAAATCAAGAAGCCCTTGAAAATCATCAACCTTGCTACCCTTTACCCAACCATCCAGTGCTCTGCAAAAAAAGTCACATACTCCACATACGTACTATTGGGAATCTTAGTGCAACCCCTGAACCTCTGTCTACACATTTCAGGAGTTAATCCATACCTAGCCATTAAAGCATCCTTCATATGGGGGTAAGAGTTATACACATCTGAGGGCAAATCTAGCAGTATGTCCCTCCCTTCACTCAAGAACCGCCCCCACAACCCCGCTCCCCCTCAGGGACCCGGTGGGAGGACATGGCTACTTTGTAGGCTTTGAACCACTGCCCTATGTCATCATTCTTAAAAAACTCCTTAACCACATCTTTAGGAATATATACCCTTGATTCCGCCGGCACTGGCGGTGTGCTGCCACCAGAGGGATTAAGCTCCAAACTTTTCGCTTTCAGCTCCAGCAGCTTCATCTCATGTTCCATTTGGATTTTTCTTTCTTCCATGGCTAATGTTTGTTTGTCCATATCCATCTGCCCATTAAGCTTTGCCATCTCCACTTCATGTGCCCTGGTTGCTGCTCTGTCTGCCAACTCTTCTGGCGACAGGCCTCTGGAAAACTCATGGACGCTTTCTGGTGGAACCACTTCCACCATTTTCTCTGGTGCCCTTGACTCATACCAGGCCCTCAGCGCCTTTACGAGTTGGGCCTTGTTTTTCAATCCAGTTTAGGAGATTCTGAACTTTGAGCAAAAACCTTTCAAATCCTCATTTGTGTAGCTCTCAAGTGCGCCTTCTCCCCAATCTACATCGTCCATTCCAGAGACTATAGAGGCTGCCCTTCCTGCAGTGAGTGAACCAGGCATGGTTTCTCAAAAGCGGAGATTCTTGGCAAAACAGAAAGTCAATAGTATTGTGGCTGTGTTACTGGTCTGCACTCACTATGTGGTGATCAATGAACCACTATATGCAAATCCGAAAATCCTCACCGCTGCCTCCAATGTTAGAAATGAGGGGACTCTGGTTGGCGCAGGCCAGTACCAGCAGGGACCCTTTACTTCTAGTCAGGGCGAAGGATGACTCCTTAGAATAACCCCTGCTCACCCTCTAGGTGCGTGGCGCGAGCAGTCAAGGCTAAACTTCAGGGCGTACACGGTTAGGCACTTGCAATTATACACACAGTAAATTCCTTGCATGCACCACAAACGGACACCAATCAGGTTGTATACAAAAATAATGCTTTTATATATTTTCAGCAGATTTAGTACAAGACCCAGTAACGGTGAAATGGTGGGGCCGCGATCTCTATGAATACGGAAAGTTCTCTTTATACAGAAAGATCTTATGCGGGCAACAAGGTGAACTGTGGGCGTCAGCGCACTTTGCGCTGAGGCGGCAACCGGGGGCACGCGTCAGACGGCAGGGAAAACAAAGTTGCGGACCCTGGATCCGATGCGAGCTTGCGGTCGAGTTCGTAAGTACAGTACCTTTGTTTCTTTTCGTGAAGGCGGTTGCGGGACACTCAGCGGCTCTTTCAGAAGGGCGAGGCGGTGTCCGGGGCTTCCACGCTTCACGACGGGGGTCTGGTCCTGCAGGCTCACAGCAAGAGAGGGGTGTTACAGGTTTGGCAAGTGAGCAAAGCGGGGCAGCCGGGCACGCTTTCTACATCCGGGCCGTCCGAGGCTTGAAGATGCTCACAACGCCGATTCCGGCGGGAGGGTTGAAGGTGCGCAGCGGGCCTCCGGCGAGCGAGGTGACAGGGGCAGCACAGCACGATGTAGAGAGAGCGGCTCAGATCGAGCGAGGCTCTTCCCAAGGCAAGGGCGGCTAAGCAGTCCGGTCACGGCTCAAGGAGGGGCTGGGGGCACGAAAGTCACGGCTCCGGCGAGGGAAGGAACACCACAGCCCAGCGGTGGGTGAGTGAAGGTCAGGTTGAGCCCAATGGTCCTGGGGCTCATTTCAGGGGGCAAGCTCGCTTCCAAGCCCTTGGAGATCGTTTCGAAAAGCACAAGTTTCTTGAAAATAAAAATAAAGCAAAGTCTCTAGCAAAACGTTCCTCTTCTCTCCTTTGGTAGCAAGGTCACCACTGCAGGCCAGTCCTCCAGGATAGGGACAGTCTTCCTCCTTACAGCTTTCCTGGCGCCTCCTCCTCAGGCAGAGATTCTTTTTGGTTCAAAGCAGATCCGATTTCTTAGGAGCAGGGCTCCTACATTTATACTACATTTCTTTTGTTCTCCCAGGCTAGGAGGGCCCTTGCCTAGTTCAGTCCCGTTCTGGAGCACTTTGTTGAAGCGATGCAGGCTTCTTCTTTCAGAGTGCAGGGCAGTGTCATCAGACGCTCCACAGGGGGCGGAGCCGGCATTGTGGTGGCGGACCACAGTCCTATTCAGAGTCCAGGTGTCCTCCTCCCACCCATCTACCTGCCAATCTTTCTATTCACCACCAGGCTACCTAGCCCTGCCCATCTGGGTTTCCCCAGCCCTGTCACTCACGCAAGCCAGACAGCAGATACACATCACGCAGAGGCAGGCTGAAAGGGTTAGGCAAGCAAAGGCCAACTTTCTAAAAGTGGCATTTGCAAACGCAGAATATTAAAATAAACCTTACGAAAAGATGTACCTTATTATTCCGAGTTCAGGCATACTAAACTCGATTTTCTACCACGTTCCCTGGGTCGGTTAGGATCATAGGATGTAACAATCTTAACCGCCCATTCTGGCCTATGAGAACAGGGTAGCCTTGCAATAGTGAACAACGAAAATGGCGGTAATTCACTATTAGGACATGCCACACATCAGGGCTTGTCCTACCTTATGCTTACAACGCACCCTGCCCTTGGACCTACCATAGGGGTGACTAACATGAAGTTAAGGGAAGGTTTAGGGACTGGCAAGTTTGTGCACTTGCCAGTCAGCATGTCAGTACCAGACTGCACGCAGGTTCTGCAATGGCAGACCCTAGACACATTTTAACAGGCCGCTTCTGTGGGTGGCACAACCAGGGCTGCAAGCCCACCAGCGGCATTTGTATTTACACGCCCTGGCACTCCTGGTGCACTTTACTGGGGTCTGACAGTAAACCAAATAATCCAATTATGGAATCCAACCAACATATACATTTTACATAGGTAGCACTTGCACTGTGGCACTGTTTGGCAGTGGCACAGTGCGCTGAGCGGCCAACACCAAAAAAACACATGAGGCACAGTGACAAAAAGTGGAAGGGAGACTCACACCAAGGTGCCAGGTCTAACATACTGCAGCCTGGGTAAGGATGTGCTTGCACACCTTACTGTGGTATAGGCTACCTATATCACTACCCTATACAGACACATACAAACCTATAAGCCACTCCTATGGCAGGCCTTGACAATCCTGAAGGCAGAGTGCTTGGTTTATGTGAGAGGGTGCCCAAGCATGAGCTGAGCCCCTCTGCAGCTTTCGGAAATACTTCCTTATGTCTGTTCTGTGATACAGCCATACCATATACTCTTAAGTGCATTATAATCTCGCGGTAAATGCTAACTTTGGGATGGCTGCATCAAAACGTGTCGTGTTTGGTGTCAAACGCTTTGCAATACTACCCCCCTGCCAGTCCTGGCGGCGGGGGTAGCATTCCACCCTTCTAGAGGGAGAGACATGTTCACTCTGGCTAAACCTGGTAGGACTTTCCTGAGCCCTGGCATCACAAAATGGATGCCTCTGCCACAGACACGGATCTGGCCTCCTGCTGCTGACCAAATCTCTGGCATGGGAGGCCTGGACAATAGGTTTCCTGTCGAGGGGAGGTGTACCCACCTCCTCAGACAGGCTGATGCGTATTGGGGCTGGGCGGGAGCACTCTCTGGTGCTTTGAAGTCCTGCACTGGGGGCACACTTGGTGTCCCTGTGCATACTCCAGTTCAAACCGGTTGCAGGGGCTACCTGCCCCTGCTCTGGCGCGAAACTGGACAAAGGAAAGGGGTGTAACCACCCCTCTTTCCTGGCCCACCCATAGGTGGGGCCTTAGAGTTAGTCCATCCCCTAAACTTAGTATAAGTATAGGAATCCAGTCCCTAGGACTTTACCCTGGACGAAACTCTGCAACAGAAATCCTGGACCTTCGACTTTCTCTCATGACTAGAAGAGTGAAGAAATCTCCCTTGGGGTCAGGGAGTGACTCCCCTGCTTGGCAGGTACCAAAGAAGCAACTGACTGGTCTGCAATTCTGAAGCTCCTGCCGAATGCCGAAGTCTCAGCATCCCCAGACATGGATTTCCAGACTTCCCCGAGGCTACCCTGAGTCCACAGCAAAGCTGAGGCCCGTGGCTATCGTGGGTGACGTGGAACCGTGACCCCTGGACACCGTGAACTTTTGCAGCAACACCATCTTCCTGGTCCTCCTCGAAGTTGTGCTTGTGCTCTGAGTAGCAACAGCCATGAGCACCTCCTGCACCGAAGATTGTTGGCCTCCACTCCACAAGTGACCCGTGGCCAGCTTCAAGTGCGATAGCTTGAGGCTCCTTCGCAATCACTAGCCTGTTGGCTAGCAGGTCCCCACGAAGGTGACTCCTTTTCTGATTGGCTTACCTGGTTGCTCCAGATGTGCCCATACTTACCCTCGCTGGGTGAGTCCCTCAGTCCTTGCTGGTCTGCACCACAGTCCTTTCTCTGAATTCCAATGACTTGCCGTTGCCAAGGCTTGTTGGGTCCATTCTGGCCACCGACACTGCAGCACTCGACAGACTTCGTGGGGCAGCTCGAATCTGGCTTGTGGACTTCGTCGACACCTCCTGGACCTCGTGGCTGAAGAGTCAAGACACCCATCAACTCACCTGAAGCACCCGATATCTGTGGGCATTGGTCCATCCTGCCCTCGGTCACTGGCTAGTGACCCCGACTCTGTCCCCTCTGCTTTCAGGTTCCTTACATCCTAGATCCAGGCTGGATCTCTTCAGACACTTCTCATCTACCCGGCAGCAGTAGTTCTTTGCAGGCTTCCTTTGAAATCGACGACCCGACACCAAAAGACACCTATGCACCCGGCTTCCCTGGGGGAGGTAACTTGAGTACTCTGGTGCTCTCGTTGGTGCTATCCCTAGAACTTATTAATTCCAAAAGGGTTTGGTCCAGACTCGATTAGAAGTGTCCCTAATCTTGAAATTTCCAACGCGACATTGCCCATAGTAGATAATAGGAATCCGCGGTTGTGTTTTCACACTGCATACAGCTCCCGTGGGTCCCATGTGTCACTACCTTGGGTGGTTCCTTGGGGTCCCAGCGATTCTAGAGGCAATAGTCCTAGGTCCTATTCCAGTTGTGGTTCTTATACCACTTTTTTGGGGTATGGCTTGGTACGCCCCTAGGGACCAAACGTGTATTTGTGCTTTTACTGATGCTTGATCACTTGTAAGCTAAGTACTTCGAACTCCAGCCCCATAATGAGACGAGAGGGGTGTGTGTTAACCTAAATACCAATATTTTAAATGTATATCTGGTGTGGTTGTCTTTTCATTTGATCATTCAAGAGATTATAGACTAGTAAAACAAGCTGCTTTACATTCCTTCAAGACTTAGCCTGAAGGCTGCTCTCCATAGCTACCACTAGGATAGCTTTCAATAAAGGTTGTCTTTAACCTATACCCAATAAGGGGTTGTTTGGACTGATACAAGGTGCCCACTGGAACTAGTGGACAGCATATATCGCGCCACCTTCTCACACAGCCCTCCCTCCCTTCCTCCCACCAGGGCTGGAACAGAGTGTTACCTTCCCTCTATCCCTCCCTCGCTCCCTCCCCTCCGACCAGGGCCAGAACAGAGTGTTACCTCCCCCCATTCCCTCCCTCCCTCCGTCCTTCCCTCCCACCAGGGCTGGAATAGTGTTACCATCCCTCCCTCCCACCAGGGCTGGAACAGTGTTACCTTCCCCCTATCCCTCCCTCCCTCCCACCAGGGCTAGAACAGAGTGTTACCTACCCCCCCATTCCCTCCCTCCCTCCCACCACGGCCGGAACAGAGTGTTACCTTCCCCATATCCCTCCCTCCCTTCCACCAGGGCTGGAATAGAGTGTTACCATCCCCCCATCCCACCCTCCATCCCTCCCACAGGGGCTGGAACAGAGTGTTATCTTCCCCCTATCCCTTCCTCCCTCCCACCAGGGCTGGAACAGTGTTACCTTCCCCCTATCCCATCCCTCCCTCCCTCCCACCAGGGCTGGAACAGTGTGTTACCTTTCCCTCCCTCCCTCTCACCAGGGCTGGAATAGTGTTACCATCCCTCCCTCCCTCCCTCCCACCAGGGATGGAACAGTGGTACCTTTCCAAACCTCCCTCCCACCAGGGCTGGAACAGTGTTACCTTTCACTACCTCCATCCCTCCCTTACTCCCACCAGGGCTGGAACAGAGTGTTACCTTCCTTCTATCGCTCGCTCGCTCCCTCCCTCCCTCCCACCAGGGCTAGAACAGAGTGTTACCATCCCCCATCCCTCCCTCCCACCAGGCCTGGAAGAGAGTGCTACCTTTCATTCTCTCTCTCCCTCTATCCCTTCCTCCCACCCTCCCACCAGGGCTGGAATAGAGTGTTACCATCCCTCCCTCTCTTCCTCCCACCAGGGCTGGAACATAATGTTACCTTCCCTCTATCACTCCCTCCCTCCCTCCCACCAGGGATGGAACAGAGTGGTACCTTCCCCATATCCCTCCCTCCCTCCCACCAGGGCTAGAACAGAGTGACCGCTGCGCCTCTCACCAGGCCGGGTCACCCCCTTGCTCCTCCTGCCGCCTCCTGCTCCTGCCTGCCAGCCTTGCCGCAGAGCCGCCCGCTCGCCAGTTTCCCGCCGCAGCTCGCCACAGGCCCCGCCCACCCCCGGCCCATTGGCCGAGCTGCTCCCGCCACCCAGCTGACCCGCCCTCTCGTCCCCCTTCTTAAGGGGACAGCAAGGAGTGCTCGGGAGTGACCGCTGCGCCTCTCACTAGGCCGGGTCACCCCCTTGCTCCTCCTGCCGCCTCCTGCTCCTGCCTGCCAGCCTTGCCGCAGAGCCGCCCGCTCGCCAGTTTCCCGCCGCAGCTCGCCACAGGCCCCGCCCACCACTGGCCCATTGGCCGAACCGCTCCCGCCGCCCAGCTGACCCGCCCTCTCGTCCCCCTTCTTAAGGGGACAGCAAGGAGTGCTCGGGAGTGACCGCTGCGCCTCTCACCAGGCCGGGTAACCCCCTTGCTCCTCCTGTCGCCTCCTGCTCTTGCCTGCCAGCCTTGCCGCAGAGCCGCCCGCTCGCCAGTTTCCCGCCGCAGCTCGCCACAGGCCCCGCCCACCACCGGCCCATTGGCCGAGCCGCTCCCGCCGCCCAGCTGACCCGCCCTCTCGTCCCCCTTCTTAAGGGGACAGCAAGGAGTGCTCGGGAGTGACCGCTGCGCCTCTCACCAGGCCGGGTCACCCCCTTGCTCCTCCTGCCGCCTCCTGCTACTGCCTGCCAGCCTTGCCGCAGAGCCGCCCGCTCGCCAGTTTCCCGCCGCAGCTCGCCACAGGCCCGCCCACAACCGGCCCATTGGCCGAGCCGCTCCCGCCGCCCAGCTGACCCACCCTCTCGTCCCCCTTCTTAAGGGGACAGCAAGGAGTGCTCGGGAGTGACCGCTGCGCCTCTCACCAGGCCGGGTCACCCCCTTGTTCCTCCTGCCGCCTCCTGCTCCTGCCTGCCAGCCTTGCCGCAGAGCCGCCTGCTCGCCAGTTTCCCGCCGCAGCTCGCCACAGGCCCCGCCCACCACCGGCCGTGCCGCTCCTGCCGCCCAGCTGACCCGCTCTCTCGTCCCCCTTCTTAAGGGGACAGCAAGGAGTGCTCGGGAGTGACCGCTGCGCCTTTCACCAGGCCGGGTCACCCCCTTGCTCCTCCTGCCGCCTCCTGCTTCTGCCTGCCAGCCTTGCCGCAGAGCCGCCCGCTCGCCAGTTTCCCGCCGCAGCTCGCCACAGGCCCCGCCCACCACCGGCCAATTGGCCGAGCCGCTCCCGCCGCCCAGCTGACCCGCCCTCTCGTCCCCCTTCTTATGACGCCCCCAGAGCGACAGCGCAGCGGACGCGCGCAGCGGGAGCGCTGACTGAGCGCCGAAGGTGCGCCAAAGGTAAGCCCGTTTGCGCCCGTCCGCGCCTGGCCCGCGCCCAGTGTCACGACCCCTGGCCCCCGCAGACCCCAGCCCACCCGCCGGACGTACGACGCCGCCACCCTCAACGCACTCAACGCTGGCCGAATCCCAGGATGCTACCGAGCCACCCCGAGACGCACCCACGGACCCTTCTGCTGCAACGCCTGCAAGTTCACCTGCATCCGGACCAGCACTACTCCAGCACCAATCAAGACCAAGACGAGCAACAGCAGCAGCCACCTGAAATGCATCCTGCTCAACACCCGCTCCGTCCACAGACACGCCATCGAGCTCTGGAACCTGCTCGACACAACCTCACCAGACGTCGCCTTCCTCACGGAAACCTGGATGAACGCCTCTTCAGCGCCCGACATCGCCATCGCCATCCCAGACGGCTACAAGATCATCCGAAGGGACCGCATCAACCAGACCAGAGGAGGCATCGCCATCATCCACAGGAACACCATCCGCATCACGACCAACACCAACGACACCCTCGCACCCGCCGAGCACCTGCACTTCCAGGTCCACATCAACCCCAAGACCACCCTCAGAGGCACCCTCATCTACAGACCCCCAGGACCACGCACACAATTCAGCGAAGACATCGCCGACTTCATCAGCCCGCACGCCCTCCTCTCCACTGACTACATCCTCCTCGGGGACCTCAACTTCCACCTGGAGAACAACGACCGCAACACCACCACCCTGCTGGACAACCTCGCAAACCTGGGACTCAAGCAGCTGGTCACCACCCCCACCCACTACGCCGGACACACACTCGACCCCGTCTTCTCATCCAGCAAGGACATCGCCTTCAGCCACGCCACCGGACTCCACTGGACGGACCACAGCTGCGTCCACTTCAGCTTCAGAAGGACCACGATCCACCACCACCAGCAACAGGTTGCACGCAGAAGCTGGAACAAGATCACAGCCGACCAGCTCGCGACCTCCCTGAGCATGAACCCTCCCACCAGCGCAACGAACCCAAGCCAGGCGGCCACCAACCTCGCAAAGTGGATCAGCAACTGCGCAGACTACCTCGCCCCTCTGAAGACCCCGCCTAGCAGACCCGGCAGCAAGAAAGCCCCATGGTTCACCGACGAACTCAAGAGCTCCAAGAAGAACTGCCGAGCCCTCGAGAGAACCTGGCGCAGAGACCCAACACCGGACAACATGACTGCTCTCAAGCTCGCCACCCGAAAACACCACCAACTCATCCACGCCGCCAAGAAAACCGCATTCAAGGAACGACTGGACAACAACGCACACAACAGCAAGGAACTCTTCAACATCATTAAAGAGCTCTCCAACCCCAACGCCGGATCAACGACATCACCCCTTCGCAAGACCTCTGCAACTCCCTCGCCTCCTACTTCCACAACAAGATCGCTGACATACACAACAGCTTCAGCACTCAACCGACGCACGCCACGACCGAACCACCGCCCCCCACCACCACCCTCCGCGCCTGGACCCCGATCAGCACCGAAGACACCGTCCGCACCATGAACTCCATCCACTCCGGATCTCCTACCGACCCCTGCCCTCACCACGTCTTCAACAAGGCCGACGCTGTCATCGCACCCCACCTGCGGGACATCATCAACACCTCCTTTGACACCGCTACCTTCCCGGAGAGCTGGAAGCACGCCGAACTCAGCGCTCTACTAAAGAAGCCATCAGCCGACCCCACCGACCTCAAGAACTACCGCCCCATCTCGCTGCTCCCGTTTCCTGCAAAAGTCATCGAGAAGACCGTCAACAAGCAGCTGGCCGCCTTCCTCGAGACGAACGGTTCCCTCGACCTCTCGCAGTCTGGATTCCGGGCCAACCACAGCACCGAGACCGCCCTGATCGCAGCCACCGATGACATCCGAGCACTGCTTGACAACGGAGAAACTGCAGCCCTCATCCTCCTAGACCTCTCCGCAGCCTTCGACACTGTCTGCCACCGTACACTAGTGCAGCGACTCAGCAACGTCGGAATCCAGGAGAAGGCACTGGAGTGTATCATCTCCTTCCTCGCCGGAAGGACACAGAGTCCGCCTCCCCCCGTTCAGATCTGAAGCCACCGAAGTCATCTGCGGTGTTCCTCAAGGCTCCTCGCTCAGTCCAACCCTCTTCAACGTCTACATGAGCCCCCTCGCAGACCTCGCACGCCAGCACAACCTCAACATCATCTCCTACGCCGACGACACCCAGCTGATTCTCTCCCTCACCAACGACCCTGCCACCGCCAGAGCCAACCTTCACGAAGGGATGAAAGAAGTAGCCGAATGGATGAAGAACAACCGCCTGAAACTGAACTCGGACAAGACGGAAGTCCTCATCCTGGGATCCTCACCCTCTGACTGGGACGACTCCTGGTGGCCCCCCGCCCTAGGCAGCGCACCCAAACCAACAGACCACACACGCAACCTGGGCTTCATCCTGGACTCCTCCCTCTCCATGACCAGACAAGTCAACGCCGTCTCCTCGTCGTGCTTCAACATCCTGCGCATGCTACGTAAGATCTTCCGGTGGACCCCCACCGAGACCAGGCAGACGGTCACCCAGGCCCTCGTCACCAGCCGTCTCGACTACGGCAACTCCCTCTACGCCGGAACCACGGCCAAACTCCAGAAGAGACTCCAGCGAATCCAGAACGCCTCAGCACAACTCATCCTGGACATCCCCCGTCGCAGCCACATCTCCAGACACCTGAGAGACCTGCACTGGCTCCCAGTGAACAAGAGAATCACCTTCCGACTCCTCACCCACGCACACAAAGCCCTACACAACCAAGGCCCAGTATACCTCAACAGCCGCCTCAACTTCTACGCTCCCAAACGCCAGCTTCGATCGACCGGCCACGCCCTCGCCGCCGTCCCCCGCATCCGTAGAGCCACCACAGGGGGACGGTCCTTCTCCTACCTCGCCGCCAAGACATGGAACTCCCTCCCGACCCACCTCCGCCTGACCCAGGACCACCTCGCCTTCAGGAAGCAACTCAAGACCTGGCTGTTCGAGCAGTAGCGGACCCCCCTCCCCCAGCGCCTTGAGACCCTCTGGGTGAGTAGTGCGCTATATAAATGCTTTGATTGATTGATTGTTACCATCCCCCATCCCTCCCTCCCACAAGGGCTGGAACAGAGTGCTAATTTTCCCTCCCTCCCTCCCTACCACCAGGGCTGGAATAGAGTGTTAGCATCCCCCCATCCCACCCTCCCACCCACCAGTGCTGGAACAGAGTGTTATCTTTCCCTCCCTCCCATCCATCTTCCCACCAGGGCTGGAACAGAGTGTTACCTCCCCCCTATCCCTCCCTCCCGACTAGGGCTGGAACAGTGTTACCTTTCCCTCCCTTCCTCCCACCAGGGCTGGAACAGAGTGTAACCTTCCCCCTATCCCTCCCTCTGTCCCGCCAGGGCTGGACCAGAGTGCTACCTTCCCCCTATCTATCCCTCCCTCCCTCCCACCAGGGCTTGAACAGAGTGTTACCTTCCCCCATCCCTACCTCTCACCAAGGTTGGAACAGAGTGTTAACTTCGCCCATCCCTCCCTCCCTCTCTCCCACCAGGACTGGAACAGAGTGTTACCATACCCCCATCCATCCCTCCCTCCCTCTCTCCCACCAGGGCTGGAACATAGTGTTACCATACCCCTATCCCTTCCCCCTCCCTCCCTCCTACCAGGGCTGGAACAAAGTGTTACCTACCCCCCATCCCTCCCTCTCTCCCGCCAGGGCTGGAACAGTTTGTCACCTTTCCCTCCCTCCGTTCCTCCCACCAGGGCTGGAACAGAGTGTTACCTTCCCCCTGTCCCTCCCTCTCAGCCACCAGGGCTGGAACATAGTGTTACCTTCCCCCTGTCCCTCCCTCCCTCTCAGCCACCAGGGCTGGAACATAGTGTTACCTTTCCCCTATCCCTCCCTCCCTCCCTCCCAGGCTGGAACAGCGTGTTACTTTTCCCTCCCTCCCACCAGGGCTGGAACAGAGTGCTACCTTCCCCTATCCCTCCTTCCCACCAGGGCTGGAACAGTGTTACCTTCCCCATCCCCCCTATCCCTCCCTCCCATCCACCAGGGCTGGAACAGTGTATTACCTTCCACCTATCCCTCCTTCCGTCCCTCCCACCTGGGCTGGAACAGAGTGTTACCTTCCCCCAAATCCTCCCTCCCTCCAACCAGGGCTGGAACAGAGTGTTACCTTTCCCTCCCACCCTCTCTCCCTTCCTCCCTCTCTTCTTCCAGGGCTGGAACAGCGTGTTACCTTCCCCATCCCTCCCTCCCTCCTGGGCTGGAACAGAGTTTTATCTTACCCCTATCCCTACCTCCCTCCATCCCTCCCACCAGGACTGGAACAGAGTGTTACCTCCCTCCCTCCCTCCCACAAGGGCTGGAATAGAGTGTTACCATCCCACATCCCTCCCTCCCTCCCTCCCGGGCTAGAACAGAGTGTTACCTTTCACCTATCCCTCCCTCCCACCAGGGCTGGAACAGTGTTACCTTCCCCCTATCCCTCCCTCCCGCCAAGGCTGGAATAGTGTTGCCTTCCCCCACCCCTCCCTCCCTCCCACCAGTTCTGGAACAGAGTGTTACCTTTCTCTACCTCCCTCCCTTTCAGCAGGGATGGAACAGAGTGTTACCTTCCCCCCTATCCCCCGTATCCCTCCCACCTGTGCTGGAACAGTGTTACCTTCCCCATATCCCTCCCTCCCACCAGGGCTGGAACAGAGTGTTACATTCCCCCATCCCTCCAACCAGGGTTGGAACAGAGTGTTACCTACCCCCATCCCGTCCTCCCTCCCTCCGTCCCACCAGGGCAGGAACAGAGTGTTACCTTCCCCCTATCCCTCCCTACCTCCCACCAGGGCTGGAACAGGGTGCTACCTTTCCCACCCTCCCTCCCTCCCACCAGGACTGGAATAGTGTTACCATCCCCCTCCCACCAGGGCTGGAACAGAGAGTTACCTTTCCCTCCCTCCCTTTCTCCCACCAGGGCTGGAACAGAGTTTTACCTTCACCCTATCCCTCCCTCCCTCCCACCAGGGTTGGAACAGAGTTTTACCTTCCCCCTATCCCTCCCTCCCTCCCACCAGGACTGGAACAGAGTATTACCTTACCCCCATCCCTCCCACCAGGGCTGGAACAGAGTGTTACCTTTCCCTCCCTCCCTCCCTCCCACCAGGGCTGGAACAGTGTGTTACCTTCCCCCTATCCCTCCCTCCCACCTGGGCTGGAATAGTGTTACCTTCCCCCCTATACCTCCCACCCGCCCTCCCACCAGGGCTGGAACAGTTACCTTCCCCCATCCCTCCCTCCCACACACCAGGACTGGAACAGAGTGTTACCTTCCCCCTATCCCTCCCTCCCACCAGGGCTTGAACAGAGTGTTACATTCCCTCCCAATCCCTTCCTCCCTCCCTCCCACCAGGGCTGTAACCGAGTGTTACCTTCCCCCTATCCCTCCCACCAGGACTGGAATAGTTTGTCACCTTTCCCTCCCTCCGTTCCTCCCACCAGGGATGGAGCAGAGTTTTACCTTCCCCCTATCCCTCCCTCCCTCCCACCAGGGCTGGAACAGAGTGTTACCTTCCCCATATCCCTCCCTCCCTCCCTCCCTCCAGGGCTGGAACAGTGTTAGCTTTACCTCCCTCCCTCCCTTCCTCCCACCAAGGCTGGAACAGAGCGTTATCTTCCCCCCTATCCCTCCCTCCCACCAGGGCTGGAACACAGTTTTTCCTTCCCCCCAATCCCTCCCTCCCTCCCACCAGGGCTAGAACAGATTGTTAGCTACCCCCCATCCCTCCCTCCCCCCCTCCCTGTGAGAAGGTGTCCTGATGTATGCTGTCCACTAGTTCTAGTAGGCACCTTGTATCAGTCCAAACAACCCCTTATGGTGAATGGTTAAAGACAACCTTATGTGAAAGCTATCCTAGTGGTAGCTATGGAGAGCAGCATTCAGGCTAAGTCTTGAAGGAATGTAAAGCATCTTGTTTTACAAGTCTAATCTCTTGAATGATTCAATGAAAGGACAACCACTCCAGGTATGTATTCAAAATATATGTATTTAAGATCAAACACCCCCCTCTAGTCTCTTTATGAGACTGGAGTTCGAAGTACTAAAGTTACAAGTGATTAGGCATCAGTAAAAGCACAAATACACGTTTGAGCCCTAGGGGCATAACAAACCATATACTAAAAAAGTGGTATAAGAACCACAACTGTAATAGGCACTAGCCCTATTTCCTCTAGAATCGCTGGGACCCCACGGAACCACCTAAGGTAGGAATACAGGGGACCCACTGGAACTGTATTCAGTCTGGAAACACAACCGTGGGTTCCTATTACTTTCTATGGGAAATGTCGCGGTTGGAATTTTAAAGATTAGGGACACTTGTAATCTAGACTTAGGAAGTTCTAGGGCTAGCACCCACGAGAGTACCGGAGTACTCGAGTTCCCTCACCCAGGGAAGCCGGGTGCATAGGTGTCTTTTGGTGTCGGGTCGCGTCCAAAAGGGTTTGGTCCTGACTCGATTCTAAGTGTCCCTAATCTTTAAATTTCCAACCGCGACATTGCCCATAGAAGATAATGGGAAACCCGCGGTTGTGTTTACACACTGCATACAGTCCCTGTGGGTCCCCTGTGTCACTACCTTGGGTGGTTCCTTGGGGTCCCAGCGATTCTAAAGGCAATAGGCTAGTGCCTATTCCAGTTGTGGTTCTTATACCACTTTTTTGGTATATGGTTTGGTACGCCCCTAGGGTCCAAACGTGTATTTGTGCTTTTACTGATGCTTGCTCACTTGTAAACTAAGTACTTCGAACTCCAGTCTCATGAAGAGACTAGAGGGATGTGTTTTATCCTAAATACATATATTTTGAATATATACCTGGTGTGGTTGTCTTTTCATTTGATCATTCAAGAGATTATAGACTGGTAAAACAAGCTACTTTACATTCCTTCAAGACTTAGCCTGAAGGCTGCTCTCCATAGCTACCACTAGAATAGCTTTCATATAAGGTTGTCTTTAACCATTCACCATAAGGGGTTGTTTGGACTGATACAAGGTGCCCACTAGAACTAGTGGACAGCATAGATCAGGTCACTTTTTCACAGTGTAGGGGGCGGCGAGCTCAGCGATGGTAGTTGTGGCCTGGATGCGAGGTCGCTGCAGTGTATAGATGAGGGTGCCACGTAGCGTGGTCCTGGGGTTGGTCTGGATCTGAAAGTGGAGGTGTTCTGTGTTGGAGTGGGGATCGCTTGTGCCGGAGGATGAGATTCGGAGGGGGGTCTTGTGTGCGATGGTGAGTCCTCCTCTGGGCGGTGGGGGCGGTCCTTTCTCTCGATCTTGTAGCCATCGGGGATGGCAGTGGCGATGCTGGGAGCGGAGGTGGTGTTGGTCCAGGTTTCTGTGAAGAAGGCGACGTCGGGCAAGAGGGTGTCAGTCAGGTCCTAGATCTCTACGGCGTGTCGGTGCTGGGAGCGCACGTTGAGGAGGATGCATGTCAGGGTTTCAGTGGTATGTGCATCAGGTGGGCCTTCGGCGGTAGTGGGGGTTTGTCGATGGTGAAGGATCTACGGCAGGGTCTACACGAGAACCGTCTGTGGGTGGTGTAATGCGAGGCTCTTTCGCAGTCGGTGTGCCTTCCGGGATTGAGTGTGTGGAGGGTGGTGGAATCATAGCGGTGGGGCCTGGGACAGCCAGGGATCCTGGTGCTGGCCGTGGTTGGGACACGGACAGGCGCAGACGGGCTTGCCTTAGGACCTCAGGACACAAGTGGACTTCATCCTCCAAGCAGCAGTGCACCAGGAGCCGCATTTGCAGAGTGGTAAAAAGGTGGCGTGGCCTCGGACCACCTCTCTGCAATCCAGCTCTGTGGCGCTTACTGGCGGCAGCTGGTGGGCTAGTTGGCCCCCAGGGACCCACAGGATTCAAGGGGACTTAATCCCCCAACCCAGAAAGCGCCAAGAGGCGCGTCTGCAGATTGATGGAGAAAGGGGGCGTGGCCTGCTATGAGAAGTTAGCAATCCTGCTTTGTGTGACTTACTGGAGGTAATATGATGGATAGTTGGCCCCCAAGGTTGACATTGAGGGCTAACTACCCCTCCTGTTACCTCCAGTAAATCCCACACAGTGAGTCTGCTAAGTGGTGTTCGGTGGCCACGCTCACCTTTCTTCACCACTCTGCAAATGCGACTGCTATGTTTTAGTTAGAATTTAGCATTTAAAAACCCTTAGAAATTCACTGAATAAACCATAGGGTTCAGGGACGATATAGTTAAAAACAATCAGACTGCACCACGCATTGCCCCTGCCAACACTGCCAATAGCAGTAACAACACAATTACTATTGGACTCTTAAAAGTGTGACAGTTCAGACTATTTTGGCCCGCCCAACGCTATAAGAATAGTGCAAAATAGTAATTAGACTAAACAGCGCCAACATGTGGTGGACTGTCATAAATGTTGGTGCACTGGAAACCCCTGGCTTAAATTGAAAAATATATATATATTCTGAATCCTCTCGTAGTACGTACGCTCTCAGAACTAATAGACTTCGTACAAAAATGCGAATCGTCAAAAGTGTTATATTACACAACGCATTTCAGCTCCCTTAGAAGCCTTGTTCACGTGTGTGTGTGTGTGTGTGTGTGTGTGTGTGTGTGTGTATATATATATATATATATATATCACTGAAAAAACCAAAGGTTACAGGGATGTTATAGTTAGTTGGACATTTCACTCTTACAAAACCAGAGAAATCAGCAGTTATAGTTAGCTGAGCTAACTATAACTCGCTCCCCCGCAGCACACTGCTGATGACCTCACATATTACATCACTCATAACATGGTCAGTGACATCATTGATGACATCTCAGATTACATCATCCAGTGTCTGTGAGTGTTTAAAACAGTTTAGGAGTGTTAAATATATATACCAAGGTGTATTGGTGAATAAGTGGGTGTATGAGTGCTTGTATGGATGACTCAGTGGGTGCGTGACTGACTGTATAGGTGAGTGATTATTAGAGCTGGGTGGAATTGGCATAATGTCACTATTGGGAATTATGGAAAAAATTTGTGAAAATCGAGCGCACGTGCTGAGGGTCTGTGTGCCCAGGACAGGGGTCACTCGTGCCCGGGCAGGCTCCCCAATCTCCCAGGCCTGGCTGGGTTGAGAAGCAAGGACCGGCCCCGGGGCCTGGGTGTCGGTCAGGGCCTGGGGTGTGGGAGCCCCCGTCCTGCGGTTTGCCAAGTGTCCATCTGCCTGGGACAAGGGTCCCTTGTGCAGAGCCCCGGAGCCCTACAATGACAGGCGGGAGCCCTACCGCTATGGCTCAGCTTGGGGCAGGCAGATGGGTGTCCTTTCGGTCCCGGCCATCTGGTCGCACCTTTCCCCTCGGCCATCTGGTCGCACGCAATACTTTCCAATGGGGCGACCAGATGGCTGGGCTGCCCTGGAAGTCCCAATGGGGGTTAATTCGCCTCCCAGATCCCAGCCAGGGCTCCAGGAGGTCGGGCACATCCGCGCCTTTGGTCCCCTCAGTCTCAGGGTGTGCACGGGTTCCAGAAAGAGGGGTACCTTTCCTCCGCATTAGTAGTGGCAGGGTATGCAGGAACACCCCTCTGGGGCTGGCGGTTCTTTGTCGGGGACCAGATGGGCTATGCCCGGACAACACCTCTCCGTCCGGGACTCTCCCTCCTCCGGCCCGCAGCGTGGCAAAGTGCCCGGGATGGGCTCCATGGGTCCTGGGCAGTCCTCCCCCGAGAGCTTCAGTGGTCTTTCCCTTGCTCGAGGCCCAGCCGGGGTCCCCCAGCCCCCGGGACATGGAGCCCACTGAGCCCTGCGTGGGCAGGCGGGATCCCTACCCACGAAGGCTTGTGGCATTCAGATGGGAGTCCTTTCGGTCCTGGCCATCTGGTCGCACCTTTCCCCGCCACCATCTGGTTGCACGCAATACTTTCCAATGGGGCGACCAGTTGACCAGGCTGCCCTGGAAGTCCTGATGGGGGCTCATTTGCCTCCCGGATCCCAGCCAGGGCTCCAGGAGGTCGGGTGTGTCTGCGCCTAGTGTCCCCCGAGTCTCACGGTGCACACGGATTCCCAGAAAGAGGGGTAGCTTTCCTCTGGACTACTAGGGACAGGATACTCTGGAACCCCTCACGGCCTAGTGGTTCTCTGCCGGCAGCTGGACGGGCCAGGACGCCACCCCAGCCTACGTCCCCAGGCCTGCCGCGTGGCAGGCTCCCATGGATAGGGTCCTGTGGGCATGGGGAGCCTCCCCCTGCCTGGCTTGTGTCAGGGGCACCCAGAGGTAGCGGGGATGGTGGCCTCCCCACCCTGGGCTCTGTCCTTGGTCCTGCTGCATGGCAGGGTGCCCGGGACGGGGTCCCGCGGGCCCGGGAAGTCTTTGCCTCCGGGCCCAGGAGCACTGGCTGGGTCCATGGGCCCCACCAGGCCCCAGGTTAGGTGCTCCAGCCCTGGGCCCTGTCCCCAGGCCTGCTGCCCTGCCAAAGGCCTGGGATGGGGCCCAGGGCTGGAGCACCAGACCTGGGGCCTGGTGGGGCCCATGGACCCAGCCAGTGCTCCTGGACCCGGAGGCAAAGACCTCCCATGCCCGGGGAGCCTCCCCCTGCTTGGCCGGGTACAGGGGTCCTGGGCAGTCCTCCCCTGAGTACTCCGGTGGTCCTCCCCACCCCGGGCTCTGTTCTCAGTCCTGCCGTGTGGCAGGTGCCCGGGATGGTGTCCGGCGGGCCCAGGGAGGCTTCCCCTGTGCCTCTGGGCCTTGGAGCCCCGGCTGGGTACAGGGGCCCTGCCGGGACCCGGGTTGGGTGCTCCGGCCCTGGGCCCTGCCCCCCAGCCTGCCGTTCCTCCAAGGGCCTGGTACCGGGTTCCGTTGTGCCTCAGGAGCCTCCCCTTGTTTACCTGGGTTCAGGAGCTCTGGCCGGGCCCCCTGAGGACCCCGGGGAGTGTGGTCTCCCCACCCGGGGCTCTGTCCTCGGTCCTGCTGCATGGCAGGGTGCCCAGGATGGTGTCCGGTGGGCTCGGGGAGGCTTCCCCTTTGCTTCTGGGCCTGGGAGCCCCGGCTGGGTCCATGGGCCCCGAAGGGCCCGGGTCGGGTGCTCCGGCCCTGGGCCCCATCCCCCGGCAGCAGCTCCACCAAAGGACCAGGACGGGGTCCGTCCGTCCCGTGCAGGCCTCCCCTGCTTGTGAAGGTGTCGGCGGGCCCCGGGTCGGAGGGCCCGTCGGGTCCCCTTTGCAGCCTCCATGGCTGGGGACCCGGGCCTCTGGTCCCCCATGACCCAGCGCCAGCTCAGTCTTTCGCTGGGAAACAGAGTGACCAGATGGCTTAGAGCCCGGCCATCTGTTTGCATCTTTCCCCTCGGCCATCTGGTCGCATCTATCCCCTCGGCCATCCGGTCACACGCAATGCTTTCCAATGGGGTGACTAGATGGCCAGGCTTTCCTGGAAGATTTTCCTCCCGGATCCCAGCAAGGGCTCCAGGAGTGGCTGTCTGTGGTGTCCCACCGGCTGCCCGCGTGCACACTCCTCGGGCGTCCACCTCCACGAGCCAGCTTTCCGGGGAGGGCGAAACCCCTCCAGATCCGGGGAAAGAGGGTGTGCGATGCCGGGATGCCAGGCCCCTGCTCCGGCAGGGGCCTGGACTTCCCCGGCTCCCCCTTTATGCTCTGGCATTTTCTTCCGACTACAAACTCAGATCAGACGTGGCGACCCGCTGAATTTAAGCATTTTACTAAGCGGAGGAAAAGAAACTAACTAGGATTCCCCCAGTAACGGCGAGTTAAGAGAGAAGATCCCAGCGCCGAATCCCCGCCCGGCAGCAGGCGTGGGAAATGTGGCATACAGAAGACCGACTCCCCAGCGTCGCTCAGGGGGCCAAGTCCTTCTGATCGAGGGTCACCCCACGGATGGTGTTAGGCCGGTAGCAGCCCCTGGCGCGCCGGGATCGGGTCTTCTCGGAGTCGGGTTGCTTGGGAATGCAGCCCAAAGCAGGTGGTAAACTCTATCTAAGGCTGAATATGGGCGCGAGACAGATAGCCAACAAGTACCGTAAGGGAAAGTTGAAAAGAACTTTGAAGATAGAGTTCAAGAGGGCATGAAACCGTCGAGAGGTAAACGGGTGGGGTCTGTGCAGTCCGCCCGGAGGATTCAACACAGTGGGAAGGTCGGTAGCCTGGGAGTTCCAGATCCCCTCTGCGGGACCATCGCCCGGGCCCTACCCGGCCCCCGCACCGCGCATTTCCTCCGCGGCAGTGTGCCATGACTGGCTCCGGGTCGGCTGGGAAGGCTTTGGGGTGGCAGGTGGCCCTCTGCTCTGGCGGAGGGTGTTACAGCCCCCCTGGCAGCAGCTTCGCCATGTCCATGGGGCAGAGGGAGATTCGACCACCTCCGCGACCTCCTCCAGGCACCTGTTCCCGGCCACACCTCAGGGAATGGCGGGGCGGTTGAAGGGGGGACGGGGCCCCCTGCTCCTGGCACGACTGTCGACTGGGGCAGACTGTTCTCAATGTGCACCGACCGCATGAGGAGGCCCACGCCAGGCGCCAGGGGTCTGCGGCGATGTCGGTTACCCACCCGACCACTCTTGAAACACAGACCAAGGAGTGTAACACGTGAGTGAGTCGGAGGGCCGAGTGAAACCCTGTGGTACAATGAAGGTGAGGGCCACCATGCGCCGGCTGAGGTGGGATCCCGCCCCATTTCCAGCAGTGGGCACACCACCGGCCCGTCTCGCCCGCTCCGGCGGGGAGGTGGAGCATGAGCGTGTTCGTGATAGGACCTGAAAGATGGTAAACTATGCCTGGGCATGGTGAAGCCAGAGGAAACTCTGGTGGAGGTCCGTATTGGTCCGTACGTGCAAATCGGTCATCCGACCTGGGTGTAGGGGCGAAAGACTAATCAAACCATCTAGTAGCTGTTTCCCTCCGAAGTTTCCCTCAGGATAGCTGGCGCTCGGAGCCCCCAGTTTTATCTGGTAAAGCGAATGATTAGAGGTCTTTGGGCAGAAACGATCTCAACCTAGTCTCAAACTTTAAATGGGTAAGAAGCCCGGCTTGCTGGCGTGGAGCCAGGCATGGAATTTGAGTGTCTAGTGGGCCACTTTTGGTAAGCAGAACTGGCGCTGCGGAATGAACAGAACGCCAGGTTAAGGCGCCCGATGCCGATGCTCATCAGACCCCAGAAAAGGTGTTGCTTGATATAGACAGCAGGACGGTGGCCATGGAAGTCGGAATCTGCTAAGGAGTGTGTAACAACTCACCTGCCAAATCAATTAGGCCTGAAAATGGATGGCGCTGGAGCATCTGGTCCATTCCCGGCCGTCGCTGCGAGTCGCGGGGGCTAAGCCGCGACGAGTAGGAGGGCCGCTGCATTGCGCACGGAAGTCCGGAGCGAGGGCCCGGGTGGTGCCGCTGCAGGTGCAGATCTTGGTGGTAGTAGCAAATATTCAAACGAGAACTTTGAACGCCGAAGTGGAGATGGGTTAGATGTGAACAGCAGTTGAACATGGGTAAGTCGGTCCTAAAAGATGGGCGAGCGCCGTTCGGAAGGGACGGGCAACGGCTTTGGTTGCCCTCGGCCGATCGAAAGGGTGTCTGGTTCAGATCCCCGGAGTGGCGGAGACGGGCACCCTCGCAGCATCCAGTGCGGTAACGCAAACTGTCCGGGAAAAGCCGGTGGGACCCCCGGGGAGAGTTCACTTTTCTTTGTGTAGGGCAGGGCGCCCTGGAATGGCTCGCCCCGAGAGAGGGGCCCGAGCCTTGGAAAGCATTGCGGTTCCGGCGGTGTCCGGTGAGCTCTCGCTGGTCCTTGAAAATCCGGGGGAGATGGTGTGTATCTCGCGATGGTTCGTACCCATAGCCGCAGCAGGTCTCCAAGGTGAACAGCCCCCAGCATATTCGAACAATATAGGTAAGGGAAGTCGGCAAGTCAGATCCATAACTTTGGGATAAGGATTTGCTCTAAGGGCTGGGTTGGTCGGGCTGGGCGCGCGCCGCAGCTGGACGAGGTACCTCCCTTCGGGGCGGTGGCGACTCTGGACACGAGCCGGGCCCTTCCTGTGGATTGCCCTAGCTGCGGTGGTCGCCTATCCCCGTGCCCCCTCCCCGGGGGCGTGGTGCCGGCGTTCTGCCTCGGCCGGCGCCTAGCAGCTGACTTAGAACTGGTGCGGACCAGGGGAATCCGACGGTTTAATTAAAACAAAGCATCGCGAAGGCCTGAGGCGGGTGTTGTCGAGATGTGATTTCTGTCCAGTGCTCTGAATGTCAAAATGAAGAAATTCAATGATGTGCGGGTTAATGGCAGGACTAACTATGACTCTCTTAAGGTAGCCAAATGAAATAAATACGAGACAAAAAGGCTTCATGAAGGTGAGAGGTTGTCTCGAAAATATGACTCTTCTGCAAAACATTATAAAAGGGGCAAGAAAGAACAGAAGCTCGTTGGCAGTGGTGTTCGTAGATATCTCAAAAGCTTTTGACTCTGTCAGCCATGGTCATATTCTACAGAGTCTTGCAAGACACAGAGTTCCATCATGCATCAGAGACATAATAAAAGACTTATACACTGACTCAACAACATTTTTCAAGGGAAAAAACAATGAAGCAACTCCAGAAATAACAATGAAGTCAGGAGTTAAGCAAGGTGACTCTTTATCCCCACTGCTGTTTAATATTGCCATGGATCCTCTGATCTGTGATCTTCAGATAGAAGGCAAGGGCTTCACATTCGGCTCCAATGATCTCATCAAGCAAATCACCGCTCTAGCCTTTGCCGATGACATCGCAGTACTCAGCAACACCTGGCAAGGAATGAGTACAAATCTGAAAATCATTGAAAAATTCAGTAAAACAGGATTAAAACTTAATGTGAAAAAAACACATGGATTTTATATAAGTCACCATAAAGATAAGATCCTGGTAAACAACTGTAAACCATGGCAATTTGAAAAACAAAACATTGAAAACATCCACCCAGGAGAAAGTGAGAGATACCTCGGACTGAACTTTGATCCACACACTGGCCATTCAAGCAACAACAAAATTAATGAAGTTCTTGTTGACTGGGCTTAAAAACTCGACAATCTACCACTTAAGCTCACGCAGAAAATAGAAATATTCTGTCAATACTTAATCCCTAAACTGTCATTTAAACTGGAAATGACAGGAACAGAAGCGAAAAGTTTAAACATTCTGGATCAAACAATTAGAAAGTATGTCAAACATTTTCTACACCTACCTGCATACACATGTGATGGTCTCCTATATTCAAAAAGATCCTTTGGGGGGCCTCAGTATTCCAAAGTTATGTACGACAATTGGTCTGAACAAAATTAATAACTTATTGTACCTCAGGGAAGCTCCAGATCTGTACATAGCTCATTCATTCATGTATGCAGGAGAAGTAATCAATGAAAAAATTGATAGCATTATTAAAACACACAAACTCAATATTTTAGGCAGTAGATTTCTGAGTCATGAATTGAATTTGGTAGCAACATATGACTGGAGGAAAGAAGAATTTGAGAAATGGGCAAATCTCCCTGTCCAAGGTGATGGTATAAAATACTTAGCAAGTAATCCAACCTCAAATTTTTGGATCAGCAAACATAACAAAATAAAAGAAAATCAATACATAGCTGCGCTAATGTTGAGAGCAAATGTCTTGTATACTAGAGAAATCATCACTAGGGGAAGAAATCGTACATTTGCTACTTGTAGATACTGTAAAGATGTGTGTGAAACAATTGCACATATTTCAGGTGCATGTCCTAAAACCAAGGACATAAGAATAAAAAGGCATAACAAAGTGTTGGAATTGCTAATTGATAGAGCAAAAAGGTGTGGATGGATGACATACAGGGAACCTCATGTCAAAAATAGTCAAGGTGAACTAAGAAAACCAGATGTAGTGTTCACCAAAAATGGTACTGCTGTAGTGGTTTCAGTTCGTTATGAAAACTCTCAGAATTCCCTTGAATTAGCGTATGAGAGTAAAGTTAAATATTATCAGGATCTATCACAGCAAATCAAAGATCTTACCAACTGTAAAACTGTAAAATTTCATGGCTTTATTGTAGGATGTCGGGGTATTTGGCCGCAATGTAATGATGTT